>NC_137135.1:27444120-27951620 GCF_949319135.1 Squalius cephalus
CAGAAAACTATCAAGTATGTCAGTCAGCTCACCTTCAGACTGTGGTTGGACTAAACCAAGATCTGTGAGCTTCACCGTAGACTGCGCTCTTGGATGATCCACGTTGGAATCTACATTGACAGTATTTGGAACTCCGTTCTGATTGTTGGGCATGAAAGGGAGCTGTGCAATGACGTCATCTATCAGCCAGTCCATTGGCTGAGTGAGGCCGGTCTGATTGGCGGCTGGGAGAGGTGCGGTGTGCATCAGGGATGGAGCCGGAGGGTTCATGGTTTTCTGCTCAGGTGCTGATGTTCCACTGAAATTTCGGGAAACATTTTGTTGGGGCAAGGGATGTTTGCGGGGGCGACCTCTTCGTCTTGGGGGCGGAGCGGCATCCTACAGAAAAAGTGACAAGTGTTTTATTTCAGAGAATATTTGAGTGACTGCTTTGTTGCATTTGTATTTACAATTTGAAGGAGTCATATCATGCATTTTGTAATAATTTTATATATTTTTTATTTTTTAAATCAAAAGTTTGGTGTTGGAAAGATTTTTTAAAAATGTTTCTTAAAGAAGTATCTTATGAAGTCTCCAAGGCTGCATTTATTTGATCACAAATACTGGAATATTATGAAATAATATTACAATTTAAAAGAACTGTTTTCTATTGGAATACATTTTAAAATGTAGTTTATTCTTGTGACGGCAAAGCTGAATTTTCAGCATCATTACTCCAGTCTTCAATGTCCCATGATCCTTCAGAAATCATTCTAATAAGCTGATAATATGCTGAGATTCTAATTAATTTCTTATTATTATCAATGTTGAAACCAGTTGGGCTGCTTTATTATATTAACATAATATAATATAATTAATCATATTTTTACAGGATTCTTTGACGAAAGTTTAAATGAACATCGTTTATTTTAAAATAGAAACTTTAATTGAAATAGAAACTTCTGTAACATTATAAGCTTTTGTAGAAAATAAATGTTTGTAAAATTATAAATGTCTTCACTGTCACTTTTGATCCTTTCTGGTATTTCTGACCCCAAACTTTTGGACAATAGTGTATTCTTAATAATTTAAATATTTATTTGACATACAAGCATCATGTGTCATTGGATTCATCTATCGGACATTGTGCAAATTCGGAACGAGACATTTTAGTCTCAATGAATGGTCTTATCGGATCTTGGATGATGCTTTGAACACTGCAAGTTACAGTATGTGTCCATGTATTCATTAAGCAGATGCTCTTTTCCAAAGTAACACTTTTTAAGCACTTTTTCAATTTTGATTGATCATGATATGAATCATTTAAATAATTTATTCAAACTTTAAAGTGAATAAAAATCAAGGATTTTTGTTTTGTTTTAGTCATACCTCCTTATCATACCTTCTTATCTGAAGATGTCGTGAGACACCTACCTGACACACTGGTTCTACCAATCTGCTTCTGCTCCCTGTCTTTCTCTGTCTGGGTCTGGCCCTTGATGAAGACTTGCCTTTCTCTCCTTCCTCTTTCATCACTCCTCTGCCTTGTCGTCTCCTCCTCTCTTGATTTTTGAACATTTGTCTCAAATCTAGCCTCCTGCCAACCCTACCACCACCTTGCCCCATCCAGGCTGACCCTGCCACCCTTCCGAACCTATTCATATTTTGCTCCCTTTTACAAATATTCAATACTTCTCCCTTCAGAGCGAATCCTTCGCTTAACCCCGCCCTTCGCCTCCTTCTTGCCCTTCCCTCAGTTTTAATGTCCCCTCTCATCCCTCTCTGACTCTGCTCCCTTTGACCTACGCCCTGCGCGATGTTAGGGTCAAGGAAGTAGTTGATAAAACCTGGGATATTGTTCTCAAATTGCGCAAATGCTTCTAAAACACACTCCTCGCCCTCTAAAACGCTCCCCAATGTTACTCGGTCCTGATTAGCCAATTGCTCAACACATGTACTATGAGAAGGGTGAGGGTGAGTTGGCAGTGGGGTTGGAGGCTGCTGGTATGAAGCTGCAGGGGGACATACGTAGACCTGGGGCAAACAGGCAGGTCCACTCACTGTGGGATACATAGGGGTTTCAGGGACCACATCCATGACTTGAAAGGAAGGCATGTTCTCTGGATTACCCAGGCCGTTTTTAAGTGTTGCTAGGCCATCGGTATACGTGCAGAGGCCCTGATCACTCCTCCATGACGACGGACCAATTACAGTTTCAATTGTTCCTTTAGGGTTTTGATATTCAGAGGGGAGTGTCTGGCACTCTCTCTCCGCCACCTCTTTCATCCACTCCGTCTGTGTGTTTTGCTCAGTTGTCAACCTCTTTGCTTCTCGTTGAGGTATGTTGATGCCTAGTTTGCAGGCTGCTAATAGGACTTCCTCTTTGTCCTCTTTGAACTGACCTGAGTACAGCAGACTGACCAGACTGAGCAACGTGCATGCCTCCACGGCTTGGACTTCAATCAGTCGTCTCTGCCCATTTTGGGGCGATGGCATGGCTGACAGAGTTCCACAGAGCTTTGGGCTGAAGGCAGACAACACACAGCTGTGCACTGGCACTGAAACACCTGGACAGGGGTGGAGAGAGTACAGTACAGTAAACATAATGGAAGATGGAGAAGGATGGACTAATGTGCAGAGGTTGGACTTCTGTGAGATGCCTAACCTTGAGTCTGCAGCACAGTATCACAGAACTCTGCCCTGCTCTGCTGTTTTTGCAGCTCTTTCACGAGAAGCGCCTCGAACGTCAACATCTGTGACAAACGCAGGCATACACAGACACAAATGCAGAGCAATATAAATTTGCATACACAGACACAAATGCAGAGCAATATAAATTTGCATACACAGACACAGACACAAATACAGAGCAATATAAATTTGCATACACAGACACAAATGCAGAGCATTATAAATTTACAGTGACGTTTTCCGTGCATCTTTGCTGGAGTACAGACACCTGGATAGGGTGGGAACCGCACGCTGATCACATGGGATGTCGCGAGACATGCACAAAGTTGTTAACATGATTTTTTTCATGCACTCCAATGAAAATTATAAATAGATACATATTTAATAGTTTAATCGATGTTTGCATCGTTCCATGCTTGATATTGACACTAACCCAGTCGTCAACAGTCAAAACAGTCTCAGCGAATAAAAACTATTTACTGACCTTCTGCCGTTATGACATGAGAAACAGAACCTGCAATAACGGGTGTCGTTTATCCAAAATTGTCTATCCTGTGTGTGTCGAGGTCACTGGACTTTAAGGAAGATCGCGCGTGCATCACTACAAACTCGTGGAGCTCTACAGGTTTGCGCACACCACGGCCGCCGCGCTGAACTGACTCTCGCATTTCCACCGTGGCTCTGAGGCCGTACCTTTCCAACTAACAGCTTTCTCTCGTTTTTTTTTTTATTTTTTCAATTTTTTTTATTTTATTTTATTTTATTATTATTATAGATGTATAAGTGATGACCGCAGATTTTATGCGTCCGCGTGAGAGTGTTTTTTTAATTTATTTTATTTTTTACATTTTCCGAGTAAAATGTTAATGGAGAACGTGCATTTGGACACGATGCTAATGTGTTCTGAGTGGTTTTAGCGTGTTTCTGGGGTGGTTTATAGGTAGTTATTTATAGTTGTTTATGTTATTTGTGGTCACAAACAGATATTTGTATTATCATTATTATTATGTAAATTATTTGTTATTTATATATTATATTATTATGGAGTATATGTGAAATATTTTAGACAGATATTTGAAATAAAAAAGCAAACAACACAAAACTGACAACTGTTGATTGACAATGGTGGCGCGCCAATAAAATTTAGCAAATCTTATGGTCCGAAATATCGCGAGATTTCGGCAATCTGCAGAGGTCGCGAGGTCGCCTCAGCTGACCAACCTCTTCGTTCATTATTCCAGCGCGTGCGCCCCGAGCGGTGAAATAAAGCCGATTTTCCTCACAAAAACTGATAATTACCGATATATCACAGGTATTAATATTTATCTTTATCTATCTTTTATGTATTTTTGGCAGTATTAATACCCGCACAAGTTGGCGGTATTTCAGGGCTGTCAGTGGTTGTAGTCGGGCTGTGTGAAGTGTTAGCTTGTCGGCTACATTGTTAGCTCCTCAGGGTAATGATGAGTGTTCTAGATTTTTCCAACATATTTCAACTGAAATGAATTGGCTGCTTTATAACTACCTAATGGACCACACTTTTAATTTATTTAAGTATTTATAAAACTGACAAGTGCACAGTAATATTCACATCTGTCATTTGTTTGTTGTCATGATGACTAGTCAGCAGTTACATTGACAAGTGTAGTTCTGGTTTGGGTCGATATTATGGAAGTATTTCTTATTGCTTTGTGGTAGCGCCTCGGTGATAAAAAAGACAAATATTTTTCCCCCCGATAATTTGTTGTAAGAAAGCTTCATGTTTAATAAGTATAATTAAAAAACATCTAGCTTGTTGTTAGAGCTAATGTGCTTGTGACTTTGCCCACCCCCACACCTGACAACCACACAAAGAGTAACTGCTTAAAAACGGTTTCAGGTTTTAGAAAGATTAACTCAAGTAATTTAGTCTCTTCCTTCATTCCAAGAGTTAATAATAAACCTGGGTGCATGATTGTGTAAAGCGTATTATCTAAGATATTGCATGCAATGCAATCTTATGATGTTATTTCTCTCAAGAAATCAAGCCTTCTAATATTTGAAAGATGGCAGACACAGAGCAAAGGAGTCCACCTCCTCCCCCTCAGGCTGGACCTGTGGTAAGTGTTACTTTTTTATGAATATATTTTTGTAATATTTCCGTGCCTTTTTAATTGCTTCATTTGAGAATGTTATGATTTATTATCATATCAATGTTTTACAGCAATTCCTCTTGAGTAATAAGCTGGAAACGGCTATGTGGCTGTCACGGCTGTTCACTGTCTACTGTTCAATCATGTTCATTCTGCCTCTGCTTGGGTGAGTCACATTCTTTTGCAAGGCATTTTCACAAGCTTCTTAACTGTCACCCCCCTTTTTGAGCATAGACGTGAATATGCGCTATCCAAACTTAAATGGTTTAAATTCATGAATGCTCTGGAATATAGACCTAAAGTTGGTTACATTTGCTATAATGTATAGCAACATTTACATTTGCCAATGTACTGTACTAAACATTTTTTGTTATACAAAATATATATTTTACAGATCATTTTTAATCTACAAATGCTGTAAAATCAAAGCCACATGTCCTAACCGAGTTGTGTTCCATATTTAAAGTTGATATCTCAAAAATTGAAGTACCTATGAGATTTTATGCGTTATACCAAAAATAGCCACTGGATAACAACCACATTCTATGATTTTTTTTTGTGATGCATTCTCCTGTCACAAATGAATACATTTTGTCACAATATCACTTCATTTTTTTGTAAATTTGGAGTGCTGTCAGTACAGAGAACAACGACAAAAATCGGTTTTGCCTACACCGTGTTATCCTCTTTTTAAAATTTGCACCCTGTTGACTTCAGTGGGGCAAGTTTTAAACTTGCTTTTAGCGTCTTAACATCCTTGATGTGTCATTACAAGTGCCCAGCCATGTGAGTGATTCCTTCAGAGTGAACTCGGGTGAATCTGACTGCAGTAGATGTGAAAGATATGAATAAAAGTGATGTTAATTCAGCCAGCGCACATACCTGTATTTTCTTCCTGTTTTCGGTCGAAGTCCACAGTAGTCGATTGTCGAGTTCATGCACGTGATCTCAGACTGTCAGCTGTCAATGTGAACTCGACAATCGACTACTTTGGACTTCGACCGAAAACAGGATGTAAATACAGGTATGTGCGCTGGCTGAAATAACATCATTTTTATTCATATCTTTCACATCTACTGCAGTCAGATTCACCGTGTTCACTCTGAAGGAATCACTCACAATGGCTGGGCACTTGTAATGACACATCAAGGATGTTAAGAGGCTATGAAGCGAAGAGAAATGTTTCTGCGTGAAAAAAAAAAAAGTGAGTGCAGCGCTTCAGGGTTCTACAGCAGAACACCGCCTCGTTATTGGCCAGCCCCTGCATCAGCATCACACGCATATGTCGTGCTGCTCACGTGTACAGCTTCGGCCAAAGTGTTGCACTGTGTGTCTACAACGTAAATGGGGAAGAGAAGAAATTGTTGAATAAAGTCGTTATTTTTGTTTTGTTTTGTATTCTCGTCACTTCATAAACTTAAGGTTGAACCACTGTAGTCACATGGACTATTTTAACAATGTCTTTACTATCTTTCTGGGCCTTGAAATTGGTCATTCCGTTGCTGTCCATGGAGGGGTCAGAAAGCTCTCGGATTTCATTAGAAATATCTTCATTTGTGTTCCGAAGACGAACGACGGTCTTACGGGTTTGGAACGACATGAGGGCGAGTAATTAATGACATAATTTTCATTTTGGGGTGAACTAACCCTTTAAGTACCTGGAAACACAATGTTCGATTTTAAAATGGTTTTCACAGGATAAATACGGAGGGTGTAAGCTTTGAATACTTAATTTATGATGATTAATATAATATGTGAAAGCAAAAAAAGGCAAGTTTCCCGCTAGCGGGACAGTGACAGTTAAGGGATTAAAAAAAGTATACATTGTGGAATCACATTATTATGATGAGGACTATTTAGGGTGGTAAGGACACATCCACACTCGTACATTTAAAAAGAAGTGAAAGATTGGGAGAAGAATAATTGCTTTTTCTCTGTCCAGGCCCCAAGCAGCTGCTAACTTCTATCAGAGGGCATTGCTGGCAAACGCCTTGACCAGCGCTCTGCGTCTGCACCAGAGACTACCTCACTTTCAGCTAAGCAGAGCCTTCCTGGCTCAGGCCTTACAGGAGGATAGCTGCCACTATCTCCTCTACTCCCTCATCCTAGTCAACTCCTACCCTATCACAAGTATCCTTTCTTGAAGATATGATGAAGAATATTTTAAGGGAAAATATCTGGTTTTCTTTGTGTTATGGCATCATTTTGTCTTTATGCAGCCTTGACTTGTGTTGTCAGTGAGCATATTTCCTGTGTTCCTCTTCTCACTTCTCCATGCGACCACCTATACTAAAAAAGTCCTTGATGTAAGTCTCTACCCTTCTCATTTGCGTAGCTGAGATGTATTTTTGTTGTAATTCCAGCCTGATTTATTTATTTTTGTCTGTCATCTGTCGTCAGACCATGGGCCCAAACAGCCTTATGTTTGTGAGGAACTTTCTGAACAAGCTCACAGTCAATCAGCAGAACATCCTAAAGTTTATCGCGTGCAATGAGATCTTCTTGATGCCAGCCACAGTCTTCATGCTCTTCAGGTAAGGATTCTTAACCCTGTAAAGCCTGACATGAAATAATAGTCAAAATCAATTTTTTATTTTAAATGAAACCATTTCTTGAACCTTTAGACAAGCTTTTTTTTTTTTTTTGAGTTAGATTTTTGTTGAGTATCACAGTTGATAAATCAGGCCATAATGACTCAGATAGTATGATATTCTGAGAATATGAAGCTCATACTAGAGGTGGGGGAAAAAACACTCCAGTTTTATTTTAATGCCCAAACTGAGCAAAAATATGTAATCTGGTGGATTTATATGGCCAAAAACAATAAATGAGTTATTCTTATGTTTACTTTCTAAAAACCAGTAAAGATTTCACAGCAAAAAGACATGTGTACCACAACCTCAAGGTTGACATTTTTAGAATTATACTAAAAAGACTTTTACCTGCTAAAAAAAAAAAAGTATAAACTATCAATCAGACGACAGAAGGCATGTAGTAGATTGTGTAAGTTTTTAAGCAAAGTTTTGAACATGTTGAAAATGTAGAGGCCTAAGAAATTTATATATGAAATATAATACAGTGGGCTTTATAGGGTGAAAAAATAAGTTATTTTGTACCAGTAAAAAGCTTGATTAAAGCCAAACTGTGTTTCTTGTAATAAGATGGAATGAATTTTGGTTTGTGATTCACAGTGGCCAGGGCAGTTTGCTTCAGCCCTTCATCTACTATCGGTTTCTCACTCTGCGCTATACATCAAGACGCAATCCGTACTGCCGGTAAGAATCATGTACACACTGACTAGTGTTATTTGTACACATGCACACTTTACCCAAAATAAGGGGAAATTTATATTGTTTTCATTTTCTGTGGAAAATTTAATATTTAGAGCAAGCTAAACTATTTAATCAGATCATTGATGTTTAAATGTATATTTAATCATGTTTAAAAAAACATGAGCCCACTATCAGTGTTTGACTTTTGTTTGTGTCCTGTCAGGACTCTGTTCACCGAGCTGAGGATCTTACTGGAGCATTTTGTGATGAAGCCCATTTGCCCTGCCTTCTTCAGGAGGATGTGCCTCAACAGCATTGCCTTCATTAGCCGCCTTGCTCCCACTGGCGTCTAACTGCTCTCTGAACATTCACACATTATTACAGTTCACAGATTGGGACAGTTTCAAGATTGACTTAACAAGCAAGATGGCCAAGTCTGATCGCTCAGAGATGGATGTCCTCCTCTGCACTGAGGCGTTTGCTGTTTGGAGAGACTCTATCAATCTGACTGCTTCCAAAAAAACAAATCAGCCAGAAGATGTATCTCTGTGCACAGTTGTCTGTTAAGGGGGTACAACTTTTTTTCAGTTCATTAGAGCTTTTATATTGATATTGATTTTTGGGGTGTAGAGAGGATCCCTTGAGATATTGAATCTTAAATGCTAGGTTAAATAGATATAGCTTTTAATAGCTTGTCTTTCTAATGAGTTCATGCAATTCTGGAAACTCAAATTTCAGCTGTCATTATAATTGTCTGGTCATCAGTTTGATTCCATTTTTATATGTTCTTGCTAAGAATTTGTTTTTGTTTTTTATTATTATTGTACTGGATTACCTTGAAAATCTTAATGTACCTTGCCCCCAAGCATTTCCTAATATTTGACCATGATCTAAATGCCATTTGAGTTCATGAAGTTTTAAATGTTATTTCAGGATGCCTTCTTCATATGAACAGATGACTAAGGTGTAAATATCCTGTGATTCTCATCTATCACATAGAGAGCCCTACACTTAACTGTTCTTTGCCTTCAATGCTATTTATTGTCAGGGCAAGTTTTTTTGCATTTTAGAATTTGTCAATTATTTGCTTGTTCAAGGCATGTTGTCTGTATTTATTGCCACTGTTTATAACTATGGTCTGTGTAGATGAATAAAATCTATGATCTAATAATAAATTGTAACTAACATTGGTGATGGTTTAATTTCAGAGATTAAAACTGTTAAACAGTTGTTACTGAACAAGATAAAGTAAGCAATGGCTTGCCTGTGTATTAGAGCTGATGTGTAACCGATCATTTAAAATACCAAGACTAGTATAAAAACAATTGGATCGTTCAAGGAGATCTGTCAGTGACAGTTTCTGTTGTATGTAAAACATGTTATGGTTATTATAGTACTGGCCACTAAAATATATTTAGCTCTGTTTTGAGCTATGTTCATATTACTGTGACATGCTGTCAAAGGACTATATATATTTGTGGAATTTTGCTATTTGTATTAATGAATACATTTTTTGGGGGGTAACAAAGCACTTAAGGTCATGCTGTGTATTAAGAAACTATAATATTGATCAACTTCCAAAAGTATATAAAAAACAATTTTCCAAAAGAAGTAGGTGGTATTTTAAGAATTATGAAATTATTCCCAGCAGTATTTACGTTTTTTTAAACGTATTACCAAGATAAAGTACATTATAAACTGTACTTTAACATTTTAAATTGTACCCAACAATGTCCTTTAGCCATAATGCTGCACAGCCTCTATACTAGCTCCTTGTGTAGTACACTCAACCTTCAACCTTTCTTTTATAACACTTTACAGCAAGGTCATTTTATCATCAGCTTCATTGCTACTATAGCATTTCATTCTTTAAGTATTAAAGACGTTAATTTCAACATTTACAAATATTCAAATCAAAAGTTGCATCTCTTCATATTTAATAGACCTGAGCTAACATCAAACAATGAAAACTTAGATTTTTTACCTCATTAATAAATACTGCAACATTTACTGCTCATTGTTAACATTAAGGCCTAAAGCAGTAATAAAACACTTAATGTTGGTAAATTAAAGTGTTGCCTATTAAAACACTACAGCCCATGAGATCCCCTCAACATGGTCTAAAGCTTCAGGGGGACTCCACCTCCTCAACTTGTACAAGTGTGATTAACAGAAACAAGACAAAGCATAAAGGCCAGCAGCACTTTTATTAAGATGTAAAAGGGGAAGGTCACTTTAACAGTGTAAAAAGAGGATAAAGTGCACTGCTGGAGTCTCATAAAAATAGAATACAAACACTGAAATACAAGAACAATGCTTGATTACCTAATGTACAAATATCTGGTCGTTTCAAGCATTAAAAAAAGGCACAATCCTGAAGGACTGCTAATAAAAATGTACATATCACTAAAATCTCACCATTCCCCCAAAATTGAGGCTATGGCTTCAGTTATTGGAGATATGGAAATAAAGCATCAAAAGTGTGCACAATTGTCATGGAGGTATGGAACCAATGGACACATTGATGGGGTGGTTAGTTCAGCATTAGCTTCTCAGGAGGCTCAATGAGAGAGACTTCATGGTACCTGGGGAAAAAAGAAAAGAATAAAGTTATTATAATCTTTAAGCAATCTTCCAAGACTCATGCTAAAACACAGCAATTGGGCAAGTAGGTTAAGCAAACTTACTTCGAGCCCTTGTATTTCTCCCTAACAGCCTGCTGTGCGTGCTGAGCAGCACTGAGGTAGGTCTGATGTAGATCCTGAATGCACGGCATAAGATCCTCCAAAGTGTAGCCGGTCATCTCAACAAGTTCCTTTGACTGAAATAGAAAGTTGAGGGTGATAATGTTATAATGCAGATTGGTCTAGTTTGACACCAAAAGAGCGACTGCCCCGTGGCTAACTGCTAGTTGGTCATACTAGTTCTTAAAACAGTCTAAAGATGGCTGCTCATACAACTGGCTCCAGCAGTCTAGTTTAAGAATATTCATACTTTGAGCATTCAGAATTGTGCAGCCTTACCCATGATCCACCTGCAAGTGTGTGGTTGGCCAAAATGAAAGCCGCAGCAGCCGTTTGAGATGGGAGGTACTTCAGGGAAGGTTCACAATCTATCAAACTCAGCTCACCAAGAAACTGGTGGGGAAATAAAAAGGTGTTAAAACAATTTTAGGTTATAATGGGGAAACTCCACACAAGGAAATGGTCTCACCATAGATAAGCTCTCCACTTTGCTGCTTACAGGCTGGTGCAAGAAATACTGGGTGAGGAACTGATTGATTGTTGGAGCAGCAAGATCAAACGAGAGAACGGTCAACACCAGATGCTCCATTCTCAACACTTGTTTCTTTGTGTAGGTGTCGTCAGTGATGTAAACAAATTCTGACACCTCTGGGGGATAGATCTCCTCAAACTTCCTACAGTCAAACAGGGAGAGGTGAGCGTGGAGAAGGGGGGTTTGTATGGAGTCTGAGGCTTTAAGGCAAAGATACTTACGAAGCCAAAAGCATAGCAGCTGTGCCCACCAGCTGTAGTTTCCCTCTCAGTACAGACATGGAAGACAGAAAGCGATCAATGTAGTTCACAGCCAGATAGAGGGTCTCGTTCTGCAGCTTGTACTCCTCTCCCACCTCCACCAACCAGTCCACTAGGATGGCACGCATGCTGTTTGTGATGTCGGGCTGTTTCTTCATGTAACCTGCTTTTGGTTTTGACTTGACCTGCATGACAGGAAGCACAAGCAAACACTGTAATGACGCATATCCTCTAAAGCATTGTCTAGAAGTTCAATATTCAGAAAGTAATATCCCATTCAATGCATTCACTTCCTCACCTCCATTTCCCGCAAGTGCGTGTGTATTTCTGCGGCATAATCTGAGACTTCATTGACATTTGTGGGCCTCTCCTCACCATCAATTACTGACATATCCATAGGAGAATCTTCATAAAGAAAAAAATTAAGTTATTTACAGATTTTATATAGATAAATACAAGACGGGCACTGAAATAGAAAAACACACATCTTACCAAAACTAGCTTCCATTGGCAGATCGATAGTGGCGAGGGGCTGCCTTAGGCGGGTTACAGTGGGATTTAGTGTGAGTGGGGAGCAATCCATGGTTGCTCTTTGTGTAGACGGTTTCTTAGCGCAAGCACCATCAGGCTCATCTACATGAATCTGAAAAGCTGGTGGCCTGGTGGAGGGCTTCTCTCCAAAGCTCCTGCCATTTTCTTCGGATTTGGATGCAATTATTTGGGGCCCAGAGACCTAAAAAAAAAAGAGAAAATTGGATTAGATGGGAGGTAAAAAGGGTGTTATACACAAGTAGACAATTATACACCCTGTTTGCAGTAACCTTTCATATTACGCAGAAGGGGTCAATTTGACCCATTTCAATTCGAGTTGATGGAAATACTGGTTAACCCATGTTGTTTTTCTTAACTCTTTCAGGGTCATGTAGGGTTTTGTGAACGATCAAGAGCGTGTACAATTTCTATTATGATTATAATTGAATCATTAAAAGGCAGCTGCAGAGAGCTTTTGAGGGTAAGTTACTTACATTTATGCATTTGGCACAAGTTTTTATCTGAAGAAACTTACAGTACTGAAGACATTAATTGCTTCATGCACATTTATCCACTGGGAATTTGCACCCATGATCTTAGTGTTGCAAATAAATACTAACAAAAATAAATTCAAGTAGTTCAAGATTAGTTTTTACCTGGTGTGATTTGTATGGAATACAAATAGGGTCATTTTAACCCCTCTCCATAAATATTGCACACATATTTAGAACCTAATAAATGGGTTGGACATGCACCTGTTGCTTTATTAACGGGTCAGCTCGCAAAAAGCTGAAGTGTAACGTTACCTAAACTATCAATCCTTGAGAGAGGAGAGATGTTAGGCAGAATGACAGCCTCATTCACAAACATTTTTTGTGGTTCAGAGAACATGTAAAGTTATAAAGCTCTATATTATATGGGGTCGAAAAAAGGTCATTTTTGGTGAACGATGCCTCCAAACGACCCAGTTTACTATAGCAGCAGAGAGTGAGTTTGTAAAATGGCGGTCAGCGCATTGGGAGGGAATAAGCTGCGGGTATTTAACACTGAATTTCAGTTTAACTAGTGGCGCCATAAATGCCGTCTGACACAAAAGGGATTAGATTTATATTTGTGATTCAAAGGGACAAAGTCTGCGAGCAGTATGACTGATTAAACTAAAGCAACTTTCAGTTAATCTAATCAATATTATGCAGCTAGCAATTCTTAATTTAAAGCACACCACTGATTATAAACTATGATGCATAAACTATATACATCATGAAACCAGTCTGTATTAAGAGAGCACACTTTATAGTCATGTGCCATGCATGCTCGAACCTGTTTAGCGGCGCGCTGTCTGCGCTGATTGTTCTCCAGGGCGCCCAATACAGTCCTGTTGCCTGGCTTAGGGTTGACATTTTCTCGGTTTTCAATCCGATTCTTTGCTGCGCCGCGTAGTCTTGTAAGCATGTTTTCCTGATTGTGAATATCTGCTCCTGAATCATGAACCGCGCTTCCTTGTGTTTGGCCGACAGATGACATCCTTCCAGCGGTTAGATCAGCTCAAGACGCCCTGCAAAAAGGATCGATGGTTGAAAGCACTTAAAAGCAGATTCTGATGTTGTTTTAACACGTTTTTATCAAACACACGCACGTGAACATCGAATAAACACGGATAACCACACTAACCAGGGGAACTGGCAGAAGTGAGCTGTTGAAATCCGGACAAAAACAGAATACAAACAGTTGCCAGCGGCGTCTTACAAAACCAAGATTCAAAAATAAATCATGCAACTATACTACAGAAACCGCGCCATGCCGGTGTGTAAACTCCCGCAACACGCCTCGGACAGCTCACAAAAGACGCTCCTATGAAATCAAACGGCGCCTTGTTGCTTTTTGCAGCTGCCTGTTTGATATTGTGGCTGTCCCAGTTCAAGTAGCCCGCGACTATTGAAACGGACCAATCACAATGCAGCAAACCCAAACGTCATTTATTATACGGAAGCCCGTAAAGCTCAAACTGCGATTCCGCTTTCACTAAGCGAGCCGTTGAGAGTTGCTTTCATTGGCTCAAAGGAATTTTTAAACTGTTTGAGGACAATGTAACTAAAGATGAATATGATGGCACGTTTATACGTAATATAGAAGCTCAGGAATTACAATAAGAGTATTGGCACAATTCTTCAATTTGTGAAAATTATATATTTAAAGGTACATGTACTTAAAGTAATTGTATTATGGGGCACCATTACTCACTACCAAATCGGCTAGTATTTGAGAATTATAATTAATTAAGAAACTTCTGTTCAAAGTTTATTGGCTGCTTGCTTGTGTAAGACTTATTCCAAAGTTTTTTCCAAATAAATTCATTACCATCAAACACAACAAAAATCTCCACATCATACATTATATCAGAATTCACTAAAAGCTCAAATCTTTAAAAAAATATATAGATCAAACACATAAGACAAACAGTACGAATAGGAAAAAAAAACAGACATGAATTTTTCATGAATTTTTTTTATTTCTGTAAAAATGCATCTAGACAATGGATGAGTATTCTAAAAATATAGTAAATAACTGTAGTCACACATAGTTTTTATAATTATTACATTGAACATTTTAATTTAAATCTATATTGGTACAATCTGTATCCCTATAGTATACCATATTTTTATTGTAAAAACTAAATTCACAAATACATTACTTAACAATGATTGGATTTTACATTCCATTAAGCTTCACTGAAAAAATCCATCAATGAATCAAGTTCATAGTTGTTCAAAATTGCAAGCAGCTGTGAAACCTTTGTTTTGACATTCTGTCCTTTAAATTTGAACTTGTCAATGAAAAGATCAGTGATCATACCTGTAAAAAAAAAAACACAAAATGGTTTGTTTACTTACAGATGTGTCATTATTTCATTTGCAAAGACAGGGGTTGTGTGTAAAAAACTTCTTATGGAATTCTACACTTCATGTAAATAATCTAAAATACAGATTTAAAATGATACATTGTAAAATACAGTCTCCCGTGCTCATCTGAGTTCACTTACCATACAATCGTTCTAAGTGAGCAGGTTGTTTCTTATATTCTTCTAAGAGCTGGGCAGATTCATCCAGTATACTGCGATACTCTGGAATCAGAAAATCTGCATTCCCCTCATGCACCTGCAGCTCCTGCATACAATACACACACTTAGTAGGCTTCCTTTTTAGCTTCAGACTTTTTTTGTTTGTCTTTTTAATGTTTTACCTTTAAAGCATCAATAAGCTGAACTTTTTTGGCCAAAATCAGCTGATACTCTAGCTTGGGATGAATCATTCGAAGAGTATGGCTCACAGAGTCTTCATTCACCTCTGAAACCAACATAACAACAAACACAGCAAGCACTTAGCACTCATATTTGTTGCATGAATAATTAAGATCACTGTAGTCTGACTACATCCATCAGTTAAAAGATCAGTTTGTGAACTCACCGTAGGATATATTCAGATTGATTTTTCGCTTAGTGGCCTCTTTGGACAAAACATCCTTCAGTATGGATATGGTAGAAATGTTGTCTGATTTGAAGTTTGCTTCACCTTTACTGGAATCCATTAAAATAAGGAACCAAAAACTATTATAATGATTAATCACAACATTTCCTCTAATAATGCAATCATCTAGTAGAATCTTTGTCCAACTGTTATTGGGAAATATAGATATATCTGAAATCAACAACAGCTATGTTTCCTTCCACCTATTTTGCCAACATACGCATAAATAAAAATGCACATAAATAATGTATGTGCTCAATTAAGGTGGATAAAAAGGCGCATAAACTAAGATGGAAACACATTCACCAAATAAATTCTGTGACGCACAACAAAAAACTCACATGACTGCCTCAGCAGAGGATGTGATTGGATAACTGGTCTAACCAGCAGAATGATTTCATTGCGCACCATCTCAAATGTTGGTTTGGCCGTTCTGAAACGCCTGAGCCAAAGTCTGTCATCAAAATGATTGGGTATAATTACCTCCCAGAACTGTCTCACACGATTGCGTTCACAAACACCAGACATTCACCTCTGAATGCAAGATAACATGTGCTTTGTCTGCACACTAGTACAGACAAAGCACAATTACATCTTAAACTACATTCATGATGTATCAAAAAAGAACCACAGTGACTTTAAAAAAAAAAATTTATAGCGACAATCTTGTTCTCTTGAACGCATGGGATGAAAACTGTGTTTTATGTAATATTCCAATTTTGCACACAAGTTAAATTAGCAATTTTGGATGGAAACATAGCTAATGACAAAATTTAATCAGCCCTTTAACATATGCAAACAAAGATAGATAGTATTTATTTATGGACACATTTCATTAAGATGCATTTGGATATTGGGTTGGCCTCACCAATAGGTGGCTTCTAGCTGTGTTCCCAAGAAAGTGTTCTGAAAGTAGAAGGTGATGCTGTCTCCTGCCGGGGTTTTCTCTGGGACCTCAGGCAGACAGAACACAACCCAGGAATGGATCTCTGCAAAACTGAACTGTCCAGTCAGTCTCAAGGTGTTCACAGGCCTAGCGATGAAGAGGGAGAATCATGTTAATGTTCATTTGGCACGATAAATGCATGATATGCAAGGAAGAAACAGGAGTGTGTTTCTAAGCTCACCGCTCCTGGTCGATTGAGTGTGTCCTCTGGTGGAGGGAAAGCGGTTTGATCTGGTACTGTCGGACTTGGCAGGTTTTGGGCTGAAGCCTTGGCGTCACGTAAGCCTGAAGGGTGCCATACTGACCCTCAATAGACCTCACCTTTGAGAAAAATCAGGACAAATGCTCAAACGCAGCAATTTAAACAAAATACAATACAATACATGTTATTATAATGGGAAACAATCCACACAAAACACAAAATTACAATGAAATAGAGACCTTCAGTTCCAGCCTAGTGGTATTTGCTTGGCACCTGTAGGTGGCGAGGAGGAAGTTCCCATTTGACTGTTGGGTTAGATGAACAAACAAAGACAGTTTGGCAAACACATGTGATGTGATCATTAAGTTAGCTTAATGATGTGGCACATAGGATGTGCATTACCTCTGAATCACATTCGCTGAAACTGACCACTGCTGAATTCTTATCAACATCCAGCAGGTCAATTGGAACATCACTCTGTCAGAGTACAAAAACACATGCAAGTGAATGTAAGGAAACTTCAGTCTCACAATGCTGAAATTACAATATATGTAAAAATAATGCTGAATTAATGAAGATGAGAAGTGCTGGTTCTGAATGCTGATACAGTAATCCAGGTATGCTAAAATATACTATAAAACAGGACCCATAGAAGAACATTCTCTTCATATTTACATGATGCCATAGACTATATCTTCTAGTAAATCAATCAAGTGGACCTTTAAGCAAATAATAACATGAGGTTATTTTTTCCTGAAAGAAATTAATACTTTTATTCAGCAAGGATGCATTAAATTGATCAAAAGTGACTAAAAATCATTCAAATATATGCTGTTCAATAAGAATCCTGAAAAAATAATATTTTAAGCCACACAACCGTTTTTAACAATGATAACAATAAGAAATATCTCTTAAACACCAAATCAGCATATTAGAATGATTTCTGAAGGACCATGTGACACTGAAGACTGGAGTAATGGCTGTAGAAAATCAAAGTTTTAGAATTATAATAATATTTCACAATATTACTGCTTTATGCTTTGATCAAATAAATGCAGCCTTGGTGAACATAGGAGACTTCTTTAAAAAAAACAAAAAACATTAATAATTCTTACCAACCCCAAGCTTTAAAACACTAGTGTACATAACTAAAAGCAGGATGAATCAGTGTATTTCTCTAACCTGTAGCAGCAGGTTGTCAATGGCGGTCTGCACCTCTAGGGTGAGGCTGTAGCTGGCATCATCCTGGCACAATGTGAACTTGTCATTGATGCTAAAGACTGGCACAGCGGACACAGCCGTGCTGGACTGAGAGCTCTGCTGGTATTTTTCTCTCCCCTGCAATACTTTCACCTGCAACTGCTCCAACTCAGCCCTAAAACATGCACAAGCAAACTAGGCATGTCAGAAAGCATTGTAAAATCTATACCAGTTTAGTTAGCAGATCTTTGCTCTTTTAGACTGATCATCATGGCGAGAAACAGCTAGATGTGTAGTACCGGAGTGCGGACACCTTGCCCTGGGTCTCCCGGCTCATCTTGATCTCATCCCCCGGGCCTGCTACCATCTGCTGAGGCTCTGTGGTGAGACCTGACACCCATCCTGGAAACCAGCCACATGACCACATATTGCTTATGAGCTCTCAGAAAGCACAGGTGAATGATAAACTGCAGAGTTTTAAAGTGCCCCTCTTATGATTTTCAGATATTTCCTTTCCCGTAGTGAGTAATATAGCTATTTGTGAATGTAAAATGTCTGCAAAGCGCATGATAAATGGAGTTATTGTCTCCCACAAGAAAGAACCTATTCAGAAACGAGTTGTCAGTAATTCCAGTCTTATTTCCTGCAAGAACTACGTAGGTTTGTAACAAATTTGCATAATGCCAGCCCATGGTCTTCATTAGCTGCCTGTGAACAATATTACTGTCTCCTCTGACCCGTCCTCAGACACTGTAGTTGTAGCTGAGGCCTGGAAGAGTTTGGGAAGGTAAAACCAATGACATCGTTACAGTTCGTATCGGCGTTTATACAAGTGTTGAGGAAGCCTCTGGAGCTAAAATACAAATATGGTAATATAGGCGCTTTGTTTCCGACACGCACTGTGTAGACCATTCACAACAGACTGAGCCATCTGACCAATCAGAGCAGAGTAGGCTCTTGGAAAGGAGGGATTTAGAGACTTTATTGAATTCTTTATCATTTTAGATGGCTTGAGAAAAGAGGTGATATTGCATGTAAATTATAAGAAAATGTTTGTTTGACCTTGGATGCATGTAAAACTATTGTAGAAGACTTTCAAAACAAATTTAGGAACCTTTAAAATAGCATAATAGGGTCACTTTAAGCACTGACATCATCCACACAGTATTGTTGTCATAAAAGACATGGTAAAATGCTTTTATCTAACAGTCAAAGCTAACCTGTGTAAGTTGTTGTAAGAACTTCATCGTACATTTCCTTTCCGACGCAGCCACCCTGGATTGATGTGACACTCTCAGACAAAACCTTGAAAACACAGAAAGACAAATATCGCAATTGTAGTGTGGCAGAATTTCATTTGAGACAACGTCTTACCTTCTTTTTCAGAAACAAAACAAGGGTTTTCCATTAATCTCATATCTCGTATGATTTATTTGACACTCACATGCTCAAATCGCAGTGCTGGTTCATTTGAACCATCTAAATTGTAGACCTCCACAGTCCCATCATCCCTTCCCACCAGGATGTCCTTTACACCATCACCAGTAATGTCAAATGAATCGATGCAAAGCACACCTTGAAAAGACCAACACAGACTAGCATGAGTACAATTATATGGCAATAAAACAGGCATTATAGCTCACCCAAAAAATAACAGCATAAAGGTTTGGAAATAAATATGTCTCAAATAATAGTGCAGGTAAAGTAAATATTTCAATAAGCAATCAGTTTTCTACACTTTTTAATTTCCTACCTCCCTTTTTCTTCTCATTATCCAGTTCCCAACTAGTAATGGGTCCAGATTTGGTTATTTGCACAAGACCCAGTTTCCCATCAGCTGTTCCATAAAGAACCTCTTCACCACCTTTTCCTGTGGACCAAGATTTTATGCATGATCAAATTCGCACACTCAGCCAATACACGCTTTCCCAATAAAATGAATGAGCATATTTTTAGCACATACCTCCATCTCTGTTAAGAAGTTCTAGAACAGTTGGAGGTCCGGGCACTTCTACATCGTACTGAAGGTCAGATCCCTGATGGGGCACAAAGTGTAGAATGACTGCGGACCTGAGTCTGTTCTATTGTGTATATTATGACCACAAGCGATTGCTAAATTATATCTGGGTAACAAAGTACAGACAAAGGGTGGCAAATATACCTGCAATACTCGAAGTACTCTGTCCTGGCAGGCCAGGATGGGCACAATGCGGCCAACGGTCTCCACAGGTAAACACAGGACGTCATTGATCTTGTCTCCTGAGAGGTAGTAGTCCTGATCCTTGCAGTCACAGTAATGGTTATAAATGTAACTGGCACACACAAACAGATCTGCCCCTGAGACATGCCTGAGGAAAAAAATGGCAAAACAAGAAGAGATGCACTGTCAAATCTGCCAATCATTAATATAGAGATAGACACAGTCTGAAAAACAAGAAGCAAGATCTCACATGGCATTGATGCTCTCTGTTAGGTTGGCCTCAAATGTAAGGAACTGTTTGCCTTTTTTAGTGTATCCCCTCACTTCAGAGCCAGAGCTCACAAAGATCTTTTCCTGTGGGGTGCCCAACGCCCCTCCAAGCTCAAGTCTGGAGATCTTCTGTCCTGGGAGCGATTTGAACACAGGCTGACAAAAGAGACAGACATTTATTCTTCCTTTGAAGAAGTTATTTTGTTCGTTTATATCAATATATATTTATCGGTAACACTTTACAATAAGATTCCATTCCATTAAGGTTCTATTTCAATATATTTGTAAATGGAATTGATTCCTGTGATGCAAATCTGAATTATCAGCAGCCATTACTCCAGTATTCAGTGTCACATGAGCCTTCAGAAATCATTCTAATATACTAAATTTGGTGCAAAAGAAACATTTATTATCAATTTTGAAAACAGTTGTGCTGCTTAATATTGTTGTGGAAACCATACTTTTTTTTTTCAGGATTCTTTTAAATAGAAAGTTCAAAAGAACACCATTTATTTGAAATAAAAATATTGTACTGTCAATTTTGATAACTTTAATGCATCCTTGCTGAATTGAAGTATTCATTTCTTTAAAAAAAATCTTACTGACCCCAAACTTTCGATCGCAAGTGTACATTGAAACAGGAAACACTTCTGATACATACCACAGCCTCCCCTTTTTTCATTCCAAAACAGGTCACGACACCATCATCATCTGCAACAGCCACCTGAAATGAGAAAATGACAAACTAGAATGACAAGATACACCAACAGCTTCATTTGTAAAGCCACCATAGACAAATGAGGGAGGAAATATCACACACATCCTCAAATAAATAGGACATGTTGCATGCTCTTTCACAAGTGGGGTCTAATCTCCAGTTTACCTTGTTCTATACTTTCCGTCAGTTTTAAGATGGAAGTTTCTATTACAAGAATATTCCCTGTTCAAGTCGATTACTGACAATGTAATTTAATGTATGTAAAGTGGAGTATGATTAATATTATTTGTGTTTTGAGGTATGGTAGTAACTATTTACTGAGAACAGATGATGGAGATGAGTTTGATTTACACTAAACCTGGAAAATTATTTCAAAAGGGATGTAGATATACCTTCTGAGTTGCTTTTCGCCCCACAGAAGGGAGGAGTTTCATGGTTTTTTGAGATGTCACTCCAACCTGAGAAAACAAAGACGGCATAACCATTAATACATTTTCATTCTGATAATTAAACTAACAATTGCACCCATATATCAACTTTATAAATGCCAATAATCCACTCAGCCACATGACTCACAAGTGTGCTTTCTATGTAAACCAATCAAAGACCAAATGCATTTTTGGCATCACTGTAAATCACAGCAGATGTACAGTAGTGGCCAAGGAAAAATCATCTGAAAAAAAACATCTGAAACCTTTATTCAAATATTACTAAAAGATTTTGTACGCATATTTCGTAGTTGTGCTTGGGGTCAATTGTTTTATTTGTGATGATAACGTAATGAAACGTGCAGACATAATGTTTGGCCAGGCTGAAAATAACATGCAAAAACAAGAAAGACCAACGAAATATTAATAACTGATTATATTATAGTCAGTGTATTGCTTTTTCCTCCTGTAAGCTTTTTGTTTTTCTATGCATTTTTTATTTTTTTTTTTTTTTTTTTTGCTTAGTAAAATAAAACCTGTAACGTTAGTTGCAGTTTGCGTACATCACTTTTGACCACTACTGTACAAAAAGTGCAAATAAGAATGTTGAGTTCTTACCTGGAGATAATCAACGTGGTTTAAGTTTAATTCCATTTCGTTTGATAGAATAATCACTCCACAGATCCTATGGAATTATGACAGCTTAAATGTTTTTTTAAACTTAACGTTGATCATTTAAGATGTTCTAGTGCAGTTCCTTGTAATTCATTCCCTAAGATGCTACTTTGAAACAGAAATATATATATATATTTCGAGCTTTTCCGACAGACATACAACACAGTGGTCCCGCTAGTAGTCACAACCGACTGGATTATCCTGCGGATTAGTTAGTTAGTTAGTGGCTGATTCTGCTGCAGATGAACAGTCTGGCTAACGTTAGCTGTGCCAGTTTGATCGCTGTACAAGATGATTCATGTCGCGTCAATATATAGCAACCCCCATTCCGCCTATTCGTAGACATTTATCCAAACAATATGCTTTGATCCACATATAAAAAGAATAATCCGACTAAGTACAACAGCAAAAGTGTTTTTGTTTGCAGCTAACACGTTTCTTCTGTAGCGCCGCCATGTTTGTCAGCCACCCAAACTATCTCTGGTTACTATGGTAACAGCAACGAGATTTGTTCAAAACACTGGGAATATTTTTTTTTTATTTAATTCAAGTCAGAAGCATCTGAACACAATTTTATCTGAACATTATTTTTTCCTGATACCCTAAAAACCTGATAATAGAGTCTTGAAATGTGGATAAAGGAAACTGGTTTCACGAAAATCTTATTACAGTAAGAAAGAAGTTAGGATTCAGGAAAGTATTCATAAGGGGGAAAATATAACTAAAAGTTATATCTTCCTAGAAAAAAAGACCCAGAAAAATAGTTTTTGAATTTTGACAATTTTTATTCCATGGCATTACATTGTTTAGACTGAGCATAAGAAACAAATGATTATTTTTGTAAAGATTTTTTATTCATAATTATGTTATGCTATGTCCACTGTAGTGGAAACCAGGACGCGGTTGTTTAAAAAAACTAAAATACAATAAATGACATGTAAAGGCATTTTTTTATTTACCAATACATTTTTAGTTTTAGGCTACTTAGTTTAAAGATGATTCTCAACTGCATGTGTTATGAAAGATATAACGGAATGAATAGGCTACCATTTTACTTTATGCAGTATGTGGGTAAAATGGCCATAGATTAATCCCATTAATTCAGATTTAATGGTAGTGCTATTAAATACAATGTTTCTACACTCTATCCAATTTGCATATTAATGTGTTCTTGGGGCAACATGTAATGAAAAAAATGTGTTTTAAAGGGAGTAGGCTAATAAATTACAACATTTTCATAATAATATCTAATATTTCATTGGAATATTGATATATAATTTATTTCCCTATTCACTTGCCATCTCTCCCAAAATGCCTGATACACATGATTGTGTCCTCTAAAGTGGACATCTATCAAATCAATGGCCTGTTTTGTAACAGAAAGTCATATTTTGATCAGAAACCACATAACCCTGAGATGTTGATGTATGACAAACAATGTGAAAATTAGTCAGATTTAAATGATAATTTCAAAATATGATCATATTTCCATAAGAGTGCAAAATTTGATCACTAAATTAATATGTCAGTCATTTTAAGGATAAAGGAGAAGTTGTTGTCATTGTGAAACCTCCAAACATTTGGTATCTTTGAAAAGCCACGAACGTGCTCTTTACAGGACATCCAGACTTAAAATATAATGTCCACTACAGAGGACAAAAGTCTATTCCTGGGTTCCAGGAGGATATTTGAACTAATTCATTCCATGTTTTTAGTTTTAATCTTATATAGTTTGTTATTGAAGCTTATGCATGTTTTGTGGATACAGCCCAATAAAACTAGGCTGACAAACCAGTCTGACTGTGGGTTGGGAGACCAGTGAAGACCAGCAAGCCATTTTAGGCTGGTTTAATCATCAGACACACACACACGCACACACAGTGGATGAAGGGAGTGGATGTGACTCAACAACAGCAGGAGGGGTTGCAGCTGCAGAGAAGACTTCAAGCATCATTCTCATTTTGCACAACACCAAAGAGACAAAGCACGCTTCCTTGTGGATTACAAATTAAGATTTGACAGCGGGACATCAAGAACCTGTCATGGATAAATCTGGCACACCAAGTTACATATCACCTGGCTTCATCAGAGGATTCCCTGAAGTGCTGCAGTAGTTTTATGCAATTTTATTGCAACTGATGCCTTCCCCAAGGAGGTTCCTGGAGGCGTCCACATCCTTGCCTCTTATAGCGGGATGGGGCTGGAACCTAAGTGTGTATGTAGGGCTCTTCACAGTCCTGCTGGTTCTGATGGGACTTCTTCTGTGGATGCTGATGAAACAGCTCGGGAACTCTGTAGGCAAGAGCCTTCAGCCACATCTGGGTTCCTGCAGACGTCAAATGTTCTGAGGGAGAAACGTCGGATAAAGATTGAGCTCTGATTTCTGAAACAGATGGACAATTAAAGATGTGTCTGAAAATACAGTGCATGGGAGTAATGAAAGAATGCAAAACAGTATTGAGGACTTTTAAAGCTTTGCAAAGGAAATGTGAGATGTATTTACTGACTTTCATCTATTGCATTATGATGCTTTATATGTTCCAGCACATATGCAAATTTTCATTTCCAAAATGTCAAATTGTTATTCTGACATCAGTTCTTTGTAACACAGATACACAAAAATTAATTTACTATGCAGTAAAGAACTCAGTCAATATTTCTGCTAATATTTTCAGGGTAAGAATAGATTTATTCCCCCTACTTGTTGTCCTTGGCATGAAGAGGGTAATTCATGAACGAAAGAGTGAAATCAATTATGTTGCATATTGAGAAAATGTCTTGAATGAAAAACGACTTTCCATGACGCAACCCTAAATTCCTTTAGGAATTGGTAATTACAAATAGGGACCTGTCGCACTCAATACTGTTCAAACATAATGTTTGGGTTACAAAATATTCTGATAGCTTTGTAAATATTCTGATCCTTTCCCCCTGTGTCCTTGCATATCTTTCAGTGTTCCTTTATTGTTGTTTCTTTGGCAGATTGAGTGAGGTGGATAAAGTTATTAAACATAATGATGGAGACGGAGAAAATAATATGTCTCTCAAAATGTTAAATGTTGTTAAAACAAAATAAAAGCTAACCAAGTTTAACTAACTGACAATGTTCACACCTTGATCTGCACGGATGAAAGATTTAAGTACTGTCTAAATATGCATTTGCATATGTGTGCATGGATCAATCATAAGACACCACTCAGAGTGATATTGTAATGTTTTAATCAGTGGTCTAATAAAACATCTTCATCCATGAAGTCAACTCTGTTGCTTTTATTCCACCGTTCACAGGGCAAGACGTGTGTTTATGTGTGTGACGCAAGTGAGAAAATTAAATTCACACCACACTGCATACACTTAAGCAGTTTAAACAAACACAAACAGCAGGGTTCTTATATTTGATGAGTGATATTTACATACGGTATGAGTGAACTTAAGTGCACTTCTGCCACTGATGCATTAATTGTCAAATAATTATAAATATGAATGTTCCTGGTTTGCTTGGCAAGTCTACCACCACAATCCATTTTTCAGCAATGAGCATGATTTATTAGCCTACATTACCTCAACACAGCAAAAATACTTTGCTGTGTTGAAGTGATGTACTATAAATAAAATAAGCATCTCATTAAAAGTAACTGGCAAAAGCATAATTCTTTAAGGAAGGCACTGGCAATAATTCTACTATATTGCCCATTATTCACTGTTCGGAGAGGGCTGCTCAGTGCTCTGGTTAATACATCTGTCACAGCCTGAAAATGCAATGAATAATATTCAAACTATTGATTAACGGTGCTCTAAGCGATGTTGGGTGACGTCACATCTTGTTGACGTTCGTATTGTCAAACAAAACGGAGGCAAGCTCGACCCTCCCTCCTCCTTATCCCGTCCCATCTCCCTCCCTTCTGCTTCCTGAAACAAGCTTTTCCGATGTAAATTCGGGACTTCGCGCATTCCTTCTCCTTTTCCCTCTTCTTTGCTATTTGTTCATCGGAACGTCGTCTCTTTGGTCGTGTGTCGGCCATATCAAAATTCAAGAGAATATAACCTTAGTCGTTGTCGTTGTCTAGGACATCTCTCCTCTAGCTAACTTCCCTCTTCATGCTTCTTTCTCCTCCACTCCCCACACCCCCCTTCATGTGCACGCGCACTAACCCCCCAACCCCCACCCCAAATCATTCTTGTCGGTTATTGGCTGGAACACTGTTTGTTATGTTTCGTGGTCCAGGCTGGCCCAGTTTGTTTTTGTTGCCGTTTGTGGTGCCTGGACTGCCTACAGAGACCGTGCATTTTTACAGTGTGTTCAGGGGATAGGCAGCTAGCGGATAGTGAGGAGATGTTTGCTGTATGTGACAAAAAAAAAAAAAATGTTTCAGCCTAAAAAACGTTTGACATCGCTTAGAGCACCTTTAAGTTCAAATCCAAGAAAAGACATGAAGAAAAGACAAACATCATCTGAACTTCATCTAAAGAAAATGGTGAATTCTTTAGTCCGTGATTCATAAAGACCTACATGCTGTTGAAATTCAATAATGAGAGAGTGAAAACTGTAGTATTTAAGCGTATATTTTCTGAAAACCAAGGCTAAGAAGTGCAAGGAGTGCAGATGTGGACGTTTGGAGTTGAGCTGTAAAACAGTTTAAAACTGTGCCCTCGTCATTTCTATGACTATTTAGCCTATACTTATTTTGACCAGAATATTTTATAGCGTCTTATCTACTGTTAAAAAATATAAAGTTAGACACGTATAAAGAATATGAAGCCCACAGCGTCTGACACTGTTCTATAAGATTGACAGCTGGTTTTGTGGGCGTGTCTTACATCCAGCTACAACTCCCTCGCCTCGCTGTTGACGCGCCAGAAGTCTGACCTCTCGCGCACAGGTGACAGAATACATCAACAGGTACGTTCGCTGGCCTGAATATATAACGTACTGTAATTTATGTTATTTATGTAGCGTCTTACAGTCATTTAGCTATTGAACTGTCGATTAATTTCCCATTAGTTTCCATAAATACTGAATTGGTCTGATAAAGATAAAGTTTCCTATAGCCTACTGTTTCTTTTCAGAACTTCACATTGTGCTTCCTGTACCTGCACAAATGGTAAGTGATGAGTTTCATTTGTATCATTTTGCGTTTTAACATTTTAAATGATTTAGAAACATGAGTTTTATCAGGCTCATTTTAGGACTTGGTCTTGTGTTGTTTTGCCGGTTTAACTCTGGTCTTATATGTTTGTTATAGTTTTTATCGGTTGAACATTAAGTAGCCTATACAAAAACAAGTAGTATAATGACTGTGATAATCATTAGTGTCATCAAAATATAGAAAAAAGGTGAAATGTGATTGTTTTTCACGTACATTAATCCCCATAAATAAGGATGAGTTAAGTTATTAGATCCATGTTGGCATGGATGGTGATGGATGATTGGATTACAGCAGATGAGACCATGAGGAAACCCACTGAATAGGTCACTGTAGCTTTATCTTTCCACTCCTGCCAGAACCAAGTAAACCCCCATATACTGTAGTACATAGACAAGGATTAGTAATGCTTGGGCTGGCATATCATGTGTTGTTTCTTAAAACTTTAATGCTAAGAATCATTTCATCTTGTAAAAATGCCTGTGTCAAAGACACAATCCTACGTATGCTTTCTTAGCACTTCATTATAGAAAGCATGGGAACAAGGAAAGATTAAAGCTACTGCTTTTGGTATCGAATTGGACTGAAGGTCTCAGGGTTAACTGATCCCTAACCTTCCACCTGAACTTGAACCCTAAACCCAAACCCTATACCTTATCTTATCCTTCACCACAGCACTATCATTAACCTGAGCCATAGTCCTGGTCTATCTTTAATCAGTCGTGTATGGATTACAGACACTCTGTGTGTATATGTTGTTTACAGAGCTTTTAAATGGCTACCAGAAAGATTACAATCACAATGCTAACAACAACTGTGGATTTGGTTGCTTCCAGCCTTTGAAAGGTCATCTAGAGTCTGAGAGCACATTTATTGCATACAGTTTACAGAATTATTGGTTCATATCACTTGTCTGCCATTTGGTTGATATTCAGTATTTCCATAGGATAATGATGAATGACATGAGGCATTGCATGCAGGTTTAATAACGAGTTCTCATATTCTCAAACACCTGTGCTGGCTAATCCATTCAGAACTCACCCGCTCCAGATGTCATCAGATGTTTTTTTATTGTCTTGAATTATGTAGCTTGATTATTTTTGTTTGACATTTTCCTATTTAGCCACAGTAAAAATAACAAAACCCTGCAAATACCAAACCTGACTTTCTGCTTTTGTTTCAATTGAAAAAAATTTTTTGCTCTGCAAACTTTAAAAACTTGCTGTCTTTTCTAATGTGAGTTCATATCCAGCAAGGGCTGCAAATAATTTATGATACTCAGAATATTGTTGAATATTCAAATAATAGTTAACCTGACGCATTATGCAGTTTAGTTGTGAAGAACAGAATGACGCCAATCTCCATTAATATTATATACTGGTATTATAATTATAATTTTTTTTGGAATACATTCATTTTGGTTTTGTATTTTCTGCAGGCAACCCGAGGCAGTGTGAAACCCTTTGTGAACTTCAATGCAAAGCATGATGCAGACGTTTTACGCAAGGCCATGAAAGGAATTGGTGAGTTAAACAAATTAGACCTTTAACACACTAGAGAGTTTACCATTTTTTTGATCTAGGTGGTTTTTCCTGCTGATTTTGAATGGGGAGTGGACAGAAGTAAACCATTTTAAGGTCACACCTACACAATATCTCACTCTTGTCCTCTTGTTTAAGCCGGTGTGGATGCTTTGTTTTCAGGCACTGATGAAGATACCATCCTCATGTTAGTGGCAGCTCGCAGTAATGACCAGCGACAGGAAATAAAAGCAGCCTATAAGAAAGCTCATGGCAAGGTGAGTGAGTGTATTACATTATTATCTTGTGCCAGACCAGAAATAATAAATTTTCTGAATCTAATTATGTGTCTTTTAACTCTATACATTCGTATACATAAAGTATCCATTCGGAAAGTAGGTTTAAAATGATAACACAATAGAAATTATGTTCAAAATGAAGACAAAATGTATTCAAACATGATTGTTGTTCCATCCAATTGCTTAGTTATCAATCTGCTGTACATCAATAGCAGCACATCTAGATTACTTTTTCTTTTTGTCTGTCGTTTTGCACACACCCATTTATTGATGGTGATATAATTCAGTGCTGACATGAACATCTAAAGCGATGTTAAAATGCTAATGAGCTTCGCATCATCAGTTTTATGGGGATTATATTTTCTTCTGTTTCATGGTTCATGTTCTCTCTTTATTTCTCTCATGTTGTCCCTTTCTACAGGATCTAGCGAAAGACTTAAAATCTGAGCTTGGAGGGAAGCTAGAGGATCTCATTGTGGCCCTCATGGCTCCACCCGCAATATATGATGCAAATGAACTCCATAAGGCCATCAAGGTAACGTCAACATTTTCATCATCTATCTATGGGATATAAAATTAGAAAAAGGAAAAAAAGAAAGAATAACAAACAAATTGTCATGAAAATGCTTTCCCATTATGATACACTTGAGCTGACTGGTTATCTTTTTATTATTATTGTTTTCTTACAGGGAGTAGGTACTGAGGACAAGGTTTTAATTGAAATTCTGGCATCCAGGACATGTGATGAGATAAAAGAAATCAGCAAAGCTTACAAGAAAGGTAATATTCACTGTGCAGGCACAGGTTTAGGCTGAATTTAAAATATCTCACCATTGCAAGGTTGATGCATGACCACACTCATTTATATTTAGTTTGGACACTCAAAATAATTCATTTAAAATGGTAAGGATCAATCTTTTGGTAAATGTCCATTGTAAGCTGTGGGTTTCCCTTACCCAAAGACGCCTTATCGTCTGTATTGCAAACAAACAGGCAACCAAACAAACAAATATGGAGCACAGTAAGGTGAGGGAATGCACGAAACCCATCTGATCTGATGATATTTGAGAGGACTTGATCATAATTACTGCAGGGCATCACTGTTACAAGTGATCGCTTCCAATTGTCAGCAATTGTCGAGATAAGTGTGAACTGTCAATAGACCCTGTCTCATGTGTCTTGACCTAGAACATGGAGCCAAGCTGGAAAAAGACATTATGGGTGATACGTCAGGACATTACCAGAGGTTGCTGGTGATCCTTGTACAGGTAAATAAACCCCCAATGGGTTCTCAGTTTTAAAGGAAATTGAATAGAGAGGCTAATGTTAAGTGTTATGCAGTAGGATGGTACGTTCTCTAGACAGAATATATATAATAATTTCCATTATTTCCAATCAATATATCATTATCAAGAGCCTTAATAAAATTACTTATACTGTGATGTATGATTTTGGTCATCGTCTTGAATAGGATCAGAGATAAGAGGGGAAGATACTAAAAAAGTAACAAAATGAAACCGAGCAGCTTCCTCTTGGAATGATAACATGAGCACCCGTGAAGTCATCCTTAAGTAATTAAAACAGCTCTTGAGTTAATCTTGTGGTGGAGATTAAATGGTTCTCAGGGGTAAAGTATAGGTAATTCAATATCAGAGTTTAACAGGTTAGGGGAAATTCCACACCTCATCCCATGCAGCATAAGTGGTGGTGGAGGAGGGCTGATGTTTCTCTGATGTTCTCTCACCTTGGTTATGTTTCTCTTCCTGTAACAGGCAAAAAGGGATGAGGGAGTGGATGAGAGCAGAGTGGAAAAAGATGCCAAGGTAAAGTTCAAAACAGTCTACTTTTACTATACCTCGTGTCATTCCAAACCTGTATGACAAAATAAAGAAAATACATTTTCATTTTTTGGGAGACACAATTTTGTGATTTACTCACTCTCATAGGCAGAATATCCAAGCTTCTGTTTCCTTTCAAAGTGGATGGTGATTTATACAGAAGCACCATAAAAGCAGCCCATATGACTTATTCACTATATTTCAAGTCTTCTGAAACCATACAATAGCTTTGTCTGAGCTTTTTTATCGCTTTTATTATAGTTAACACATGCTTGGACTTTGTGCCTAGCAACTTTTGTAGTTCACAAAATTAAGTTTTGAATCTATTGTTATAAATTGTGCCCAGTGGTATTTGATGAATCATTATCTATGATGACATAATGGTATGTTGCGTATGTATGTTGATGTAAAAAAGACGTAACCAGATCCTCAGGTTTAAGTTGCGAACCTTAGAATTGTTTGTTTCTTGATCGTATTTCAGGAGCTGTTTGCTGCCGGAGAGGAGAAATTCGGCACGGACGAGGATAAGTTCATCAACATACTTGGCAATAGGAGTGCAGAACACCTGAGAAAAGGTGCACGTTTGTATATGTGTATTCAAAGCCTTTTGATGCATTCAGAATGGCCATGAAGGGCCATCCTAATGGCTTTGGTGTTCTTGTTTCAGTGTTTGATGCCTACAAAAAGATTGCTGGCTGTGACATTGAAGAGAGCATAAAAGATGAGTGCACTGGGAACCTGGAAGCACTGCTGCTGGCTGTGGGTATGAACATTCCTGCAGTGTGGCTATACGTACAGGATTAAGATAACCTTAATTTGGTATTTGGATGGACTGAACATAACTCTACAATGAATATCTGGTAAATATCTGGTAAAACAGATTTAATTGCTAGAATAAAAAGGCAAACTATAATGATCAAAAGATGCAAGAAAATGCAAAGGAAAGTATTTTGAAAGTAAGTTGTCAAAGTTGACTTTTTTTTTACTGATAATGTTGCTCTTTATGAAGGGGATTCATTTGGAGACATGCTAATAAAGGTGCTTTTATGGTCACTGTTAACTGTAGTTGCATAACTAAAAACAGCATACAGGTTAAGAACAACATGTGGGTGTGTAAAACCCTTTTAACTGAAATTGAAAACTGATTTTTTTTCCTCTCTCTCTCCATTCAGTTAAATGTGCAAAAAGCGTGCCTGCTTATTTTGCTGAAACCGTTCGAGACTCAATGCGGGTATGATGAAGGCTTATTTCCATGAGATTCTCATCAATTTTCTCCCCTCTGACAATCATGAACTGGATCATTTGCTGCTCATTTTGGATTATTAAACGCTGACACTTCAAGTGGCAAAATAAAAACAACTTGTGGCCTGCTTAGTAAATCAATGTGTTGATGTGAATGATAATGAAACAGCAGATTTCACACATTATTGGTTTGTTTATTTACAGCGTGCCGGCACTGATGATGAGACTCTCATAAGGATCATGGTGTCAAGGAGTGAGCGAGATATGCTGGACATCAGAGCGATATACAAGAAGAAGTATGGAGAATCACTCTACAGCACCATACAGGCAAGTTTATGTGCACGCACACACGTCTGGTTCACTATCTTTGTGGGGACTCTCCATAGACTTAATGGTGTTTATACTGTACAAACTGTATATTCTGTCTTCTTACACTAACCCTACCCCTAAACCTACCCATCATAGAAAACTTTCTGCATTTTTACATTTTCAAAAAAATATAATTTAGTATGTTTATTAACCCATTCCCCTCGTGGGGACTGCTGGCTGGTCCCCACAATGGAGGTGATCTCAGGTTTTACTATCCTTGTGGGGACATTTGGTTCCCACAATGTAATATAAACCAAACACACACACACACACACACACACACACACACACACACACACACACACACACACACACACACACACACACACACACACACACACACACACACACACACGTTAGGTTTTGGTATTCTTGTGGGTACATTTGGTCATCACAATGTACGTTAAACAAGTACACACACACACACACACACACACACACTCATTCTCTCTCTCAGACAGAGAAATCTTAGCATGGCTTTTGTACATGTTTTTAGGAAGACACTGATGGAGATTACCAGAAGGCCCTGCTCTACCTGTGTGGTGGTAATGATTAGAAATAGTTCATATTTTGTGCTTATTCTTATGCTTATTCTTGTGCTTAGTGTCAGTTTACGTCCTTATCTGATCTTCAGCTTTCTCATGTACATTTTCTCATTTGTGTTTATCTTTACTTATTTTATGTTTTATGGTTTGAGAATAAGTAGTGTCAGCATTGGAGAATAGGAACTTATTTGATGGTTTTGATGTGATGTTTGGTGTATTGATTCTTTAACAGAATTTGGTTGTTTAGCTTGAATCATTGTTTCAAAATAGAGACTATGAAAATCAAATGTAATGGACTATATTAATGTTTTTTAAATTCTTATGTAGTTCCTCATTTTGTTTCACTTGCTCAAAATAATACTTTTTAAATCAAATAATAGTCAGTAGATGGCAGTATTGTTTTACAAATTCTTTCAGGTTTACTCAGCCTATTTTGACCTATCAAGTGCAGTTTTTCTTCTTAATAATGATTTCCTCGTACATACATGTTAACGTTCTAAAATAATTTCTACTCAAGCTTAAATGCATTTACAGTACTTAATTCACACATTAAAAACTGCAGAACACTCGACAAGATAATATTTCAATAAATGCTCCTTCAACGAGAAGTCCCATTTATCTATTTAATGCAATGACAAAGTCCCTGACAACAATGATGTGACAAGCAGATCCTGAAACATACACTGCTGTTCAAAAGTTTGGTGTCGGTAAGATTAATTCAGCAACGTCTTTCAAACAAAAGAATTTTGAATTCAGAAAAACTGTTGATAATTATAATAAATGTTTCTTGAGCAGCAAATCAGCATATTAGAATGGTTTCTGAATGATCATGAGACTGGAGTAATGATGTTGAAAATTCAGCTTGGACATCACAGGAATAAACTACATTTTAAAATGTATTCAAAGAAAAGCATACAAAACAAAGTTATTTGAAATTGAAATAATATTTCACAATATGACTATTTTATTTTTGCTCAAATAAATGCAGCCTTTCTGAGCATTAGATACTTAATTCAAAAACAAAACTTTTGAACAGTATAGTGTAAATGACAGAAAACTCACACACACTGAAAAAAATGATTCATTGACTAGTTGAATTTACTAAAAAAAAATTATGTTAATTGGATCCACATAATTCATTTTAGCTACATTTAAACAAATGCATTTCGTTGAACTAAGTTCAGCTTAATGCATTTGTTTAAATGTAGCTAAAATCAAATGTGTGGAACCACTTACGATAATTTTTTTTAGTAAATTCAATGATTTCAGTAAATTCATTGAATTTACTAAATGTTTTTATCGTAAGTGGTTCCACACATTTGATTTTAGCTACATTTAAAAAGTTCCTACAAAACTTTATAACTTATACAGAAAATGTATAAAATTGATATGTATATATCCATCCCCCACCTGTATATATTATACGTGGGTGAATTATATGCTAGTGAACACTTTTGTTTCATACTGTAATCTCAACACAAAATATGATAGATTTGATTCTGTGGTTTCAAAAATTATTTCTCCAAATTACATTTTCAAATGCTCCACACTGCTCATTTTGTAGTGAGTAGGTTTGGAAAACTGAAAGGATTTTTCACCTAAAATAAAACTAAACTATTTTGCTTCATAGATAATCACTGGCACTTGATTTTGCTGTTAAATATTATGTGCTTCCTCAGATTTTATTTTACTTAAGCAAAGACTGAAAACTTCCATACACAACCTGATAATAAAATGATTCTTTAAGTATTGGGAGAAGATGGAATTATATAGTTATGGTGCCTGATATTAAATGTTACTTGGCGGTGTAATCAGAATATTTCCTCCTTTCCTTCTCTGTAACTAATGATTTTACTTGTTTTCCCAAATATTACACTTGTTGACTCAAGACTGAAATACATATACTGCAGTATGAGTTACAAAGATGTTGAGACTCTTATAAGATCACATTGTTTTATTATGTGTGGTATGTGGATTGTGTGTGTGTGTGTGCAGATAACAAGCTCTAAATCGCTTTTCTAAATCCCAACACTGGCACTCTCAGCACAAAGCCCTTAATTTCACTATTTCCAAGATGGGAATTTATTAAGGTCATTATTTGAACCAATCAGAGTTCAGAATGTCAGGGTGTGCGATCAGGCCACCTCAGTCCACATGGAAACCATTCATGAAGCCCCACCCCACAGGAGCCACCAGGAAGTAAAGGATCCCCTTGAGAGGTAACATGAGAACAGTGTTTGAATTAATCACAGTGGGAGATGAAAGCATGAAGAATATTAAGTGACAATTTGGCATCACACACACAAGTAAACGCCACACCTTCATTAATAGATGAACAGATAAATATTTGATAGTTGGTTCTATTAAACATGTCATTGTTTCAAAGAGCTGAAATCCTTTTTAAAGCTTATCCTTGGGCAAAATAATGCGCTTTTGGGCGCAGTCATATTCCACTACATTTTCCCGTTGCTGTTGAGTCCAGAAATGTTCCTTATCGATGCTTTCTTTAAATGACAGGATGAAAAAGTCAGCAAACAGCGATGTTGTTTTTGGAAAGGAGAGGCCACAACATATGTGAGTCTGTTTAATGTCATAACCATAGGCTGTTACGGCTACCAGAAACCCACAAGATGCTAAAATCAGGTTTGCGTGCTTGAACGTTTTGGTTCATGACTAACCAACGTATTGTAGAAAGAGCCGCATCCTAGAATATGTTTATATCTGAAGCTTCAAAAGAGTAATTGACTGCTTTCATAGAACAAATTCAAACTCTTCATGATTCTTTCTTTTTTCTCAACTCTTGAGAATTTTCGTCATTTGTAAGAAACAGTAAAACTGTAAAAGCAAATTGTAATACAACATCAAAATGAAGGATTTTGGATAAAAAGAAGAAGCACAGATTGAGTTTGTTTATTGATCAAGTTATCTTGACATTTCCCCAGCTCTAAACATGGAGTTAACATGGGCTCTTTGCTGGAATTACTTCAGAATATTGGTGTATTGTGGCCTCAAAATTTTGTTACACATCAGAACTTGAGGAATAATAGTTTCTAAGACTTTATGTAATGACTAGTATGAAAGAAGCACATGGTTTTAACTGGAATGCAAGGATCACTGTTGGAGTAATTAATCTGGGTTTAAACAGGAGATCTAAAGTTATTCATTGTTTCTACTTGAGAGTACATGTAAGAACAAACAGCCACTCTTCACCTGAGCTAAAGCTACAACTGAAACAATAGGAAAAGGATCTTTCTGGGTCAAAGTATATAAGAGCAAAGTAAAAAGTTCCACACTTGACAGTTTTTCACGCGGGACCCAAAACCTTTCCAAACTAATGGACATTCTTGTGAGGATAGAGATTTCTGTAAACTGAAAATTAAGGCATTTTATTCCAGTGACCAATCAGACAAACACAAATAACCAAATTTAGTATGAATTCCGCCTCTATTAGGCTACACAGGTTTTTCATATAGCCTAATGGTGGGGACTATTGAAATCTAATGTTTCTAATTTTTGTAGCTACATTAATAGCCTAAATTTTTCTGAGCTGTGATATTTATTTGAACCATGGTGTAGCTTACTCTATAGCTTTTGGATTAATGTGTTTTGGATGATGGCCATATAGTTTACATTATGGAATTGGTTTAACCTTACAAGTGCTTTATGAGTGCAGAAATGACACAACAGGAAAAATGCAAGTGGAAACAAAATGAAAACTATCAGAAAATGTCATATTTTTATTCCCTATAGTAAGACAAAACATTTGATAGAAGAACTGATTTCGAGAAACCTTTACATTAAATGTACATTTAGAATCTATAGGCTATATCAATGGAATATAAAAAAGTTTTTTCAAAGTCAATCATGAGCATTCATCATTCTCAAGCATCAAGAAGAGAAATGTGCATAGTGAAGACCAGGAGCTGCTGCAGTATTCCTCGGCCACTTTCAGTCTCTCGATCCGGTCAGGACAGTGATTGTTCCCCGCGGGCGACGGTAACGGGACCATGGAAGAGGGACGCGTGTCCTTCAGTCTGAAGTGCGCGTCCGCGGGCGCGCTCCTGCACATACCGGCTTTAACCATCGCCGTAGAGTCGCGACACAATCTCTTCTGCTTTTTCAGCGAGCGGCCGATCTGTTTCCAGTAGGCTATGGCATTGGATGCGTATTGCTGACATGCGGTGGGCTCTGCTACATATTCGCAGCCGAAACTCTTTGCCCCCTTTTTGCAGGTGACTCCCAATACAAACGCATCACGCTCGCGCGCAGCGAGCCACGAGCACCGCGCTCCATCCTTCAGTGAGAATCTCCCTTTTAGGCCATTTTCATTCCGTTGACCTCTTCCCCTCCCCTTCCCATCTGTCTGTGCTCTCCTCCCTCTATCTCTCAGGCTGTTCACCTGTACGAATTGTTGCAAGATACAGGCGAAACTTAGAACGAGAGCAATGTCTGTCACGCGCATCATGTCCTCATAGGAATTTATTTAAAAAAAACTTAAAGGAAAACCGTACGTGGCATTTGTGGTCGCAGATGATTTTATAGAAAATAGATGAAATCATTTGGTATAATAATGCACGAGAGCAGCGAAATGTTTAGCACCTGCAGTTTCTTTGTGTGGTATTTATAGAGCATCTCGCGCACGCACCTCCCTCTTCACTCCATATTCTTGCCTCGTGTCTTGTTCTGGGATATTAATTTGGCAAGCTGTAGCATTGACAAGTCCAGTAGCGGCTCCAGGATTTATACAGGCCTATACTTTTTACTCAAATATAATACACTGGTATATGGCTTGTATGTTTCGAAGACACTCAATTTGTAATGTAACACAAGTAAAGTACACTTTAATATCACTAATCAAGCATGTAGCCTAATTAGTTCCTACACAGGCATATCCTATAACAGGGTTCACCAATCTCGGTCCTGGAGGGCCGCTGTCCTGCAGAGTTTAGCTCCAACCAGCTCCAACAACACCTGTTTGAAAGTTTCTAGTATGCCTAATGAGACCTTGATTAGCTGGTTCAGGTGTGTTTAATTGGGGTTGGAGCTAAACTCTGCAGGACAGCGGCCCTCCAGGACCGAGATTGGTGAACCCTGTCCTATAACTTGTCGACTTGCAGTCCCATAGACATATAGGCCTATAGCCTATAGGCGTAGCAACGTATTATGTCCATGTATATATTAACAGATAGTGAGGGCTTTAAAACTGCAGTAAGCTAAATTAAGGAACGCGGTTATATGCATTTAAAAGAAAACGCAGACAAAATGGAAAATAGCGCGGGTGTCGAGACTTGTTAACAAAAGTTGAACTTTTAACTTGACACGGCATTTTAAAACATGGCGCGAGAAACGCTTGTTTAACGCATTAAGGGTAGGTAAGAATTGTCTAAAGAACTTTTTTTCAAATTGGCTTAAACTGTCTTTATATACCAATACATAATTAAAATGTAAGTACTTTGAAAAAGAGAGTATAAAAATTGAGTGACTATAGTGTATTTAATCTTCAAAAAACACAGCTCATTAATTCCTATCGGGACGAAACAAGTGATTGGCTTGCGCGACTGTCACTCTCCGTCGCCATGACTACCGCCGCTATTACTGGCTCTGCCCACGTGCGCGCAGTCGCGCACCCGTTTTTAGGTGGGAGTGAATGGAATTAATGAGCTGTGTTTATTGAAGATTAAATACACTAGAGTCACTCAATTTTTTATACTCTCTATTTCAGAGTACTTGCATTTTAATTATGTATTGGTATATAAAGACAGTTTAAACAAATTTGAATAAAAGTTTTTTTAGACAATTCTGACCTACCCTACCTTTAATCTATGTGTTTTAGATCTAAAACAACCTTTCTCTTTATTTATTTTTTTCATCACCAGGCTAGCTAGGGCGAACAAAGTGCAAGAATTTATTAAAATCTATATTATCTGACGTTTATAACGTGAGTGAATCTTCAAAAAGATCACGTTATACTCACCAATCTGGACTATTCCGAGATTTGTCAAAAGTCCACAGTCTTTTTCTTCATATTAACAACTATCATATTGGAGAGCTATTAAATGAGGAGCTTTGTGATCACCATTCGCTAATGCGCGCGCCGTACCTGCGCGTGAAATTGACTCCTAACCCTAACCCCTAACCCTCCTCCCATTAAAACCATTGTAGGCACATTTACAACATTTATTACGAGACCAACTTGGACCGATTCAGTCCCATTCGTCAAAGAATCATTCAGACCCGTGAACTGGTTCAACTGATTCATTAAAAGATCTGACTCAAACGAACGATTCGCTGACGAATCAAACACTGCTATTTACTCTCATTTTTTAATTCTAAACAGTGATATTAAAACATATAGCCTAGCATATAACTGTAGAAAGTATTTTGGTGGAAACTATGGTAACAACAGCATATAACTGTAGAAAGTATTTTGGTGGAAACTATGGTAACATTTTGTATGGTAAATAAATCCAGCCCTCAGGTACGAAGCCTTTCATACACAAAAGCGCCATCTGCTGTCACGCTCATGTAAATTACTGCCACACAAAAAGGTAAAGGTAAAGAGCCCAAATTTAATCAGAACATACACACAAAAAATGTATAGCCTACTTGAGTATTACAAAAACATGTATAGCCTTCACTTGAGTATTACCTACATCACTATAAAAATGCAGTAGATAGAGACATATCCATGTACATTATGAGTTTTCACATTGATATATTACAGTCTGAAGTGACCTATGGTTCCAATTTTCAGAAATGCTGACCCCTATTTGGTCAGCAGTCATAAATACATAACATAGCAAGGATTAATACACATATAGTATTCAGTACACATGATAAGATGCGTTCTTCATTATATAGTTTATGGATTGGAAAACAACATCAGTATAACATAAGTTGGCAGCATTATGCTCAACAGCCAAATTCATTGCTAGCTTTGTAATCCTGTCTATTCTGATACATTGTGCATTAGAGTCTGTACATTTGCAAACATATAAGAATATATTGTAGAGAATGGTGTCTCATTTGTCTCTGTCAGTCCGAAACCTTCACGTTAGACATTCAGAGTCATCTTGAGTGGGGTTTGTTGTCTGCGGAAATGTGAGTGACTGTAGAGAGGACACACACTTTTTTAGAGACAGTTTTCAGATTTACAGTAACTCATATTGTTTTTGGTAATAAAAAAAAAGACCTACCTTGTCCTTAATTTCTGAACCACCCAATGACCCAGGAGCACGCACCATGAAAGGAGCGCCAGCAGTAGTCCTGAGCGAGTTTCTTGGCCTCACTCATGGGAACCTGCGTAGTTGGTTGTGGCACAGTTGGTTTAGGTGTAATAACTTTCCACTGAGTGTTGGGCTCTCGTCGTCTTTGTTGTGGTTTCATCTGCTTGGTTCTGACAGGGGTTGGTCTGTAGGGCCTGTCCTTTGGCATGGCGTCTGCTGAGGATGCAGTTTCGAAGACCATCTGGGCCTCGTCGGATGCTCTCTTGCACATCTGAGGCTTTAATACACTTTGGCCCTGGCAAGCATTCGGCAGCTTGCGGAGGTCCCACATGATCTGCCTGAAATAATGCTGGGGATTTTTGTTGTAAGAGCGGCAGACCTCAGGCTTGCCCTGGTACTCGCACCAGTACGAACGCTCCAGGCCCTGGCAAAGGATGCGGAGCTTTGTCAGATCCCCATGTGGTGTCACGTTCAAGTAGCATTCATCTTTGGTGCCTTTGGTAAGAAACTCAATCGCATCATCCCAAATGTCCCTCCTGCCTCTTGGTTTGTCATTGTCGCGACCCTGTGTTTGAGTGAGAGCTGCCTGGAGGCAGCATGTCAGCAGGAGCGTGCTTGTGATTGTCCACATGTTGTGAGTCGCTGACATTGGTGGAGAGACTTCTGACTCCACTATTTAAAGGCTTTGGTTGCCCCACATGTCTCGCCTGGGGTGTGTGTTGTTGGCATGGATGTCTGGCGAATGTCAATGAAAAGCAGGCACACATATGTAACCAATTGAGAAAAATGCTCAGACACAATAAGTGACAAAGAGAGCAGCCATTTACACACCCAATTCTGGAACTTTCTCCGCATTTGTTGTGTAATTCTCAATACACCACAACTATATTCGTTTTCCAGTCATGTTTTGTGATTGTGTTTTTGTTTATGTTTATGATGTTGGGAATCTGTCCATGCTCTCCATCAAGAAAACTTATTCTTGGGTTATGTGAGTACTTAAAAAATAACAGTTTAGTGGACTTCATTGCAAGACCGTATGCCAGTCAAGTTGGCTCAAATGTGATAAAATGTGATCTGTTTCTGTCACTAAACTATTGAAGCCTTCCGGCCCACTTTAACCCCTGTTCACTAGTGAAATGTCACCATGGGCTGCCATTCAAATTCAATACTTTGGTTTCTGTGCCGGAGATGGTGGTGTCCTTTCCGGAGACGGTGGTGTCCGTGCTGGAGACGTTGGTTGGTGTCCTTTCCGGAACCAGTGGTGTCCTTGCTTGTGCCGGTGCCCATGCCGGAGACGGTGGTGTCCGTGCCGGAGACATTAGTGTCTGTGCCGGAGACGGTGGTGTCCGTGCTGGAGACATTAGTGTCTGTGCCGGAGACGGTGGTGTCTGTGCCGGAGACATTAGTGTCTGTGCCAGAGACGGTGGTGTCCGTGCCGGAGACATTAGTGTCTGTGCCGGAGACGGTGGTGTCCGTGCTGGAGACATTAGTGTCTGTGCCGGAGACGGTGGTGTCCGTGCCGGAGACATTAGTGTCTGTGCCGGAGACGGTGGTGTCCGTGCCGGAGACATTAGTGTCTGTGCCGGAGACGGTGGTGTCCGTGCCGGAGACATTAGTGTCTGTGCCGGAGACGGTGGTGTCCGTTCCGGAACCGATGGTGTCTGTGCCGGAGACGTTGGTGTCCATGCTCGTGCCAGTGTCCATGCCGGAGACGGTGGTGTAAAAAATACAATTTTAGATATCTGTAATACTATTTTCCCTAATTAAAATGCTAATTTTTGATATCAACAATTGAATTTTAACTAGTAAAAACTATAATTCTTGATATCTGTAATTGTATTTTCACTAATCACTAGTGAAATGTCACTATAGGCTGCCATTCAAATTCAATTGTTGATATCAACAATTGATTTCTTACTAGTTGAAATTCCAATTTCACATATCATTTTAGATAGTTTTTATCACGCTGATTTAAGTTTAAGTGTTCGTTTTTTAAAATAAGTTTGGTCTTATTTAGTTATTTGATGCTATAAACGGGAATGTGACATCATGATTGACAGCTGTGATTGACAGCTTCTCTAAATGAAGTAGTCACTGAGGCTCCAACAGACTTTTTTGTGGATTTTCAGGAGGAGATTGGAGCTTCAACTTTAATTTCTACATGTCCATAACTGTTTATTTCACACAGTATTTTTTTTATTAACCGTTTCTGCGGGAGTGAGGGCGGGACCTTAATATCGCGGCTTTACTTCCTGCTCACTACTGCGCAGAATCAGGTCCCAAATCTGCGCAAGATGTCAGCGCCATATTAGGACTTTATCGCCATATACTTTTCACCAATGGAAGAGAGTGAAGGGGCGTCGTCCATTTTTTTTTACAGTCTACTCTATGGTACACATCAGAGATTGCTTGACGAAGAGCGAAACTCTCAAGCGCTCAGTCAGTGTTCAGCGATTGAAAATATATCTATGCTAAACTAATGGCATCTAACACAAACACTGGCGAGTAAAATCTAAGAATTTATTATCCAATGGCTAATGAGACATTATTTAGTCGCCCAGTGTGAAATTTACTCGCGTATGCGAGTGATTTACTTGCATTTAGAGGGTTGCATTCTAGGCTTTGTATAACTTCACCTCTTGAGAAACAGTCTGTTTACAAATAGAAGCATTTCCCTTGGTTTTATTTTAAAACCTCTCCCTTTATTCTTGTAACCAATCTTATTGTAACTCAATTTGAATGCTATGTGGTTGAATTCGGAATTTACAACACCAGAGAATGTTATTTTCATCTGAAATTTTATTCACAATATTTTACAGTTTTAGCCAGCCTAACCACAAGGACTTGAAAACCAACGGCACTGACAACCAGGCCCACCACAACTAAACATCTTCGAGCAAGCTTGAACACCAAGTATGCGCATGCTACGTGTGGTATGGCAAAACAGTGAGTCTGTGAGGTGAAGGGACCTTTCTGGGTATAAATCAAGTACAACATTTTACCTGAGGCCCTGATAACACTGTCATATACACAATGTGTGAATGATCTGAGCAACAATATGTAGCACCTGACATAATGTCTCTAACATTAAACAGCTGAAATATTTGGTGGAGTAATTGTCAATGACTATGACAGCGTTAAATAGGCTCTGTAAAAGTCGTCGTAAAGGGGCTCTGTTGTCTTCCCTTGCTCTCGTACCAGCAAATGTCTCCGAGGTACATTCACTCGCTTTAAAGCTGACAATAAGTTCACATAATCAACATACGTCCACAAATATGGTTATATCAAGTAAACAAAAAGCCCTAAGACCTGAGACCTACAATGAAACAAGATTTGGTGTCAGAAAGCAATAAGCAGTAGTTTACAGTAATCCAACAATGTGTTGGAGAACAACTGTTAGTACAGTCAGCAAAATTAGCAACCGGAATATCATTAATAACTGTGAAACTAAAGTACATAAAGCTACCAAGATCTTTTAGTGATGTTACTAAAACCAAATGAATCATATCTTACATTTCCAAGTACAAAAGAGAGCATAAACACATACAGACATCTTAAATGGCTAACCATAGATCAGTATCAAATGTGGTTTTGCGTTCTCAGTCTCAATAATCTAGGTAAAACTAATCGAAGACCTTGCGACGTGGCATGGCTTACATGTACCACGAGCTAAAAATCTGAAAAGGCAACAATGCATCCACCCTTGAAATGGCTTGACAACATCTATCTGTACCGTATTAGCACTAGTTAGCACTTAGCATGTTTTCAAACACCTAAACACATTGTTTACGTGTAATATTTGTGGCTCATGGGTGGCTGGCTTGCTCTGTTTCAACAAAAATCCCTTCGGACTCTCAGTGGTCTCGACTTCAATATGTTGAATTCTCCACAATGTTAAAAAGCTCTATACAAAGAAAAAGAACGCAGCATTGTTATGCCCGTCACATGTGATTTATGACTGTAAACAAAGACACATGTAGTAGTTAAAACAGCCATACACTTTGAAGCCTCTCTGACTGACAGGATGTGACATCAGAGAATAGCTCATTTAGGGGACAGTCCATAAGAGTTGAATCATAAGGGTGCAAAATATCAAAACAACAGTAAGGACATTTCGATTAAAAATTCATCTTGATCGATGTCATGGGCACATGGACAGCAGGTCCCAGCTTCAAGTAAATGAGTTTCCTTTTCTTAATGTCGTCTGTCTGAGCTGAGCCTGCTGTTCACAGAGAGAGTCTGTGGCAAAGAAGAAATTCACAGCGAGAGAAAATCATTAGTCTTGTACAATGCATGCAGTATTTTTGGTAGATTTTATATAAGCCTTTTTATTCTGTTTAGTGCAGTGGTTCTCAACCAGGGGACCGGGACCCGTGTAAACCCGAAACGTGATCTCTACTGAGGGGGAACATGATTTATTTTTTGGTTAAGTGAATGTTAAAGAAACATTCCATTTTATTATTCTTCAAACATTAATGTTACTTTTGAATGTTCTTTAAACATTCTGAAACAAGTGTTTAACAAACATTAAAAATGTTGTCCAACTACACATTTCAGAAAAAACGCTCCATGAATGATGTATAAAGAACATTTTTGTGCTAACGTTTTAAGAATATTATTATGATACATAGACCAGATAACTTTGAACAAATGTTCTATTAATGTTACTGGAAGAATGTTTGAGAAGAACATTTGAGATAACCTTGCCAGAACATTAGCTAAAGTTCTGAGAATGTTCCCTGTTAGCTATATGAGGAAGCCTATTTGTAAAAGTGTGATTTTCAGACCTGGTCATGTAATTTAATAAAATGGTATATTTTTTACAGAATATACATTTTTCTATTTTTTCATAAAATATTTAATCAGGTCGAAACTGTGAGTAAAAATATTTTTAAAATCCTTATCCTTAATCCTCATCCAGTAAATCACAAACAACTGGAAAAATCAAGCGGGCCTTTGAATATTGTTGTGGACAGTGGGGGGCCTTGGAGTCAAAAAGGTTGAGAAGCACTGGTTTAATGTAAAACAAGGCCAATTTAAACAACTTACATTCCACAAAGGTTCAATTCCAGTTTCCAATAGCACTGTGAGAGTAAAGAAACAAATATTACAGAATTACACCTGCTGCGTAGTTTCAAATGCACGATAAACGGCAAAGAGTGATACGAATGAACTGGTGGACATGAGACGTGAGAGGGGAGATGAGATTTTAGACCAAAGTAAAGAAACAAAACACACAGTGAGCGCTGGCATCTATCTGTTTGCAGAGCCGTCAGGAATGTTTGAAGTCAAACATAGGCGGATCACAATGATACGGGCAAGTGGTTAGTGATGGACCCTAAAAAACACAATTCACACGAAGCTTGGCAGAACTGTCAGCAGTTATCCAGGCGGAATGCTTCTGAAGATGGAAAGAGAATGCAAAAACGAAACATGCTGTTGGTGTAATGACAGAAAATGACGCTCACTAGATGATACATAATCAAGAGTGAAAGGTTAGGAAACAAATCAAATAAATGCATACTAAAATGTCTATGTAATTAGTTGAACGGGAGGAAGATGAACATGCTTGTTAGAGAGGAAGAGCAAGTCCATTTGCTCTTATCTGCAGCTCCCAGTACCTTTATGTTGTTAAAAAACAGAGCGTCCTCCTCAGAGTCACCAGTCGGCATGGCGCGGGGGCGCAGAGGCCCGTGGGAATCGAGTCATAGTGTCATAGGTAGGGATGCTTGAGGCACAAAAGGAAAAACTGTCAGGGTCAGAGTGTATTAACATCCACACACAGCCCCTAGATGACCCCTATCATCTCTCCATCCATTTTAACCCATCATTCTTGTAGAAGAGCAGGACGGGGCTTTCAAAATGACACATACAGCACTAGTACTAATAATTAAAGGTGCTTTAAGTGATTTTTGATTGGAATGTCAATTTGCCATCATAGGAATAAATAACATTTTAAAATATATTTAAAAAAGAAAATAGTTCTTTAAAATTGTTTTATTATTTCACAATTTAATCAAACACACGCTGCCTTGTTGAGCACGAGACATCTTTCAAAAACATTGAAAAAAATCTCCCAGAGCTCAAAAGTTTGAATGGTATGTATGTATGTGTTTATGCTCTGTGTCATTCTAGCCCACCGTCCTGACCTCTGTTACAGGTTTTGTTGCTGAAACACATGCCATTAGTGATGAGTTAGAGAAAAAGACCATGCACAGCCATAGCAGTCTAGTGAGAGACTCAAATTCAGCCAATCAATAAATTCTGCAATGTCATGCATGTAGTAATATAAATTCAAATATTAAATGCAAAACACAAACTCTACATTACTGCTATTGAGTTAGCCAGCATGCAAACACCACTGTCAAAATTAGAAAAATGAAATATCCAACTCCTAGGTGCATGTTTGTGCAAAGGGCACTTTCAAATCACGCATGCATCAGACCTCTGACACCTCACTATAACCTCAATCGATTTGTACCTCCAATGCATGCAATTTATTAAGCGTGGATATGGTTCTGATTACCTTGCCATTACAGGGTTTTGGATACCTTCTAAATGTTCATTATAATAACCATTATTACCAATTTCCATACTGAAAAAAACATTACATAGATAAAAAAAAATCAAACAAAACATGATGTGGCATGAGAGAAATGGCATGCGACTGACTATAAACAAGCTTCATTTTAAAACGGTCTTGAAAAATGTACACGCAAGGTTGTGCAGTAGAGTATGAATCGGTATAAATTGCAATCGTATCTTGTAAAATGTACAGCAATTCTTCTGAAGTCTGCTCTTAAGGTTTCTGTTTTAACAGCCCTTCATGTTAAACAAGGGAGCTTCAAAGATAACACACCAACACAAACAGCGCCCTTCCCCGAAAAGGCATTCCAAGACTTAGAGCTTAAACCAGCACCATTAAGCAGAAAGTTTTATGTACAAAACAGGAAAGGGATGTCGTTTTAGCGGGAAAGTGGACAGCAAAATATAAGGGGGAAAAACAGCTTACGTTTTCATGGGAATTGTCTCAATGCTAAAAAGATACAAGACAAGCAAAAATGTTACAGAGATGCACTGTAGTGGCATCACATGGATGTCAAAATGGACGTCTTTGGTCAAGACACTTGGTGACTTGTCAATCGCAATGATTTTCGACTGTAAACGTATGAATGCTCGACAAATGCTAAAACAAACACTGTTTGAACATTATATACAGGTAGTTCTCATAAAGTGCAAAGTGCTGGACAGAAAGACGAAGAATGAAGAAAGATGGAAATAGCAAGAATGGTTATCATAACGTGAAATGCCAAGTCCCAGAAACAGAGGAACTAGAAAGAACAGAGAAAAGTAACAGAAAAAGAACACAGAGAGAGAGAGAGAGAGAGAGAGAGAGAGAGAGGGGAAAAATTACTAACTACTCTGAGGCAAATGAAAAGAAAAGAATGAGGCATTTGCACTTTCATATATTAATGCATATTATTCATTATACAACAGTTAGTGCCGGTCCTCTCATCTGACTGAACAACTGCCCTTAGCAGAGAAAAACAATATACGAAAGATAATAATTTTGTTTAAAGAACTGTAATCAGTGGGGTAATAAATAGCAACCACAAACTTTCTATATTTGGGATACTTACTCGTCATAGACATCCTCTGTGTCCATTCTGCGGTAGAACTTGGCAAGCTTGATGGACAGGATAATGCTAGGGAGCAGAAACAGCGCGGAGCAGCCCAGTCCAAACCAGAACGTGTTCTGCAACAAATAAACACAAGATTACTTAAAGCCACCCAAAAACTGCACTCCGCTTAACCATAAATGACATGTTTGATCAACATACTCTCTGTGTGCTTATTTCTCCTGAAAAGTAGATTTCCAGCTTGGGAAGCTTTCTACATAAAGGGGCATTCACGTTCCATCAGAGCGGGCGATCTGATGCAATGTGTCCAGCCATGCAAGATGTCAATAAAAGTTTAACTTTATACAAATGAGTAGCCAAAAGGATGCATTGACTACCAACATGAGTAAAAATAAATGAGAAACCAGCTAAAAAGCAACCCACTGGCCCACAAGTACAAACTTGTTATTTGTTCTTGAAATTTGTATGAAGAAGTGAGAAAAATCGGACAAAAGCTTTATTTAGGGACATCCTCATCTTGAAAATGATATATAAAAAAAACATAAAGTTTTTTTGTTGTTGTAAAAATTGTTTTGTTATGGGTTAGGGTGTGTTTTAGGGTTAGGTTGTAGTATTTATAAATTGATGTATATAAGGTTACAACAATTTAGGTTAAAACATTAACCCTGGCCTGAAATTGTTCCAATCATATTACTGATAATTGGGAACTCTCACTGCGTCCTAGTTCCCTTCTCAGGGAACCATGGTTACATTTGTAACCTGAGGCGTTTTCTCATCCCACACTTTGTTTTTTCGGTTAAACAAGTGCATCATCCGGGTACTTAAAGTGCACTTTTTCTTTTTAGAATTTTCAGTGTGAACGCACTACTCGCACTATTTATACTACAAGATAGCGTAGATTAGTGGACAAGAATTTGGGACACACCTATAGTGAAAGAGTAGTTTTTGTACTTTTTGAACCTCTGGCTGTATAAATCACCATCCACTTTAATTGTATGGAAAACACTTCTGTATTTCATGGATGTCAGAAAATTGGGGCTTGACATGAAGGTGAATAAATGATGAGAAAATGTTTTGAAGTATTTATTTAAATGATTTTTATTACAGTAGCGATGGTTCTCTCACCATTGAATCCAGCAGGAAACTGCAGCCCAGGATCTCGGCCGTGTCCAAAATGTTGCTGAGCGGTTTACAGGTAGCGACCTCCAAGGCCAGCTACAATGAGACAGCAAAACAAAGGGGTTTCAACCCTACACTAATGCACAATAACTGATCGATCGCACCAATCTAACATTGATACTACTACAGGTGCATAGTTCAAAATACTCACAGACGTTCTGATCCAGTCCATATACTGCTTGAAGTAGCCAATGATAGTCTGCTTGTATTTCTCGGTTTCCTGTTTAAGCGTATATTAACCATCAGTACAATACAACCAATACACCAATCATTCTTACATGGTTTTATTTTTTACGCTCACATTACCTGGTTGATCAAAAATGTTGCATTGTGGGAAATGAGGAACTGGGCGGCATCAACGGCTTCTAGTACATCCCTAACTCTGATCTAAAAACCAACACATTTACAGCCAATCAGAAAGCATGTTCTGAAATGCATCTGTGATGATATTTTGAAACAGGTGGCAGTTTTAAAATGAGCAACTTACAGGCAGGTCTGAGGACGTCCTCTCCAGAAGTCTGATGCTCTGACTAAGCGTGCTCTTTAATAAGGAAGATAATGGAGGTATAGAAAGTATGAATCATGTCCAAATTATCTCATCTATAATGGTGCAAAAAGTACTGTAAATGACAGTTCAAGGGAACCAGAAGGGTGACAGAGGGTCATGCACCCTGACAGTTGCATTACATGCATTTCATGCACATCATGTCACAATAAATAAGAGATGTGACACAAAACAGTTGGACTAAATGATATATTTGGGATACAGGGGGAAAGGTCATCAATTGATGAGCTTTATATTTCACATAAGATCACATCTAACCGGTAAAACATCTAGGATGAGAAAATAAAAGTCTCAGTCCTGAAAATGCATTTTGAAAGCGTAGTAACCTTAGTTGATCAACTCTCATCATATCAGCATTGGCAAAATATGAAATGGTGCTAAATTGCATACCAACATTGTTTTTCAAAGGTGAAGAGTGAATTTTTTTTATTTTTCAATGTTAAAAGCTTTCTCTCATTCCATTCATTTCTAGGATGATTTCTCCAAATGTGTAAAAACATTGACACTGCTCCATTTTTTTTTGTTTTTTTTTAGCAAAGCTACAATGCTTTAACCAATGGTCTGCAGACAACAGGAAGGATTGTTTGAGCAGCATGTTAGAAAACATCACTATTTTCTTCAATTCTGTTTGATGCTACTAGAGGGATAGAAATTCCACACTTCACCCTTTTGACAAGTTTATGAATCTGTACTGAAAAAACTAATAATAAGAAAATCAATAGGACAAAGACAGGATGAATTTACTCTAAAAAGATGCTTGTTTTTTCATGATGGCGTCACAAAAAAAACTAAGTAGAAACCAAAAGGAGCAAACAACTTGTAGGTTATGTAGCTATTACTGGTAGATACAGGCTTACCCTTGCTTTCACATATTTCTTCAAAGCCATAAATCACGTTGAATGTGTTAAGGAAAATTAAAAAAGATCATTGAAAATCAGACAGGTGCGAACGGCAATATGAACATTATTCAGATGCTTTTCATTTGCAATCAATCCAACAGAATGGAACTGATTCAGCAGAACCATTCATGAATAAGGAGGTAGAAAATCAAAAGAGAATCTATGAGACAGGAATAGATTACCATGGACTGCTCCAGCGGGATGACTTGCTGGATGTGGATCTGCCTTATTGTGTTAGCGTGTCCCTTTAATGAAGTCTGCAAGGTCCCTTTAGACTGCAAAAGAAAGAAACAGTTATTATTAGAACAGAATAGAATATTAGTTATTCACATTGGTACTAACCATGAGAGTGAATTTCATGTAATACCAAAAATTATTACATTTTATTTGAACCAAAAATAAATATCTTACCAACTGATCAGCTTGAGCATCAAGTTGACTGGCGAAATCAGCTAGATCAACACGAGTCACTCCTTTATTAACCTGGAAGATAAACAGAAGCCACAGGACACAGTTTCTCTCTAATCTTGGACTGTACATGACCAAAGCCTGTGGTGCAAAGTTTCAATCAAAACGTGTATGTGCTTTTATGTATGTTATGTACCTCCTCCAAATAAGCAGCAAAGTTAATCTCATTAATGCCAGTTTCAGTAAAGCTGATAAGATTCTGTTTGCCTTCTGACTCCAGAAGAATGATGCCACGTAGGTCCACCTTCATCCCTTCAAACTTCTTCGACACATCCTTGGAGTACTGCAGAAAGAAAAGAGGCTCTGTATATGATTCTGACATGAGTCTAGGAAATTGGTATGGGTTGTAATATTCTAGAACTAACCAGTGGGACCCCGAAGTCAAGACCACTAGTAAATAAAAACACTTTGCAATAAGGTTCCATTTGTTAACATTAGGTATTAATTGCATTAGTTAAGATGAACTAACAGTGAATAATTCTTCTAAAGCATTTATTAATCTAAGTTGATGTTAATTTCAGTATTTACAAATACATTATAAAACTCAAAAGTCGTATCAGTTAATATTATGTAATGGACCCGAGTTAACGAACTAACAATAAACAACTGTATTTTTGTTAACTAACATTAACAATGACGAATAAATACTGTCACAAATGTATTGATCATTGTTAGTTAATGCATTAACCAATGTTAACTAATGGCACCTTGTTGTAAAGTGTTACTATAATAATAATAATAATAATAATAAAAAAAAAAATGTATATATATATATATATATATATATATATATATATATATATATATATATATATATATATATATATATATTTTTTTTTTTTTAGGTACTTATTTTTATTATTTACTAGTGGCTCAGACTACATATATATCTATATTTATTTTGTGTATGAGGGCTGTTAAACGATTAATCGCATCCAAAATAAAAGTTTGTTTTTACATAATACATGTGTGTGTACGGTGTATAATTATTTTCTATATATAAATACACACACATGCATGTATATATTTAATAAATATTTGCATGTATATACTGTGTATATATATTTATATTATATATAATTTATATTATATATAAATATTTTATATATAAATAACACATTTTCTTAAATATATATATGCATGTGTGTGTATTTATATATAGAAAATAATTATACTCCGTACACAGACATAAATTATGTAAACACAAACTTTTATTTTGGATGGGATTAATCGCGATTAATCGTTTGACAGCCCTAGTATGTATATATATATATATATATATATATATACATACATACAAAATAAATATAATAAATACATTATTATTATTATACATGATTTATTTGAGATGATCCAAAGAACAAAAACATCTGTCTGTATAATGCAGTTCACAAGATTTTCTTTATTTTATAAAATGCTAACATTTTCCATTCGATGTGGTCTCAGATTTTTTGAATCCTACGTGACAATGGATCAAGAATGTTGGCTTGCAGGATTTAAACTGAAAACAAAAATCATTATGAAATGAAGGCATTTATAGACTCTGTATATAAAAGTTTCAAATGAAATGTTTTGAGATATTCTGCCAATTGCAGAGAACAGAGAGAAAAACAACTAACACTGGATTGAAAAAACTTCCTGTTCTTTCTGACCAACCACACCACATCAGAGCTCTTATAAAACTGTATTTCACATGAAATATATCTAAAGTTGGCAGAAATCTGCAAGAAAAGAAAAACATGTATCATCTGCTTCAAATAAGACTGACTCATCTGAATCTAATATCTGCTTTCTTGTAAATGTGTGTATGTGTGCATTTTAATGCAAGAACTCATAGTCAACTTAAATTTGTCCCAACAACCAAACTGGTTAGATAGTTATTAGTTCACACCTAGCACTCAAAAATGAATTAAGAAGTTTGCATCTCACTCATTAAACATTTCAATATACCCTCTTCATAATGGCATCTGGTGTAAACAGTAACATCACTAATCTCAGAGTGGGACTTTGAAAGCTAGTGCATATTTAGTTGTGATCTGCGTGTTCACATGAGCTAAGCTTTTGATCCACTCACCACACTGGTGTTAAAGAAGGCTGAGATGTTGAAGATCTTATCCAGATGAAAAGCTGAGTAAATCCCTCTGTTGTCCTTACAATTACTGAGAAAGGAGAGAAAAAGGAAAAGCATTCAAAACTTACTCTGCTGCCATCTGCTGGACTTCAAACAAAGACAATTCTGTTGTAAGATGGCTCAGAAAAGTTAGTTCTGAGAAAATGTCAAGCATCATTTGTTTGCATATGCCATTTGAGTTCATATTTTGTTTTTAGTGCACTAAAATTCATACATTTGTCCAAATCATTTTTGGACTGTTATATACATGTGGTCTGTTTTGTTGAGTTCAACATTTGAATATTTTGAAATAAAAATCCTTACAGCACTTAACAGCACTTTAAAACAGTAGTTATGAGAGTAATGTAATTGTTCTGTTTTATTAGATATACATGAAAAGGTTACCTGTAGAGAGAATAAGCTGTAAGGTCCATCTCAGGGTCATTGTACAGGTATCCTGGTATGAAGTTTCTCCAAGCAGAGTTGACAAGGTTGGGCGTATCTAACACCTACATACAACATGATCACACTAAATGAGACAGATCTTTTCCTTGTATTTATTTGTCCTGTATTTTACTAAATTAAAACTAATTTTAATGGAATATAATATAATATAATATAATATAATATAATATAATATAATATAATATAATATAATATAATATAATAGGTAACACTTTACAATAAGATTTTATTCATTAACATTAGTTAACTAGATTAGTTAACATGAACTAACAATAAACAATGCTTCTACTGCAGTTATTAATCTTAGTTATTGTTAATTTGAGCATTTACTAACACATTATTAAAATCCAAAGTTATATTTGCCAGCATTAGTTAATGCACTGTGAACTAACATGAACAATTTTAACTAACATTAACAAAGGTTAATACATTTTTTACAAATATATTGATCATTATTAGTTTATATATTGAGTAATGCTAATGAGTCCTTATTGCAAAGTGTTATATTAATATATAATATAATATAATATAAAATGTATTTGTATTTTATTTTAATCTAAGGGGAATGTTGAATTGAAAACATGAACATGAATTTCAGAATGCAAAAACATCTGACTGTCAGTTCACATGATCAATGCTGCACATTCATTTATTCGAGTAGTGACCTAGAAAAATGCAGAATCTCAAGTTATCCTTAATAATTTTGCATCATAACTTAAATGTTTTCGCATCCTAAAACGTCCTGAATCCTAAAATCCTTTTTATTTCCTGGTTTTAAATGAAAAACATCAGATTTTCACAGTGGTCTCAGACCTTTATGCTACACCGAGATGCTGTGTTGTTTCTCTTACCTTGAACAGCTGTCGGGTTTGGAAGGGTTCACACACAAGCTTCTCAAGATTCCCCCCTGCCAAGAACAGAGCTGTTATCACTCCCATGAGCACCCAAGAGAACAGGAAGCTGAATCCCACACCACTGAGAGACACAGGAAGAGTGTGTGAATGAGTGAGTGCAGAAAAGTCTGTTTTATGCCGCATCCATTTGATGGGTTTAGAGACTGATATTACACTCAAACTCACGCCATGAGCAGGTTGCCTCCTGTGTTAGAGACACATCCACGTGTGGTTGGAGAAGCGTGCCTGTCAAATCCCAGAATACCACACAACAATCCCAGAAAATTGAAGGCGAGGATAAGCACAACCATACAGCACAGGGTAATACAACAGATCCACCTGAAGACAAAACATTATGAACAACGTCAAGGTCACATGGAAGACTTATTACCTCAAAAACAAAGAAGAGAGAGAGAGTTTGTGAAGGTTTATAATTCAATGCACTGTAATGCTACCCGTTTTTTTAGGTCGTTGCTCTATGAGTTTTTACTGAATTGCAATTTAAATACGTTCTTAGTATTACATTGCTTAGTAGGGGACATCAAATTTAACATTTAATTTAATTTTCAACAATAATATTGATCTGAACTGAGATGGACGATGACATCACGGTTTTCTCCAGAGCGGCTATATATATAAATGAACTAAATCATTAACTTTTTTACAATAAAAATGAAACATCACTGAACTTCCTTAAACTGGACTATGATGCTTTTTTCTTCTGGAAACAAACTTTGTTGCATTTTTTTCCTGTTATCTCTGTAAAGCTGCTTTGAAACGATCTGTATTGTAAAAAGCGCAATATAAATAAATGTGATGATGATGATGATGATGATGAGAGCTTGTGAAGTACCTGTAGAAATCCATCTGATCGATCTGTGGGTAGATGTCCTCGATCTGAGAGTGTGTGTGAGTAATCATTTTGGTGAAGTTTGTCAGAGAGCTGTGAACCGGGAAGAGCTTGGTGAAAGTGGTTATGTTAGACCCAATGTCTTCCAGCAGAACCTTCACCCCTACAGGAGAACAACCAGACACAACCGTATATTTAGTATTTGTCAAGTGCTTTTCATAATCTATGGTATTTTCAGAGAATTATGTTTTATTGTCTGTGTCTGGGTGAGCAAGCCAAAGGTGACGGTAGCAAGGAATAAAACTCCCTAAGATGTTTAGCTGGTGAAGCCCATCATCCTCAGGCCTGACAAAGAATGAACATATGCTAAATATTATCTAGGTACATATTATTTGCAATACAAGTCATGTGTTAATTAAATCAATTAAATGATTCAATTTTCACAATGGCAATGTTTAAATGATAACATTTTACAATAAGTTTAAATTAGCTAACATTAGTACAACTTTCTACAGCGTTTTTGAAAGAATCTTTTATTTGATCAAAAATACAGTAAGAACAGTAACATTGTGAAATATTATTACTATTTTGCTGCTTTATATACATTTTTTAATTTATTCCTGTGATGTCAAAGCTGAAATTTCAATTTTTTGTCTTCAGTGTCACATGATTCTTCAGAAACTACTCTAATATGCTGAGTTGGTGCTCAAGAAACATTTATTATCAATGTTGAAAACAATTATGCTGCTTAATATTTTGTGGAAATCATTTTTGATGAATAAAAAGTTCAAAAGAACAGTATTTATTTGAAATAGAAATTTGTAACAATATAAATGTTTTTACTGTCATTTTTGCAGAATAAAAGTATTAATTTCTTTAAAAAAGTTTTGGACAGTAGTGTACTAGGTTAACTTCAAATGTTAAAAATGTATTAGTACAGTATATGTAGAAATTAACATGAACCTAGATTAATAAATGGTATATAAAAAGTATTCTTCCTTGTTAGTTCATTTGTAAAGTGTTTAAATTTATTAAAAGTCGAAACATATTTTTACAAATTACTGAAAGGACATTCTGTATCTATCTTTGGGTAGATCTGAATTCTAATCTCTGAACTCACCTTCAACAATATTTCGGGTTTGATCTGTTACCATGGTGGGAGTGTCATTGAATGATGTAAACCCCTGTGTGGCACAGATGAAAAGCAAAGCAGATCATTCAAAACTGACCTTATTTATTTGTATATTTCTTCCTGATCTTGCTGTAAACAATTAAAAAAATGTCTTTGTAATTTTGTATAAAAAAATACTGAATGTACATATAATACTGTTCAAAAGCTTGGGGTTAACAACATTTTTTTTCATGTTCTCGAAACAAGTTTCTTATGCTCATCAAGGCTACATTTATTTGTTAAAAAATAAAACATATTTTATAATGTAATGTATTCCTGTGATGCAAAGTTGAATTTTCAGGATCATAACTCCAGTCTTCAGTGTCACATGATCCTTCAGAAATCATTCTAATATGCTGATTTGTTGCTCAAGAAAAACATTTCTGAAAGAGAAATCTTTTGTAATGGCTTTTTGATCAACTGAATGTGTCCCTGCTAAATAAAAGCTTCAATTTCTTAAAAAAAAAAAATACTGACCCCAAACTTTTGGATAAAATGTAAGTTTTGTCTCCTGTTGAATATCCTATTGTACTCTGAAATATAATACTTTCTGTCCTGAATCTATGCAAACACCTCATGTGAAATCTGGAAAAAGTACCTTTTCTACAATCTGGCTGAGATCCGTCTTCAGAACTTCATTCACTTTGTCTAACTGTTCGGTCACATCAGGCAACTAAAACAACAACAACAACAACAAAAAACAGTCATGCGTTTTGGTTTTCTGATTATTTTCTACTTTTAAAAAAGTTCTGTCAACCATTGTGGTAACACTACGTTGGAAAAAAAAGATGAGAAATCATTTTCATACCGATGAGTAGTTGGCTGCAATTTCTAGCCTGGGAAGGGTGATAAGCATATTGCGACAAATCTCCGACGAGCGCTGATCTTTGCAGAGAGGGTCGTTCAGGACGTTGCTAAGGCTGCCGCGCACCAGGCTGAGGTTAGCCTGCAGTTTGACTGTTCCTTCCTGCAAAGTCTCCAAGGTCAAACTCACGTTCTCTAGAGCATCCTTGGTGTCTCGCATTGCTAAGAGAGGGAACAAATGAGCAAAGAAACACAAATGAACATTCAAAATAGAGACTGCTCACGCTAACCAAGGCGCAAACAATTCTGAAGGATACAAAATTCACACATGCTTCTTTGATTTAAAGGTGACATATTATGCCCTTTTCACAAGATGTAACATAAATCTATGGTGTCCCCAGAATGTGTCTGTGAAATTTCAGCTCAAAATACCCCACAGATAATTTATTATAGCTTGCCAAATTTGCCTCTTTTTGGGTGTAAGCAAAAACGTTTGTGTGTGTCCCTTTAAATGCAAATGAGCTGCTGCTCCCTGACCTCCGTTCAGAAGATGGTCGATACTCCAGAAATAACAAAACGCAAACCTCACTCATCCAAAATCTCAGAAATAACCAGTAGCGGAGTGCAGCCTTACGGAGAGACTCAGGAAGATGTTGCAACTTTTAGGCGCACCTGGACGTTTCTGAATGGTTAGTGGATGCATTTATGTACGTAGTTGTGGAGTTACATTGATGCATCTCATCGACTTGCATGTACCGTCATGTTTAACTTTTAGACAAGTTGACACAATTCCCTGAGGTCTTTATAAGACAGTTATGACATTTTTTGGTCATATAGTGTTCTGTGCAGCAACGACAGAACAGTTTACATGCTTTGCTCAAACTTTTGCCATTGCGTTTGAAGTGGTTACACTGTTGTCGCTTGCGAAAACCAAACGGCGGCTCCGTGGGTGAAAACGTGCAGTTTAACCGGCGGTAAAATTATAATAAGATCCCCTTCCTACGTCAGAAGGGGAGCGAAATATGATCTTTTTATTTTTTGACATGCTTGCAGAGAAAGGCTTACAAAAACAAAGTTACTGGGTTGTCACTTTTCACGCTTTCTGGGTTGGTAGAAGCACCGGGGACCCGATTATAGCACTTAAACACGGAAAAAGTCAGATTTTCATGATATGTCCCCTTTAATAATGCTAAAATAAATATTATCCATTGAGATGAGAAGACATTGTTGGCTTTGCATCTTTCAGTGTAACCGTTACACTGACCGTTCATAACCGTTCAGATATCTTGGTTTTAAGACATGGGATGGGCAGGTTCCACCAAGGAAGGATAGAACAATACATATGGGAAAATAACTGGGCCAGGTTTTGTTGGGAAAGAAAAAGGAGTCAATCACAACTTTGTTACAGATAGAAGGTCACGGGAAGGACTAGTCAGGGTGTATTATCACTTTACCTTTAATGGCTTTCTCCACTTTGACTAACAAATCAAAGACAAAACAGTGAAATAAGACACTACCAAAACCAACGTATTGTATATCAACATTATATTCTCATGTGATATATGATATATTACAATAAACAGTTTTCCCAGAAAAGGTGAAAACAAGAGAAGAAAGAAAAAACCAAAGCGAGTGACATACTTCCAGTCATGCTGAGAGTCGCGTCGAGGGCGGGCTGCACGTCTTTTCCCAACTCCTCATGTATCCTTCCACCCAAGAGCAGACCTACATCTGAAGACACACCACAACATCAGTCCTCACATCAGAAACACCTTCTATTCCTCTAAAGAGGACCGGTAGCATACTTACTCTCCAGGTCATACAGCACATGGTGCTTCACGGTGTCATACTGAGAGATCAGGTAATCAATTTGCTGAGGAAGACATTAACACATCAATATATTTAGCTGTCAAGTCATCATTCACCAATAATAAAACATCTACTAAAAGAATACTTTCGGTCAATCGCAGCATTATGCAGTCAAAAATGTTCAGATCTCTAAACTGTTCAGTTGACCATTGTTTCAAGCAACCAGTTAACTATCTATCTATCTATCTATCTATCTATCTATCTATCTATCTATCTATCTATCTATCTATCTATCTATCTATCTATCTATCCATTAATCAATCAATCTATCTGTTCGTCCTTCTGTCTGTCTGTCTGTCTATCCATCCATCATCAATTTATCCATAAATCCATCCATCCATCCATCCATCCATCCATCCATCCATCCATCCATCCATCCACCAATCCATCCATCCATCCATCCATCCATCCATCCATCCATCCATCCATCCATCCATCATCAATTTATTTATCAATCCACCAATCCATCCATCCATCCATCTATCTATCTATCTGTTCATCCTTCTGTCTGTCTGTCCGTCTGTCTATCCATCCATCCATCATCAATACTAATCTATCATTCAATCTATCTATCCATCCATCCATCCATCATGAATTTATTTATCCATCCACCAATCCATCCATCCATTCATTCATCTATCTATCTGTTCATGCTTCTGTCTGTCTGTCCGTCTGTCTAGCCATCAATCAATCAACCAATCAATCAATCAATCAATCAATCAATCAATCAATCAATCAATCAATCAATCAATCAATCAATCAATCAATCAATCAATCAATCAATCAATCAATCAATCAATCAATCAATCCATCCATCCATTCATCATCAATTTATTTATCCATCCACCAATCCATCCATCCATTCATCTATCTATCTGTTCATGCTTCTGTCTGTCCGTCTGTCTATCCATCCATCAATATCTATCTATCTATCTATCTATCTATCTATCTATCTATCTATCTATCTATCTATCTATCTATCTATCTATCTATCTATCTATCTATCTATCTATCTATCTATCTATCCATCCATCCATCCATCCATCCATCCATCCATCCATCCATCCATCCATCCGTCTGTCCGTCTATCACAGTATAATAGTGTATGTTGGTTATGGTTGTATTACTCACTGCAGGGGTCTGATTGGCGAAGGTGTGCAGGTCTCTTAGGTTACTCTTCACCAGCCTCCTCACACTCTTCAGCTGAGAACTCAGGTTCTGATTGGCTGCATATGCACAAAGGACCCCTGCCCTGATGAATAAACAACACAAATTATATCAGGCCAGAAAAGGAAAAATGGGACCATATGTAAAAGAACATGTTCCCCTCAATGTGAATAGTTGTCTATGGCCGTAATCAAAAGCTACTCTCCGGAGTGCCAGTAGGGGGAAGCACTACAGCACAATTACAAGATGCATATTCCTCACAGCTGGGTGAGGATACTTCTGTTAGGATACATTTAATTGCCTCGCTTTGGGAATGTTCTCTTACTCTTGCATAGTTTTATTGAGAACTGTGAGGCAACATCATACTGCTGCAGGTCTATACAGGAAGACAGCACTTTTGTTATGCAACTCGGTGAATAAATCCAAAGGAACCTTCATCTGACACAGTTGGCAAAGCATTTCAAACAAACAAGGGTGACTGTGAGCTCTCCTTAATTAGACTGAGAGACACTTCAAGGAAAAAACAGCCCTTTATTAGTACCTATTGATGATTCACACATCCTAATTGGGCTTTCTTCATTTGGTATGCTCATGGCTACTGTGGGAGCAGCTGAACATTGGCAGCACCGTCTTCTATCATGCTAGGCTTTCACTGCAGTCTGGGACAAAAGCCATGATTGACTTATGCAACAATAGCGCAAACAGGAAGGCTTTTTGTCATGTTGCATCAAAATGTGTAGTCATTCTTTTGGTTTTGTTCACCAAATGTAATTGCACCATACAAAGAGGAATCAGTGGGTGCTGCTGCATATGAAGAGTATCAATGCTTCGACACACTCCTGATATACTCCTTAGGTTACTTTTTCAAAACTCTTCACACAGTGATCACAACAGCAGTCTATGTGGGCTAAACTGTGGATCATTTATCACTACTTTACCACGAAATGCATTGAATGATTACATATTTCAAATTACATAAATTCTTTTCTCACTTAGACACAAACAGCAAATACGCTATTCACCTACAGGCTAATTTGCACGTGTTTACATACTCTTTTCAAAACTGTTAGCCTAAACTTAAGTTCAAAACCTAGAATATTACAAAAATGAATAAGACAGACATTTTCTGCATTTCTACAGTAATACCATATTTAAACATATTATGAAATCTAAAAAATGAAATACTATCAAAACAATTAGATGTAGTTGAACACCTACACAGGTATTATTCAATTTCATTACCAACTATACAAAAGGAGCAACATGTGAATCATTTTGTCCTGTAACTTTTAACATGGACCATGTAACATATACTGCAGTGAATTTTAAATAGAGAGTGTCGTTCTTGTTTTGTGTTTTGCTCTTTCATTAGAGCAATAAGCAAACTGGCCAAATTTTAAGATGTGAAATCACTCACATGTGATGAATGTGCTTTATATGCAGATAGAGGGCATTGCAGAATGGTCTCAGGGCGGGAAACAAACCACAGACTGATAGAGAATCAAAATGGGTGGCTGGCTACAAAGCACCATTGTTTTCCTCTTTCTCACCCCCTTATTCCCCATGTCCTCCTCTCTCTGTCTTCACTGTGTGTTGGTAAGCTGCTATCTGCTCTGTTCCGTAAGGTCAGGGAAAACATAGCAGGCAATGAACAAAGAGGCTTTGAAGATGGCGAAATGCATTCCGCACAGAGGGCAATGAGATGGCCTAAAACTCTGCAGGGAACCTCATATGAACCAGCAAAGAGAAGTTTGAAAAAAGAAAATAAAGAAAATCTTTATTTTTTAAATATAAAATAATATACATACATACCTACATGTGTCGACAACAAGTGACAACGAGGTACAGATAGACAGTACCAAAAAAGTTAGTTTAAATAGTTTTTAAACTATTGTGTGGTTAACTACACCTGTATGATATTTCACCAATACATATTCCTCATTAAATCTTTCCTTTAAAGATGACTCTAAGCTCACTTTGGCATCATGGAGAAAATAGGCTTTATAACTTGGGTTGGTTCAGTGCACTGAAGAATGTCTCCATAGACTAATGGAGGCAGGAATCGCGTTACTTCCACAATGATCGCTGTATTCATCCAGACTGGACCCTGGGGCAGGTCCCACAGCGTCCCTGTCTATAAATGCCTCTTAAGGGGGTTTGAGGAACAGGGTGGGGGTGAGAACCTCCTTGACTGCCTCTTTAAACAGAAGATGACCCACCGGGTTTAATTTCACCCTGCCGTGAAGGCGTTCCAGGTCTACCTGTTGGTTCCTCAGTGCTCAACAGACCTGTAATGCGATCGGCCCACCACGACGACACCACCAAGCTACTGACCCAGACAAAGACAGCCACTGTCGACTGGAAAATGAGGGTCAGCCGTTTATTTTGGAATGCTGGATGGAAAGGATGTTTTAACTACTTTTCAATGAACTGAAATACTATGACTGCTAAATGAAACATATGCACTATACCAATCAAAAGTTTGAACACCTTTGACAGAATTTATATCACTGTATGTTATTTCAGTTAAACAACTGGAAATGGATGAATTGCACTGGATAAACAGGCAAGTGTGTCCAGCATACATGGGAACCTCTAGTTAAAAAGCATTTCCAGATGCACCTGAGGACTTTGAAGACGCTAAAATGTGAGATGGGTTTGATTTGTTCATTCAATGTTGGTCAATTTATAGAATGGAAATGAATTAACAAAGCAAAAACATTTTATATTTTATTGCTGATGACTATTATAATATAAAATGAGTCCAAATTTTTGGCCAGAAGATTAATAAAAAAGCATATTTTTTTCTTTCAAATTAGACTTCATATGTATTATTCCACAGGAAATTGAAATGTTCCTTTAAAGGTTTCCACAAGTTTTAAATTGAATATTTTTGTGGAAATGGATGTGGCAAGCCCCATGTGTGCAGTGAAAGTAGGCCAGATCTGGCGGGTAATTGAAGTGTGAGACAATCATTTCTCTTTTCCATTCAAGTGTAGGACAGAAGGAGGACACATGATTAACCACACAAACAAAAGCATTCTCTCTCCATTCTGTGCCACCAAAATATGGTGGGCGTTTTTCTTTGAGCTGAATAATACAGCTAAAATACTCATTATTCATGATCATAACTGACAGAAGACAACGACTGATTTTCATTTGTATTCGGTGGACTGATGACGGTAATATCTGATGATGTATCTATTTAAAGGCTGCTTTATAACGCAATCACAACCCTGTAAATACACTGATGCAAGTCAACTGTACAGCTATGTGCCAAGGAGAGCTGTACTACACACACACGCACGCCTGCACGCACGCTCACACACACACACACACACACCAGAAAGAGACTAACGCAGAGTCACATCAGGACATATTGTCACTATAACCATGGTTTCTCTCCTACGCAAACACATTCACACATATTGCTAACCAGATATAGACAATCCTCAGGCACTAGTCACCTTAAATCAGGGTTTCTAAAATATATTTACACCAAGGATCCCTTTCATAACTCCAAACTGTTCGAGGACCTCACAATAAGTCAGTGGGATTTCAATTTCCCAATTCTAACTGAAGTATCACAGTAGTCAAAATCCTGAAGAGAGGTCCACCAATCAGAGTAATCGCTGTTACTATAGAAACTGAGAATGATGTCATGAAATCAGACTCCCCAACGCTCTCAACTTTGCAGTCATGTGTTTATATATGTATGTTAAGATTTTGCAGTATATTGTACCGACAGCTCATGACTTAAAATCTGTAGTTATATCTGCATTGCTCCTCTACTGTATGCTACGGCTGGTGTGGTAAACAATACGCACAAACAGGAAAATACTCAAGTGAGTCTTTAATAAAGATCGTTAGAGATGCAAATACAGAAACGCAGGAGAAATACATAAACCACATCAACCTAAATGTAGACGACACCGAACACTGAACTGAGAAAACTGCAGAGTCTAATTAAGGCTGGAAAGGCGGGCGTTCATGCTAACGGTCTCTGATCACACACACATGCTAAACAAAAATGTAAAAATACAAGCACTTACACATATGTGCCTACAACGATTAATTACCAAGACTGAATCAAGATCTATCCAAGCATTATAATATTTCAAGGATGAAGGAATCGAAAACAGGCCAAACTGACATTTAACAGCACAAATACTGTGCAAATGTAGCTTTTCTATGATTAAACGGGGGTGGTTTAATGAATGAATGTGTGAGTATTGCACAGGCCAGCTGCACTATGGATGTCATGTGGGTTCACAGGCTCTACTGTATTGAATTTGACAGGCCGTCTCTGCAAGCTGAGCCCCGGGGTTGGCAGAGGAGCAGTGGCCCCGGTGACCTCCAGTGCCCTGAGCATAACACTCCTTCTGAGTAGCAGCCGGATTTCTGCTCTACATCCAATCACAGCTAAGAAACAGTCAGCCGAGCAAGTCCCTCACGTATAGAGCGCCACACACCAATGAAAAATCACAAATTAGACCACTAGACCACTAAACAAACAGTTGATGGACCCCCATTGACTTCCATAGTATTTTTTTTTCCTACTATGGAAGTCAATGGGGTCCATCAACTGTTTGGTTACAGACATTTTTCAAAATATCTTCTTTTGTGTTCAGCAGAAAAAAGAAATTCTTACAGGTTCGAAACAACTTGAGGGTGAGTAAATGATGACAGAATTTTCATTTTTGGGTGAACTATCCCTTTAATATCTCAATGGTTTCTTCTAGATAGCAACAAGATTAAACTGAGAGCAAATGGAAACATTTGCTTCAGATTCTCCTCAGATTGTCCCGCAGTAAGCTTATGTACAGTATGTCTTCTCTAGACACAGTCTCCAACTGTGTATCTTCAAAACCGAGAGATTTCAATGTCAAACTCAAATATTTCTCATCTAATTGTTCCAAAGAACAATTATTTGAGCTTTAGAGCCCCTACTTTCCATCAGCAATTCTCATTTGTGTCTATTTTTAATTCCCCTAAGGAATTTCAGGAAACATCTAAGGAAAAAGTAGATCCATTAAGTCTCATAGGCTTTAAAATTCAAGCTATTAGCAATGAAATGTTCCTGTCTGTAAATATGTGTGTGCGACTTTACATATAGGACCACGGTTAAAGATTATTAATTTAATGAATGAATCTGCTCATTTAAATCTATGTAAACCCTGATGTCTTATCCATGTCAATGCAAAATTTATGATCCATGTTTTGTTAAACTATTACTTTGATTTGGGACTGTTTAAATATAAATGCACATACAGAATTACATAAATCTATAATAAAAACGGAATGCAAAAGCATCAAAGTGTATCATTATGTTTTAAAGAGCAGCGTTCCTCAGAACGAGGACACAAATTTATTCGAGCGGTCATTTGTAAATAACGGCAATAGCATCTATTTTTAACTTAATGGCACATGCCGTATACATAGTAAGACATAGTAAGAAAACATGTAATATATGTTTTATATATACACTACCATTCAAAAGGTTTGAGTCAGTAATATTTTTTTTTAATAAATACGTATTCAGAAGGGACACATTGAATTCATCAAAAGTGACAGTAAATACATTTACAATGTTAATTAATTTCCATTTCAAATAAATGTTCTTCTTTTGTACTTTCCAAAAAATCTGTCACAGTTTCAACAAAAATATTCAGCAGCACAACTGTTTTCAACTTGGATAATAACAAGAAATGTTTCTTGAGCAGCAAATCAGCATATTAGAAGGATTTCTGAAGAATCATGTGACACTGAAGAATGAAGTAATGATGTATTATCATTAATAATGACGATACAAAAAACTGATATAAAAAGTCTAGAAAACCGCCTGACAAAGTGTTACAGGAAATTAACTAAAAATACAATTAATAGATGCCTAAAGCTGTTATTTTGCCTGACCATCACACCATTGTGCTCATGACTGGGCTGACAGTGTCCCTAAGAAATGCTGTTTTTCTCTTAAAAGTAAGATGGCACTAATGATGAATTTTCTTGTCATAATTGGGTCACTTCTTTAATTATTCATCAAGCCTACATTACGCCCAATGTTTCAAAAGAAAACCGCAGAGTCCTCAGAAAGCGGCCCGAGTTCATCAAGCAATTACAATAACATTTCTAAGTTTGGAAAATATAAATGACAAGACGGGTCAACAAAACTCCAGGTTTCACCCCGTTACTAAGACAAATACTATTCGTATTCATAACCTACACCCCTGGAGATGCTTCAAACTCAAGAACATTTCCATAATCTCTCTGTGAGAGTCCTCTTAGGATGATCACATAACATTTGATTGATTTTCAGTTAAACTTCCCACAAAGAGACTGGTTGGCGCCTGTCTTGCTTTTAAACAAGATTGACCCTGAAGAGAGCAGTGTGTAAAGTAGCCCCAGCTCTGGCTTGATAAGAATCATGAAGGTTGAAATCCCGGGAGATTTTTGCATGAGGAGACATGCCCATCTCCAAGCAGCCAGACATGTGCTATGGAATCTTTAATAAAGAGCCAGCCAGCTGAATCCATAAAGCAGAGGCACATCAAACACTCTATTCAGTGTGCCGTTGCTATCCTGGAGTTCCCGCTATTGTGCGATCCTGCTGTATTTCTTTCTGTAGTGTACACTCGTCTACAATATGCTTTTGGGAACATGGCAAATTTAGGACAGGGAGATTAACTGCAAGCTCAAAAGTATCCATGCTGAGGTCTTTGATTGAACTTATGAGCTTTTGAATTTGCTCTTGATGATTTAAGGTCCTTGCACACAGAGTCCAAAACTTTCGCACGTTAAAAAATAAATACAACCTCACGTTGTGTCAATCACGTTTACACACTGCCTCCGAAACTTTCGTCCGTCATAAAACAAAAAAAATTCGGATTGGGTCAGATTTGCTGTGTTTTTCACATCCATGGCAAGCATTTTGAGAGGTGTTTTGACAATTCAGAGCTACCGAATGACAAATACAAAAAAACAGCTGTCTACTACATACATAGTTAGCTGCCTTTTAAGTGGCACCTCATACATGACCATTTGCAAGGTTTGCACAATTAGAGACATAATTGATTTCAATAGATCTTGATGTTAGCATGTTGTTAAATTAAGAACATGACACTCTAAACATCATATGAATACACAGCACAAACAAATATTTGGTAAAATATTACATTTTTTAATTTTTTTTTATAAAATAATTTATTTAAAAAATTGGCAACACTTTATTTTAAGGTAGCTCAGTTACACGTTGCTGTAATAATATAGTTACACTATAGTAATAACAGTAAATTATATACAATTACAAGTAACTAACTCTAAATCAAACCCTAAACCTAACCGTCCGTAACTCTACATGTAGTTAATTAATAATACTCAGTAAGATATATGTGATGATTTGAATACGAATCTGCTCAAAAGAAGGCATCTTGGCAGACAGACCTTTTGGAACCTCCTTTGCCTTTTTGTGCATATGATACCTTAAAATACTGCCCATGTAGGCATCACACTAGGTTTTGAAACGGAAACTTACCGTGTTAAAGGTTACGCATGCAAGCGCACCTGCGCATTCAGACAAACGCAAAAAACTTACGTGATAATGAAGGTGGTTGTGAGTAGCAGTGTGGTCAGCAGTCCTCTAAGGCAGTCTGCGTTCTTCCGCTGTCTCTGGTGCATCTCTCCTCCACAGTTATCACAGCATCGGCACAAACAAAAGAGAAGGCCCACCAACGGCAGCAGCACGGTGAACAGCAGGCCCAGTGCCGCACACACCACAAAACCAATCTCATAATAAATCACCTGCACACAACACAAAGTTACACAGATTAGAAAGTTCAATAAATGCAAACAAATTGAGTTATTATTTGAGATAGTTTCCTCAATGCAGTATAAACCTGATCCACAATGAATTTCAGGAAAATAAATCTCAGTTAAGTCTTGATTTGCATTAAGTTATATAGGTTTAAATTTTCAGATTAGTTCATCCACTACTAAAAGGAAGGAAAGAGTGTTGTGTGTGTATGTTTTAGAGCTATAATTACACTAAATGAGTACTTCATATAGAGACATATTATTATATTATAATGTTATTATATTATTATTATTATGTTAAACTGTTTTTAAAAGGAAAATCAAGATACAAAATATTTTCACGGTTCATAATTTTAAAAAAAAGACAATGAGACAAGCAAAACATTTGCTAGAGGAAGCTTTTTTCTAGGTGAAGCAAATATCCTTGTCTCAAAAGCCTTCCAAGGAAACTGCATTTTAAATGAGGGGAATTAAACCATGCAAAATTTCCATACTGTATGTAACATGATGGAATAATGTTAAACATTTTATCCATATGCTGCCATTGAATCCGTTTGCACGTCCCGAGGCATTATGGACACTTCTGAATGAGCAGGGCTCTCCTCAGGCTAGTCTGCGGATAAGCTTAATCCGCTGAATAAACCAGAGGCTTTGTCTGTCACCAATAACCCTCGCTTCTCCTCAAGGGTAGAGCCTTTCCATATTTAAAATTCTCTAAAAGTGGTTTTAAAAGCTCATTTCCCCTCATGCCTATGTGGGTAAGAACTGAAAGTGTCGCTGGAAATTACACAAAAGCTTAGCTGCTAGACTATCAAGGGGGACTTCACACATATAGCATAACACCAGGGCATGAGTTTATTGACCGTTCTGACCCTCTGCTGAGCTTCTCTAGTCTCAGCATATTCACGCTTCAGACTGGCTCATCTATGGATGTCATCCTCCCTGTTAGCGCAGCCGCACACCTCACTGGGTCATAGCTGAGCGAAAAGCTGCAGACAGCAGATGAGGACATTTCTGTGTATCTGTGATTATCTTACCAATTACAGAGATGAAAGAGACATTTAATACCTGTGATTGTAATATAGGATGGCCAAGAAAAAAGTTCAATGAATTCAATTCAGTTATATAGTTCAATTATTCCCAATTTTAAAACTGTATTAAAAGTGTGTAATGTTGATTTCGAGCTAAGGTGTAGCAGTTAGTGCATAGATATTTGGTACTTGTGATCCCAGCCTGTGTTCCCCTGTCTTGAGTGAGGACTTTTGTGTTATTTCCTGTCTTGTGCCATGTGTTGTAGTTCTCCCCAGGTGTGGCTTGTTAGTTCCCTTGGTTAACCTTGTGTGTTCCCATGACAATTAGCCACTCCCCCTTGTTATCTTAGCTTGTTAACTTTGTTTTCCCTTTGTGTATACAGTATATACCCCAGTGTTTCTCTTGTTCCTTGTCTAGCGTTGCCAATATACGGTTGTATCGTGTGCGTGTGTAGTAGCTTCTTGTTACTGAGTTATTTCAGTTGTCCTGTTTCAATAAATGTTTACTGCACTTGGATCCAATGCCTTTTGTCTGCAGCAGCCACGTTACAGATAAATTGAATTCAGCTTGCAGCATCTTAGAAGAAAAATGTTTTAATATGCTGCTTTTTTATAGATTAGGAGTCTTTATCATAAATAATGGCGGCATCAGGGCTCGATAGTGCGAGCAAAAAGTCCCTGCAGGTTCTTAGTTTAAATGAAATTTAACATCATATAACATGATTATAACCTGAAAACTGATTATATTAAGAGGTCTTTAATTTGGGGATTATGAATTATTGTTTTTTCTTGTTTTTTTTTTTAGCACACTAAACAATATCTGCCATTTAATTCAACGTAAACACTTCCTGTCAAAAGAAGGAAAGACTAAAAAATATATATTTAACTTGTATTAAATATAAATAACATATAAAATGTTAAATATATTTGCACATTTCACACATAAATAATTACATAATTATTAAATACAGTTTGAAGTAGAAATATTCAAAATCTAGTGTGCTTTTTGTATAAATTAAATATTTTTGTTTGCAAATCATTTGCTATCCATTAAATGGAATATTAAACAGCTCTAATTTGTTTTTCTTTAATTTGGGTGTCACAATTCCTCTTTCTCTAACTTTCTGTCTCCTTTCTATTGTACCTGTACTTTAAATAACATTAAAAACATAAATGGCAGAAAATATTAGTTCTGCTTTCGTTCATAAATACCTGCAGTGACATTGACAACGATACTGTTGTCATGTCACCATCAATGTCCCAATGTGTAGTGTGCCAGAGCCCTTACTGTCCTTACCAGTGCCAGAATATACGATATACTGATTCAGGAGCTAGGAAGCTAGGGAGCTGATTGAGACGCACCCTATGTCTATTACAATTTTTTAATCTACCTAATGTTGCGTTATGGATGACACAACCACAATCAAAATTAGACCATAATGTTACACTGAAACAAACTTGTGAACAGCATGAGTACAGGGCTGGGTTCTGTAAGGGTTAGGAGGAACTAAGGGATGAGGGTGGTCAGACTTGGGTCCGGTTTGGCCCTTGACACGACTAGCAGGACACACACATTACCTGTAGCGTCAGAACAATGTTTTCTGGCTGGGAGGTGCCAGATGATGAGGCATGCAGAACAGCAAAAAATAGAAAAAAAATACAGAACAGATGGTAAGCCAAATCAAATAAACAGTCAAACAAAAAGGCAAATAAAATCACTTAAGAACTAGGAAGAACACTTGTCATCTGTAATGGGAACCAGACCCATTTTGACAGTCCCAGGGATTGAGTGAATCATGGATTTGGCCGACTGTCACATCCATATCCAGCTTTCCATAATTCTTAAGTGTTACAAGAGCAAAACACAGCAAAACTGAAAAGTGAAGCGTGATTATAGGTTAATTGGCTGATGTTTGACAATTTTGAGATAATCGTTCTTCAGCCTTATAAAATGTCACTAAATACTTTGTAAAGACATGCTCATTTAAATTAAGGCCAAATTAATCATACATTTTAAGTGATTACCCTTGAATAAAATGTGAATAAAATTAATAAAAACCATTCATTCACATTCTTCAGTGTCACATGATCCTTCAGAAATCATTCTAAAATGCTGATTTGGTGCTCAAGAAACATTTCTTTATATTATTGATGTTGAAAACAGTTGTGCTGCTGGATGAATTCAAAAGAACAGCATTTATATGAAATTAAAATTTTTCAAACAATGTATAAGCCTTTAATGTAATTTTAAATCAATTTAATGTGTCCTTGCTGAATATAAGTGTAAATAAAAAAACAAACTTTTAAATGATAGCCATTATAATATATAATAATTGTAATATAATATAATATAATATAATATAATATAATATAATATAATATAATATAATATAATATAATATAATATAATATAATATAATATAATATAATATAGGCTGTTTGCTGAGAAATAAATGTGGTAAATTGAAGCACTTTGAGCACTATAATCGGGCTGTGTTTCTCCGGGATCATATTTCCTCTCAACAACACAGGAAATGTTGGCGAAACTGATTCATTAAGTTTTTCCCCATATGTTTGTTTGTTCCCAAGAGTAGGATGCTGAAACTTCAAAGCAAGAGCTGTTGTTTAATTAAACTCATTTTGGTTATTAAAAAGCAACAAATAGTTTCTTCCTCTATTTACTACAGGCTATAATGCCAAAAGCAATTAACAGCTCTTCCAGAATAAGAGCATAACAGGGCAAAGCTCGCTCCGTGGCTTTCATACTCAATTAAAATATTGTTTCATAATAGATGCGTCGAGACAATGTCCCCACAACTTAATTTCGGTGGCGGAGCACGTAATGGCATGGAGGTTCAGGTAGGCACAGTCACATGCACTTACCTTCTGGTACTCGGATTGTATGGCTCCGAATTTATCCTTCGCCACTCTGATGACGAGATCTGCAATGACAGGGGAAAACAAAGTCAGCATGCTTCGGCCTCTTTCAGTGCCACCACGTCAGTACAGGTTACGTAATGTTATTCAGCATCCAGATGAAAAAAAAAACACCAACAACGAGCCTACTGTGGATGAGCGTAACCCTTCAGTACCGTTTCATCGAGTGCTTAGCCCCCAGCTGCCCCCAGTGCCTCAATCTTGAGAGAAAATATTAGTTGTCTTCATACAAACAGACATCATAAAATTTCCTCCGGGAGCATCTGAGTTTTGTATAACTGTGCTGATAAAATTTGCATTATAATGCATTAAACATTTAGATTACAAGCAAAAGCAATGACAAATCGTATATTCAAATTACAGTGAAAAAACAGTGCTCTGTAACATTAAAATGTATGCAATCTGTGCAATGTATCCACAAACAGAGACAAAGTTCAGGAGGAGGTGACAGACCACTTGTAAAAAACAAATGAATGGGAGAAATCTTAATACATAGTAGGTCAACTGTAAAAAAACCCACAATTTTTCAGATTTCGTTTTTTCTCCATTCAGTAGACATGTAGTATCACTCTCTAGATCCTGAAGGTTCAGGTTTTCCATTCCCATTGCACCATAGTCTAATTACCACCAGCATTCAACAAACAAATCACCTGGATACAACATCACATACAAAAGAAGCAATGATGGCAAACATCCCAAAACACTGAGGGAACAGCCTCCAGTCCCACAGCTGTATGTAGACAATCATCAGCACAGAGAAAAGGTCTTTAACACGCCTTTACAAATTAGATAGCAGAATATCAACAGTGCAATGTGATGTAATATTTTAACGATACAGTAACTAAATTGGCCTTATAAAAATGAATGAATAAATTAGAAAAATGTTTGTCTTTGTAAAGTGTCATCAAAATGGAATAATTTGTATTGCCTCTTCTTATTTTACAGACACTCCTCTCAAACAACCTGTCATATAGAGAGCATTTCTTCTCAGCATCCAATCAATTCCCTGTGGAGAAAATTAAATCTCATCCAAAAAAATGTTCTCATTAAAAGTCCTGTTTCAATCGGAAATGCCACATTTGTAGTGGAACGCATTTCTGTTAAAACTGAGTCTAAGCCTCATAGCATTAAAGTGGGTTGAAAACATCATAAGAAATGAGTGAGAGACAGAGAGGTACATCCTCCACTTGGTGCATTGCAGGGATTTTCAGTCTGCTACGAAGAGTAGCAAAGAGTCAATAAAGTATTACTAAAGCTATTTTTGAAATGCTCAGGGCTCTGAACAAAACAAATATGTTTTTTAATAATCTTCACTGTACCTGTACAGCCACCCTTAAAGTGACAACTTGACAAGTCATGCATTTTCTGTAAAACTTTAGAATACAGCTCCGTCATTAATGAGGAACAAACGAGCAACACAATATTAACACTCCAGAAGCTAAGATTAACTAACAAGAAACTGATTAATGAATTAGGAAGTAATAGTGCATAGTCGAATGTGGTAGTTCAGCTAATCAATAACTACTATTTTTCATTCCTCCCAGATGACTACTAAGAACTACAGGTTCATAATTAATATGAATAATGCATAATGTAGGCCTATAGTTCATTTTAAAGTGAAGGTAATGACAACCCACTAGTAATGTTAGTAGTTCTTATTAACTGATTAGCTAAACTTATTCAACTAAGCACTATTACTTACTAATTTATCAATCAGAGTTTCTTTATAGTTAATAGTAGTAACTATAATGTTAATAGTGTGCAACTCATTTGTTCCTTAGTTATTCATTAATAACGGAACAGTATTCTAAAGTGTTACTGCATTTTTTACAGAGACCTCCAATGATTCCGGAAGGCCTACTCATCTTCAAAGTCAGACAGAAGCAGTAACGTTTAGGGGATCATAGCATGTGGCCATGAAAAAAACATCACCCGTCACTACATTAGCCAGTCTAGCTATATTTTGCCGGTCCCTATAAGTCCCTGGTTAATTAGCATGACCTTAATTCAAGGAAAGAAATCTTCTTTAAAATCCCTTGGTACATGATTGCCTTACTTTTGCATCATACCCAACAATGAGGAATTAATTATACAGGAAGGAATGACTTCCTCAAAGAAATTTCAAACTCCTTAATAAGTGGCTCCCAGTCATCATGTCTAACTTCTTTTTTACCTTGAAATAACCCTTGAAATAGCTTGATTAGCATTTTTATATATATATATTTCAGACTGAAACCTTCACCTCTTGTGTTTTTTACCTTGAAATAACCCTTGAAATAGCTTGATTAGCATTTTTATATATATATATTTCAGACTGAAACCTTCACCCCTTGTGTTTTTTACCTTGAAATAACCCTTGAAATAGCTTGATTAGCAGTTTTTTTTATATATTTCAGACTGAAACCTTCACACCTGTGTAGGGAGCTTATTTCATGTATTATGAATGTTGTTCTGTTGGTATACCTTGGTTTGGCTTGTTGCTATTTTATCATGTGATCGATGTAACCTTATGACTTCTTATAGCCTATTAAGATGGCTCCTGCACTGAGTATTATTTATTAGACATTAGGGGCCCTATCTTGCACCCAGCGCAATTGACTTTGTACACCGACGCATGTATCATTCCTATTTTGCACCCGCGCACAGTGGACTTTTACCTCCACAGACGCACGTCGGTTAACTAAGAAATACACTTGCGCTCCCCGGGGCGGTTCAGTGCAAAGAGGAGGCGTGTTCCGGCGCAAACGTTCCCTCATGCTATTTTACAGGTTTAGAAAACAATTCCGCCACTGACCGAAAAAAAACCCAGTTTAAAGTCAGTGGCGCGTTGCGCATTTTATTCATATGCTATTTTAAGGGCGCATGCTTGGCAATGTAGCGTGTGCACAACGCGCATACACTTTGATTCTCTCATCTACACATAGACGCAGCAGTTATCATTTTTGCAAATCATACTTTATTTCGATAGATAGATAGATAGTTTATTATAAAAGCATACATCTAGCTTACACATTTACCCAAATTATCATACGCCTGTTTAACCGAAGTTAATTTGGGTGTGTTTCTCCATCCCCAACGTCCCTGACGAGAACGTCGGTCTCCTCGGCTGTGAACCGCTGCTGGCGCGCGCCTGCCTGGCAAATCCGCCGTTATAATAGGAATCCGCTATAGAACAAGCGCGCCTGCTCTTAAAGGGAATGTGAGATGACGCTCTGATTGGTTTATTTCACGTTACGCCCAAACCACACCTATGAATAATGAAGCTACTTCAGACCAACCCCTTTTAGATTTGCGTCGGGCGCAAGAGTCATTTATCCCGCCGGGAAAATAGCAACAGCGCCCAAGACCCGCCCACAAAGTTACTTGCGCTTTGCGCTTGACACTTGCGTTTCAGATCGTTAAAATAGGGCCCTAGGTGTGTTCTTACGTCGCTGCTCAGACTGGTCATTGCACATTTTTGTCTTAAATATCATAGTGTAAGTAGGCTATGTACTACAATATTTTATGCTGGTCAAGCATTTCATCAAAATTTACCAAGAAAAAAGCATTTTCATTTCATAATATCACCACGCAGACAGAGAACGAGAGAGTTCAGTGGTCTGTGGGCAGATTGGATTGTGGGTAAGGAATCAGTGGGGCATGGTCCTCCAGCTGTCTCTTCCAGAAAACTACAATTCTCAGCAAAAGGAGTGGACAAAAAGGATGAAGACTGCTGAGAGGAGAAAAAGAAGATCAGTGTAGAGAGGTGGAACAGAAGGAGTGTAGAGGAGAGAGATTAGAAAAGAGAGGCGAGAGGTTGAAGCATGTCTCTTCTTATCCTTTACCGATCGATCGGGCTGTCACATACTGTACACATACTCACACACAAACGCACAAGCAAACACACACTCAGAAATATACAGAAGCATATACTTTATCATCCAGCCACTATCTGAAAACACCCTACAATCTCTTGCATTTCCAAATGCTATAAACCAAGCCAGCTGACTTCTTAGGGTGCGTGCACTGACAGCGATTTGCAGTGACAAAGCAACCGGAAGTCATTTGTTTTCAATGAGAGAGGGCGATTTGAGGTGACATGACTGGCAGACACTGATGTGGATATGACAAGGTTAAGCAGAGTTCAACTTTACGTGATGCACCGACTACAAATGCATTTAAACGTTTAAAAATTCATCTTGTCATGTGCTTTAATGTAATTGTAGCCACCTAAATAGCTACTTCTTAATGGCAACTTTTTACTTTACTTTACTGTCTGTCTACCCTCCATCAATCCCACCCGCAGCAGCACTCAGTCAGTGTCCAGAAACTTCAAAAAGGCTAAACAAACTGTGCTGGCAGTTTCTCAGGCCTCAGGTCTATTTCTGGTCCTCTGTGAGTACATCTTCTCGTTCCTCTCTCTCTCTGACCTGGTTTGATTGGCTGTGTTTCCATTCATCTCACAGGAAGTAAACAGACTATATAGAGCTCAGCAGTAAACAAAAGAGGGGCCAGAGGTGCTGAGTGACTCAAAATACCAGCGCACAGACACACACCTCAGTGGATGCTTTATTTCTATGGGGTTACGGTTTCCTGAGGTGATGACATACGCCTGGTATCTTTTGATAAATATATACACTACCATTCAAAAGCTTGTGTTCAGTATTCAGCAAGTGACAGTAAAGGCATTTACAATGTTACAAAAGTTTCCACAAAAAACACAATGGTTTTTAACGTTATAAACAATGAGAAATGTTTCTTGAGCACTGAAATATGAAAATTAAATGGGTACATTAGCCTGGCTAACGTCAGACCTCGTCTCATTGAGGCGTGTTCTGGGAACCATATGTTCATTTTCTCATATTTGAGGCGTGGTTATTTACGAATGCCCAGAGCCGTTTATTGGGCACTACGAATGTCTATCAAATGCGCCTGTACGTAGCTCATAGCCAATCGTTTCGATTATACCAGATGACGTATGTAGAGCGACAGAAATTCGACGAGGAAGAAGACGAAATAAACTTGCGTTCTAAACTACTTAGAACACTATCTAAGGCTGCATCGAAAGGTAACTTCGCGTCTGATGCCATGTTGGATCCATAGATATAAACAAACTGCTTCGGTGTGTCGCATAGACGTCGTCATCGTCTTGCTGCTCCCTCCCCGTTCTGTGATTGGTTCCCTTTTTGAGGGGAAAATCTGGTCCATGGTGTCCAGGCTGCCTAGCAGCGTGAATAAAATCGCGCTGCGCGCAAGGCAGCGTGGGGAAACCCAGGCTATGGGTACATATTATGACAGAATTTCTATGACCCTGTCCGTCAAAATGACAGACAATGAGAAAGTCTAACGTTGCTCTGAATGTAGTTTTGCTAATTACAGAATATCATGTGGTAGAGAATGAACATCTGAGCATGTCTTTGCATGTACATGACTGTTTGTTCACTTATTGGTATGCACATTACGTTTAATAAGCCATAATCAAGATGTATGCTTCACACTAATAGCTCCCTTCCTCTTTCTCTCTGTTAAGCTTGTTTAGACTCTTTAGCAAGGAGTTGTTTGTAGCAGTGGTTCTCTTTTTTTTTTTTTTGTCACACTTCCCATTAAATCTGGAAAAACGGTTGCCAGGACTTTTTATCAGTTGGCCTGCATTGTTATTCTGATGTTTTTCTGTAAAAAAAAACAAACTTACATTTATTGATTAAAAAAATGAATCATTTTGAATGAAATATATATTTTATTGATTTAATTTAAAAAAGGGCTTTAAAATGTATAAAAAACATATATAGTAGAATAGCCTATATAATATATTTAAAAAATATAATAATAAAAAATGTAATTATTTTTGTCAGTGGAACACAAAAGCAGATGGAAAAGGAATAATTGTTATTATAAATATCAAGCTAAAAGTAAACATAAACTTGACTTAAAAGTACATATGTGGTTTGTACTTATTTTGAGTATTCTGAAGCCATTCGACAGCCCTTTGTCAGGAAAAGAAATACTTTTTTGAGGCTTTATAAACATAAGAGCAACAGTGAGCGCACTATAGAGAAATAAGGAGGACAACGAAGCACATTTGAATTTAAGGAAGTGCCTCCCACACTTTGAGAACCACTTAATTATAGATTAATTTTTGTCCTGGATAAAATGTGGCACCTTGTGGTACATAAAAAAAAAGTGTATTAATTCTAATCCTGTAACGGCACGCATCACAATCTTTCATCAGGGCAAACTTCTCTTTGATTCAGCCATTTTGTATCCATCCTCCACAGCACTCGTTCCTTCCTCCTCTCATCCTCCCAGCAGGACGCACACTCACACGACTTTGCTTTTGAGACGTTTCTCTGCTAGTGCAGAAGAGAGAAAGAGATTTTCTCAGAAGTACGCTACTCTTTTTTTAAAAGTTAAAAACCCCACCATATCTTCATAAATATTTCATCATGAAATCTCCTCAAGGTGGCTGTGGAGATAAGCAGCCTTGAATACATTTGTAAGCCACATCACCTCACATTATCATGGCATGCCAGAGACGTGAAACTCTAAAGGTTTTTACATCTCTTCTGTTACACCTAAGACTAATATCTGTCAAGAGAAAGAAAGTGATTACAAATGCCCTTTCAGGACACAAGTCTTCTGAAATGTGCCAAGCAATAGCTGAGATGACAATCTTGTGCCAAGAACGTACTGTAAATTTTATATGCTAGTTCTGCTAATGTTTAAATTATTATCTAGCTGAAAGCAGACACCTAAATATTAACTAAACTCTCTTACTCGAAGACTGTCAGTGCATTTGAAAAAACAAAACAAAAAAAAACCGCAATTAGTAATCACTTTCAATTTAATTTAATTGAGAGTTCAGAGTGAAGTAACCCATGCCAAAGTCCCTTTAAGGGGACATGATATCCTCTGGCAGCTATTATATAGGCAACATGTAAAGTTATGTAAAATGTATGTAAAAAAGGTGGCAAATAAAGTTAAATTCAGTTTGCAGAATTTTAAACAAGTTATGCCATTTCTTGACACCAAAGCTGCCAAGTTGTTCTAACATACATGTACTATGATTTTTTTTCACATATTGAGTATTGTATTTAAGAAAGCCATAAAAACTTTTGTCATTTCACCATTTAGATTTTTAAGCTTTGACAATTTCAAACGTTTCAAGTATGCTTGTTTTGTATATAAGTGTTACATAATCTTGCCCCCCCTCCGCTGCATGGCTTTTTCCAAAGACTTGAAAGCGGAGGTAGTACACGGGCCTCTGTAAAAGGGGACTTTGTGATACCATTTAGACGCACCACTTTTGGACAAAACGTATTGTCAATAATAGGCGGTAAACTCAGGAATAGCTTGCCCCTCCCAATAAGAGAGTGTCCTACATTCAACACCTTTAAAACTCACTTAAAACAGTGGCTCCTAGAAAACCAGAGATGTACTCAACTGTCACACATTTATCACCCATACACTTTCACTGTTAAATTAAATGCAGTATAGAGGTGGATGAACAATGTCTTTGTCATCATGTATTTTTGTTTTGTTTTGTTAATGTATATGTTGTCAATGTATACAATATTGTTTTGTTATAGTGAATGAATGCTGTATGATTGTTGGCTGTCTTTATGCTAGTCTTATGTTACCAGCCTAGGGACTGCAGATGAAAAGTAGTTATTTTTACTAATTCTGGCATATTTACATGGTGTATTTTTGTACAACAATGTTCATGAATATGCATGGTATATATATATATTTATATTTCATATATTTTAGGTTTCAGAAGGGTAACTATCTTAAATCAACTATCTAAAAACTTCATCTATCTTAAATCTCAAAAACTACTGGCCAAGAATACATCAATAACATGTCAAGTCATGCTGAAATCTCAATGATAGAGTTAAATTAAAAAACACGTTCTTTAAGCATACCGCACTAGGTTTGTCATTGCATGTCACATGACTGATCACGACGCAGCAAGTTTGAAAAAAAAACCCCACTACTATTTCATCATTTCATTCTTTTCCTCACATAAAGCTACTACATGACTTGTCGTATCTATATTATACGTCTATATTATAAGATACTATTAAGAAAATAACATGGTGTAGGAATAACATAACAGAGTAAATGATTTTCTGTTATGTGTATGTATGAATACTAATACATGTTTTACATTTATTCCTTATTCTTGTGAACAGTTGTGCTGCTTAATATGCTTGTGGAAACCGTGATACATCCTTTTTTTAGGACTCTTTGATTAATAGAAAGTTAAAAAGGGTTGCCACTGAAACGCATAATTACAGTAGTTATGGTGTGAACGCAGGAAAAGCTTGTTGAGCATGAAATGTCTGCGCGAGGGTATGTAAAAACATACGTTGACAGGCAGGTATAGGACATCCTTTCGTAGCCCTTGGAACGCGGTCTATGATTGGACAAACATTTTATGGTCCTATGCCTTCCAAAGACGATATAAATACATATAAATACATTTAAACCACTTAACTTAGGCCCTGTCCCAAATTGCACCCTAAGCACCCGCGTTCTTTCAATGAGTATGCACTTTCATTGAAATATTACATACTTTTACCTTAGTATGTAAGGCCACTTTGACTGTCGGGAAGAAGTCTGCTGTGGAGCTCCCTTCAGTGCGGGCTCGGCAAAAGTGTGCATCGAAGGCACATATTGACCGCAAAGGGGGAGCTCGAGAGCAACCTTCTGAAACCTAAAATGTCAAATGGGACACCCTACAGTCTCAAGGACTTAATGGACAAGCGCACGCGGCAGCCATTGTAAGTCCACAAGACCAAAAGTGCATTTGAAGTGTGCCATTTGGGTAAGGGCCTTAGTGATCACTATCAGGATGTGAAGAGACTTTCAACCTTTCATAACAAAAAAAGTTTTTGAGGCAGTACCCTGCCTTTAATTCCTGAACAATTTCTGAATATTTTACATTATCTTTTACCATCAAACATGACGTTAATCCTGTGGAATAATCGTTTTAGAATGGGACAGATGGCAAGTCAATGCTAATAATGCACCAAATGTCTGCAAAGTCACCAAAGATTCCTGAGAGGCAATACTGTTATTACCAGGTTTACAGAGCTAACAGACGTCCAAGAGAACTGCATGAATAAGAGGATTATACTGTAAAAAAGTGCATATCAGAGAGATGCATTTCTAAGGGCGTGCTTCATTTTGCTCTTGTATCCTATTTAGTGCGCCAAAAGCCTTAGGGAGATGCGCAGAGAGCTAGAGCTGCCAAACAAAGCTATCGGTGCTCAGCAACCAGACTGAGGCATAGCAGTTGGCTAAACATGCTGTAAGTACTATATTAAAACATTAATTCAAAATTTATTCAAAGATGAGTCTGCCTTTCCTGAATGATGTGTCTTTATTGGTTTTGAGTCCTCATAAATACATCAAATTGAAGAAAAATACTACTAATTTAAAGTACAGATAAAAACTGATTAGATGACATACAATACTGTTCAAAAGTGAAAGGGCCAGTGAGATTTAAAAAAAGAAAATTATTGCTTTAATTCAGAAATAATTGATCAAAAGTGACAGTACAGACAAGACATTCATAAAGAATTATATTTTAAATGAATGCTTTTGTGAACATTCAAAGAATTAATCCTGGAAAAAATGTATCATTGTTTCCACAAAAATATTAAGCAGAACAACGATTTTCAAAATTGATAATAAGAAATGAACATTTCTGAAGGACACTGATGACTGGAGTAATGGTTGCTGAAAATTCAGCTTTGCCATCATAGGAATAAATAAAGTATATTAAAATAGAAAACAGTAGTTTTTTTTACTGTATTTTTGATCAAATAAATGCAGCCTTAGTGATCATAAGATTCTTCTTTCAAAACATTAAAAAATCCTACCAATCCCAAACTTTTGCAATTTTCAGCAATTTTTACAAATTCACTTGATTACCCTATAACACCAAGTTGGAAGCGTTAATTCTCAATCATAAAATCGGAATTAAAAAAAGTTTTTGTCTGAAGCCTCTGCAGCTTAAATATTTTATTATTGCAACACTGTGGCTACATTCACACTACAGCAAAACATGACTGCCACTCCTAGTAAATGTTAATCCGTTCTGTACAGTGTTCATAAGGTGACAATCTTGTGACATTATATCGACACAGTGTGTGAACTGAACTACTTCTTCTTAATAATGTAGTGAAATAATTACCGCATATTACTGTCACGACACTCTTTTGGACACTGACAGCTCACCTGAGATGTGTTTTTCTTTTCCTTGAGGTACTTGCAGTAAAAGCAAATCGCAGATATGGAGGTACATGTCTTGTCTCCTTTGCAAATTTTGATATGGTCTGTCTTGCTCTATCACAGTTGCTTCCTTCTGAGCCCTTCGGTGTAGTGGTAACCTACATATTACGTTGGAGTGAACAGCAGCTTACACAAAACAGCTATAAACAAAATACTGGTTCATTAAAAATTGTCTAATTTTGTTAATTCACATAATATTAATTTGGTGAAACACAGCTAACACCAAAGGTGTTTCTTGTTTATACACTACTCAAAAGTTTGGGGTTGGTAAGATTTTTGAGGGTGTGTTCACACTTGTAGTTCAGTTCGTTTGTTTGGTCCAGACCCAAAAAACCCCAAAACATTTAGTCCTGGTCCGCTTAGCGTTCACATTGGCATTTTTAACACCGAACCTAATGATACAGAAGCTAAAGGCATAAGGATACATTCACAACTTGATTGGTCGAACCCAACTGTGATGGGCAACATCATGACTATGACGAGAAAAAACAGGTATGCTTGAGCATTCAGTCCATTTTAGGGTCGCATCTTGTGACATCATGTCCTGTTTTTGGTACGTTTACATTTCTTTGGTCCGTGTTGCGCTCATATTTCATTCGAACTGCACCAGAGTTCGTTTGGAAGCGGACCGAGACCCATCTTTTCAGCGGTCTTGGTCTACTTGTTTGGTGCGCACCAGGTTTCAGATGATAGCGTTCAAATTAACAGAAATTTCCACACCAAAATTTTGCTATGGTTACCACTGTCAACTGTCATGAGTTCAGGGGTAACTCCTGTATTCTGTACCCAATCTGAAGTGTCACACAAATGTCAGCGGCTAAGAAAACTTAGCTCATCTATCACATGATTCCATGTAAATACACAATTTGAATTCTGCCATCTTTCTTTTAGCCAATCACTTTGGAGTCATACAACTTACATCATGACACCGCAGATTGGCTGATGGCACCACAAGAACAAGCTCAGTCCCAAACCCTTCACTAGCAACTATACTGAGCTGTGGCATACGAACATCTGTTGTTAGTGACTCCATTACATGAAAATCTTCAGTTGCAACTTTGTGACATTAGCCTGAGGTTTTTCACACAGAAGCTTTTGCACAGCAGAGAGAATCAGATCTGTTCAGAATATTCTGAAGGCTTAATACCCTTGAGACGTCTGCTATCTATTTAACATGAGTGATCAAACTTGTCACTTCTCACCACCCTAATGCCATGAAGCCAATGCTCATGACTTTTCTCATCTACTCCCTGGTGCCTGGTTAGAGTCCCAGAGGGTTACAATCTGTACCTGAACATTAACAATAACAATCTGTTGAAGCACACATAAAGCAATAAGGCTCCTCTGTAACTAAGGAGTCAGTTACCAAGAAGAGGAACCCAGTGTCACAACCAGAAAGAATGAATAGGAAGAGAGAGAAGAAGAGGAGTAAGAAACTAATAGAAAAAAGAAAGTGAGGGTGGTACAAAATGTACAGTTCTTTCTTTCAAGCCCAGTATTAATAAAAACGGTATTAAATGTGTGAGCGAGTTCAAGCCACAGTTGGAAACAACACCAATCTCTTCACAGCACTTCACAGCAATTTGAGTTGCCCTGTATTCTGATACTCACTGAGGAAGGTTATTTTGTGCATGTGTATGTGAAATGAGATGTACATGCATGATATATAATATCCTCACATTATCCCTGCTTTTGTCAGTTGCAGTGAAAAGGTAACAATATGTTCTCTGTAGACAAAATAAAGCCTTCCACAAACATTCAAAATACACATACATGTACAGTGTTACAGTGCTCTATCAGTGAGGAAATCAGCAAAAACTAATATATATGCATGCATCATATGCATGATATATTGATTATTGGCCAATAAAGAATCAAATAAAATAAATCCCTAATTATTTAATAACACTGTTACATGTAATCCTTAGCAAAGCTCAAAATGAATATATAGTTCTCATAGCTGTACATTCTAATAGTGTGATGCCTAAATGCACTTGATCGATTCTATTTCGAATTTATTTAGACAAAATAGTATAGAATTTTAATATTGGCCATTGAATGGTTTTCAGCCAGCATGAAGCAGAAAATTAATTATTGGCTTATTGGTATCGGCCAGAATTATAATATCAGTGCATCCTTAATTGGAAAAAAAGGTTCAAGGTTCTTCACACAATTTTAAAAAACACTTTATTCCAAAAAGGTTATATATTTTGAGAAATGTCTTAAAAGGGTGCTTCACTGCTGGTAAAAAGGGCTGCCTATACAGTAGAAAGGCAAACATTTTTGATATCGGTGCCACCTGACTAGAGAAAAAAGAGAAAAAAGGCTGTTGTCTTCCCTTCTGCCAAATATGTAGGAAAACTTCAACACCCATAATGCACTGGGCATGTTGCCATCCAAGGCCACTCCCACTAGTCTGCTATGGATATGCTCACCAGAGTCAAATACTGCCTTGCTTTAGTAGGATATACTTATTAGCAAACTTTTTGTCATAATGGCGTCAACTTATATTGTTCCTGAGTGCAAGAGTTCAAAGAGTAAATGTTTAGCGGGAGGGAGTTACTTTGGGTTTCCAATGAAGGATCCAGCGCATGGTGGTAGGCAGTGGCTCAATGGAAAATCTTTTTTTCGCACCTGACAGAACCCTATACAGTTCTAGAACCTTTTCTTCTAATAATGTACAGTAGAAGTGAATAAACCTATACAGCAATTGTTGGACTCCGAGTGACTACATTAATCCACCTAACTTCCTTGTATGTGCTCCATTTCTTATTGCAACATATATCTCACTTGTTTACATCTACACAGCATCACTTTTTCAACTCCCTAGGAGACCTGAGGGACAATAACTGCCACTTCCTTGTGGTGAATTTTTATGAGAACAATGGCTTTTGGGTGGAAAGGAAAAACTCCTGCTCAGAAAAGAAACAATACACACCATCCCTGGGCCATCTACTAATTAACGCACTGTACATGTTTTTTAACAGACATAACATCATGGTTTATGGCACAGATCCGCATTTATGAGTCCATCTGTGCCCATAGCCTGTTTAAACCCATAAGGAGATTCATTGCTGATGACTTTGCTAAACTGGGCATTTGTGTTTCAGTTCACACACGAATAGGGTCCAAAACAAAAAGAAGGAAACTCTGTAAGTCTGGTTAAATGACATCTAGTTTCTCCACAAGCCTGTCAAAATGTATTTATAAAAATTTCAATGGCATTCAGAATATTTATAAAAGCAAATATTATAGAAACTACAGATTTATACTCAATTCTATTCTGAGAATAATCATAACCTCAAACTATAACTTACTATGCAAGCTTGAACTGTTGTCCTTACAAACTGTGCAATTCACGAGTCAGCTGACCAGACTATGTGGCCTACTTACATACTGTTTTTGAAAAATGTATCAGTATTATTTTTAGGTCCACATTCAAGGTTAATGAATTAGGTTGCAGAAACTGATGGTGATCAAATATGATTATTTTTGTACACTCTTCATATAAAAATCCTTCACTGGATTGTGATGTTTTCCATTGGTAGTGCTTTGGATCAGTAAAATGTGAATATTCTTTTATGTTCAGTTTGAGACTTGTTTGCTTTGTTCCTGTTTCCTGCCTGTCTGAGTTCTCATTAGTCTCCCTGATTGGTCATTCTGTTCAGCTGTTTCCTAATTAGTTCCCTTTGTTTGTTCCATGTATTTAAGCCCTGAGATCTCCTTAGCTCTTGGTCCGTTCTTGTTTGTGTAAGATGTTTTGTATTTCTCCACGTCCTCCAGAGTGTTTGTGATTAAAGACTGTTTATTTTAATTCTCCTTCATTGTGCGATTTATATTTGCAACCGTCACGTGACACTATCTGAGTCATAATCAGAAAACAGACTGTTCTGCCCGCATTAAATATAATTCAATCTTAAAGACACAGTGAAATGCCTTGATAAGTGTAATTTTCTTTACTACGCATTCCTACACCCTCTGAATCTACACCCTCAGAAAAAAACAGCTCGTCACAGGGGAAGGGACCATCTTTGTAATTTATATACTCATAAAAAATCATAGCAGTCCCTTAAAGATGTATACTATTACTACTCTAAGGTACTAAAATGCACCTTTTAGGGGTAAGATATAGGGTACAAAGTTGTCCTTTTAAAGGTACTGCCCCAGTGAAAAGCTGTTGTACCCCTAAAGGTACAATATTTGCAATTTTTTCTGACAGTGTATAATACTGGTCTATAGCATTGCAGAAGTGTTAAAGGTAGGGTAGGCAAATGCGGACAGGCTAGCGATAGCAAGTTAGCATTGAAAGTATGAGATCCCACCCTCCCTTCAGAACGTCTCCAAAGCCACGCCTCCTTCAAAACACATGAATGCGCACAGCAGAGATGGGATGCGCCGATCCGATACTCAGTATTGGTATCGGCTCCGATTCTCCCCTTCTTTGCCGGATCGGGTATCGGTCAGACGTGACACATCCAATTCGGATATTGTGAGTATACTATTCTGTGTTATTGTTAAGCCCCACAAAAGGCACAAAAACATTATAAAGCACCATAAAGTTTTCGTGCACTAAAAGTGTTCTGACACCATTCTCTATAGTATAATGTGAGCTAGAAATGAATATTTAAGTCGTTAAATTCAAGTTACTGAAATTTAAGACTGTTAAAAGAAAAGGCTCAATAAACTATTGCATAGATAAATACTGTATAATACACAACACATCAATATGTCTTTCCTTTGTGCTTTGAACTTATCAATGGGGACTCAAAGCGCTGCGCTCTGTATTGGAGCCTTTCATATTATAATTTTGCGCAATGAAAGATTATTAATAGCCTTTCTTGTTCTTGTTCTATACATTTAAAATATGTCTTAATTTTATAGTATATATATACTTGTTGTTCATGAATGTATTTTACACCCACACAAAGAGCAACGTGTTACGTTTTACATAGTGCTACACATATTGTCTCTTATTTGTTCTTTTTTTTCTCTAAATGTTCAGATTTTGTACAATTATTGTGCACTCCTGATTTAGAGTAACTTTCACTGCTGAATTATCTACTAATCTAGTTTATAATAGCATTTTTGTCATAGATTGTGATCATATATTTTTTTGATTTGTTGTTTTTCTTGAAGTTGTCTGTATTTAGTAGATTGTGTTTAACACACAAAAGAGTGATTTTCAGTTCAGCACACAGAGTTATAGAAATTCTACTCGATTTAAAAAAAAAAAAACTGTGCTGGTATCGGTCGATACTCTGAATTTTTGGTACCAGATCGGATCTGAAAAAATGGTATCGGTGCATCCCTACAGCAGAGTCTGCAAAGCGTCGATGTTTAATTAACTCATGTCTCAAACCACATATAACATTACAATAATAATGAATGCAAACAATTTAAGGAGCTCCTACTCGTACCACCTTACTACTGCAGATTAATTTCGGCGTTGATAGGGTTGACAGAAATGCATAAATCCGAGTCTGAGGATATTAACAGCTCCGGGTAACGTCAAGGGTTGCCATCTCGTAATTACGGTAACGACATGGCGTGAACGCAGCAGAAGCTCGTTGTCTTGGTTCAGGAGTAACTGTAAAGGGTGGCTGCTGTTTGTTTGTGGCGCTCGGTGACTGTGTCTACAACTCTGCATAACATATTTGTTATGGAACGCGCTGATGACGTGTGATGTCTGCGCGAAAAGGTGCATGGAAGGTATGAAAATACATATGTTGACGGGCAGGTAGGACATCGTATGTAATGATTGGACGAAAATGTTTTTGGTCCTGCGATTTCCACAGAAATTAGAAATTTAGACCACTTCTATTATTGATTGCTATATGAGATATTATAACTATATTATAACAAAAAGTGTTTATAAAACACTTACCTTTAATTTGCCATGACAACAATTGGAACTCTCTCTCTCTCTTTGGACACAGAATAAACACAATCCCTGCTTAATATCAGCTTACTGATCATGGCAAAGCTGATATAAAGATAAATAAGGGTCATGGAGGTGTTACTGATTAATACTGATTAGCACATTTTTGCCTTTGTTTATGTGTCCACAGTGGCTTTCCCTGATCTACTACTTTGGGATGAATTAATTGCACAGTTAAACACAGCCCTGTTAAACAGAAACTGCATGCAACAGAACACACAATTCTAGTCTGGCATAAACATTTTTTGATTTTCCCATGTATTGATTCTAATGAACATACAAGAAGCACAAATTTTCTTCATGTGAACATTTGCTTACTTTTAACAACGGCATAGTTTAAAAAAAATCAAAATGAAGAGCGATATTCAACTGACATATACAGCTGAAACAGCCTCAAGGCAATAAATGTTGCAAAGAGGCTAATTTCAGCTGGGAAATGCTAGCGAGTCACGTGACAACACAATTACGTGCTCTTGCGCTGTGAATTTATGGTAAGCAGATAAGCAAAGGCATAGCCTACATTTTAATGAGATAACATCGGCATCAGTAGTATTTGTACATTATACTCTTAATGCTTGTTTTTTTTTAAACTACAGCCCACATGGGATGAAGCTGTGCTAAATTAAATCAAAGTTAGAGGAAAGGATGAATATATGTGTGAATATTTGGATTCAGATTGTATCTGCGTGGGCCAAGTTTTGCCTACAAAACCCACAAAGACATTCAAACCTGACTATCCTTTTGGGAAGCAGCCAACAGAATAGGAAAACAACTTAACAAAGTAAAAATTTTGGGGTAAGATTAAAAAAGAAAACACTTTTATTCAGCAATTAAATTGATCAAGAGTGGGAGTTGTAATAGTCATTTATAATGTTACAAAAGAGGTTACTCCTTTTTTCATATCACGTATGCTCATTTTAGCTTTTCCTTCTCATTATTATACACCATTATCGCTCTCACTTACAGTCTATACAATCCTATCAGCCATCTCACTCTGCCCATAAATAACCCCTCTGGATTTTCCCAGAAGGCCTAGTGACGTAGCTTTAGAGCCACCCTCTCCTCTATTCCCAGCTGGGATGCCCTCTCACCCTTTCTGAAGCACTGCAACTCCCTGACCTCATGTTCATGACATTCTAGTGTTACCTGGAAATGTCCTAGTATGCTTACATTCTGTTAACCAGTTATCTAAGGCCACTTTGCAGGCGTCACCTCATAAAGAGGATTTCTTGCCTCGGTTTTGATTAAAGTGGTCATATGATGAGGAATATTGGGTGTATCACGCCTATTCGGTGATCAGATATTTGATATTCCTAAACTAAACTAGAAAAAAGAACAACAATAAGAGTAAAACGTGAAAAAAAAAAAAAAAAAAAAGTGAAACGAAATGTGAAATGTATGAAAATCGAACTTTTGGCTGTATGTAGTACCTGCTGTTCTACATATGCTTCTGAAAATCCCAATATTAAAAAAGAGCAGCTGAACCTTCAGCTGAGGGTTGGTAATTACATGTGACAGTATCAAAACTTGCTAAAAATTAATTAAACTTGTTAAATGGATAAAACTGAAAAATGAAAATTCACCCAAAAATGAAAATTCTGGTATTAGGCTAATTACTCACCCTCATGTCGTTCCAAACCCGTAAGATCTTCATTAATCTTCGGAACACAAATTAAGATCTTTTTGATGAAATCCGAGAGCTTTCTGAACCATCCGATAGGCAGCAACGAAATTGCCACTTTCAAGGCCCAGAAAGGTAGTAAAGACATTGTTAAAATAGTCCATGTGACTACAGTGGTTCAATCTTAATTTTATAAAGTGACGAGAATATTTTGTGCACAAAAAAAAACAAAACAAAAATAACGACTTTATTCAACAATTTCTTCTCTTCCATGTCAGTCTCTGATGCGGTTCACGTAGTAAACACTGCAGTGCTTCAGGGTTCTACGTCAGAACGCCGGCTCATTATTGGCCGGCTCCTGCGTCAGCATCACACACATGCGTGGTTTTTTTTGTACGCTAAAATTAAGGTTGAACCACTGTAGTCACATGGACTATTTTAAAGATGTGTTTACTACGTTTTTGGGATTAGGGTGAGTAATTAATGGCAGAATTTTAATTTTGGGTGAACTAACCCTTTAATATTTTCCTGTTTTGTAATGTATTTCAATACCTTGATAATATTGTATACCATGATGAAATTATTGTGATACAACATGTCTAGTAATGACCAACCCTACAGTATATTCACGGATTCAGAGAAAACACTACTAATAATATTTTTTTAAATATGTGATAATACACCTTCAAGATTTGAACAAACATTTTGGATGATGCAAAAGTGGTTTTGAATGGTCTGTGTCTTTGCTAAGACTTCTGTATCTCTGGATGCCTAAATAGCCCCTTTGACTTGGCTAAATGTGGTTGTATAATCGAGGGCAGTATAGCTCAGGATCACTGCCAGTCTTTCATTACACTCTCTCAGTTTAATCCTTTGTTTCCCTCTCTAGAGAGAGAAATCCAACCCACACAACATGCTGGAGAGTGAAAGTAACTGTGTGTATGTGTGCAGCTCTTCTAAAAATAAGTATTTCATTCAGAGGCTACAGCAATCCCACTTTCCTCTCAAAAACGCTGCAGAACAGAACACCTGATGGGTTCACTGTCTGACATCCCATAATGCCATGCTAACATGAGGCAGCGGAGGAAAACGCTCACTGGAGTTTAAATGTAAATGCGATCATCACATTAGCAGCAGGAGCAGTTTAGTTATGACAGTCTAAATCTGAGGCGCTCCAGAGAGGCTTACCATCAACACAAACATCACTAATGTGGGCTACACAAATACAGAGGTTCCCGTCCCACAAGATATTTGGACACAAAGACTGTATGAATTGAATTGGACAGTTAACACAATTTCAAACCAAATGGTGTCTGTAAACAAAAGCTTAATTAACTTTTTCAGTGTTGGGGGTAATGCAAGTTACATAACCAGATTATTTTTTCAAGTAACTAGTAAAGTAATGCATTCATTTTAAATTTACAACAAAATATCCGAGTTACTTTAAAAGAATGTTTTCCCATTTATTGACTGACACCTCTCCAGTCCCCATGTTAAGAGAAATCGGAAGTGAATATTTGTGCGCTGTGTAAACATGATGGTTATTGTAGTTGTAGTACTAAATGTAATCTAGATTCAGTATTACTCAAAACAAATAAAAACAGTGAAATGCAAACTCAGAATATTACACAAACCTGTAATCAATATCTTAAATAACAAAAAGTACTTTATGCATTTAATCACTTTATTAGCCAATATCTTCGCTGCTGACCTTCGATGATCCAATTCAACCATACTAATAAGCAAAAATGTCATAAACATCACATTTGTGTTTGGTTTGTTTGAGCTGCACCCTCTAATGTACAGGAGAGAATGCAAGGCCAAATTTAGACAAAAATAAAATGGTCTAATAGTCTATATATAGTTCAGTATGGTTGCTAGATGTGTTGTCACTTTAGACAGTCACAATTAATCTGTTGAGAAGCGAACATATGACCACTAATGATCTGGTCATCATTATGCAATCAGTCTTTGAGATTCACACACCACAGATGCCTATAGCCACACTCTCAGTGTGGCTCAATGGCTACAAACAGTTTGAAATCCTCTTAAAGTGTTCTTGTGAACTGGCTTTCATCCAGAACCCCAGGTAAAGCACACCAAAGGTGCGGAGCAAAAGAGCAGGAGGGCAAGATTTAGGGCAGCTACAAGCCCTGCAGAGCTTAAGCACATCCAGACAGGAGCGTATCAGCTCTCAGATAAGGGACAACATGCTGCAAATAACCCTTTTGCTTATAACGTCTAAGCCAGCACCGGAGTGTTTAAGCTGTAAGCATGTCCAGGCGGAATCAGCATACTTATTCTGCGCTGATTTTTGGGAAATCTGCCAGTCTGTGGAATGTATTTAAATGAGGTAAAATGATCAGTTGGTAGCCGGAAGCATTAGTAAATATTTAATAATCAACAATTTTTTAATAAGAATAACAAAGAAAAAAAAACAAAAAACAGTCATCCTCATCTATTCACACTTAAAAAAAAAAAAAGATTCCACTGCCTGCTATATGAAAATGATAAATTGGCGATGTACTGATAATAAAATTTTGGCTGATACCAATGAGGCGATAATTATTTTCATTATGGCTGTTAACTGATAAAAGCAGAGATTCAAATTCTATACAAGTTTCTCTAAACAGATTTAAAATAAGAACACGGTAAACAAACTTTTAAATGCTTCTGGTGCAACAGATGACAAAACTCACGGTTCTGATCATATTATGGTTTTTGAGTAACTGATCGGATAATTGAATCTCGTTTCGAGAGTTCAAAACAGCCACCCAAGTTGTAATTCTAATTGAAAGAGACACTGACACAGTTTTTTCATGTTTAATATTGTAACGCTGCCTGCTTTTAAACAATCTATTGCTTCACGAGTTTGTACTTACATACAATAAGATATAGTATAAAATACTATACACTTTGCCAATAAAATACACTTCGCAGTGAGTATATCGGGGCCTTCAAGTCATTCAGTCATTTATTCAACAAATTCATTCAAATTGCTGATTCATTCAGGAATGAAGCAATGACCGTCTTTAAGAATGGGTCACTGAATCAATGGCTCACTCGATGAGTTAAAAACTGTGGATTCATTCAGTAATGCATCACCAGTGTGTGTTGCTCGGAGATGCACAACAGTTCTGCTGTGGTTTTGTTTGGAACCATTTTCATTGGCGAAATTTAGCAAAAACATACAATATTGACAATATTGTATCACATTTGCAATATCACATTTGTAGACATTTGGGAAAAAACAGCACTCTTGCTTGTGTGACATTGCTAAACTATATCATATGATATAAATATAAGACAAAAAAAACATACAGCGGCATTTTTGGGTCTGGGCCGGGGCGAGGTGCGTTAAAAGCATTAATAAAAAAAACAAATGTATTCCCATAATTAATCACACCAAATTAACGTGTTAAATCGATAGCCCTAATTTTGGTCCATTGGAACTCAATTACCATAGTAATTTTTAAGCAATTACTAACAAAATTAAATGCAAATTGACATTTTATTTGACACTTGATATACCTCATTTTTAATAAAATTCCTTCAAATCTATTTTTCAAAAAACATTCAATTCATAGCATTTCCGTGAGCAAACTAACTAACTAGCCCTCAAAATGAACCAATCACTTCGAAAAGCTTTCATTGATGATGACTAAATCGAGCCACAAACAAGAATTAGAAGAATTTGCCCTAACATTTATGCATTTGGTAGGTGCTTTTATCCAAAGCGACATTTTCAAGGTATACACTTTATCCGTTCAAGCATTCCCTGGAAATCAAACTCATGACCTATCACTATGTTGTTAGCACCATGCTCTTCTGCTTGAGCTACAGGAATGCATTTAATAGTATTATTAAATTAAATGGTCACACTTAAGATTAGGGTCCAATTCTCACTATTAACGAACTATTAACTACGACTTTTACCTCAAACTCCAAATCACTGTTTAATAATAGTTAGAAGGTAGTTGTTACGTTTAGGTATTGGGTAGGATTAAGGGAGGTAGAATATGCAGGATAAGGCATTAATATGTGCTTTATAAGTACTTATAAACAGCCAATATCCTAGTAATATGCACGCTAATAAGCAACTAGTTAATAGTGAGAATTAGACCCTAAACTAAATTGATACCAATTAAATATAAACAAATAAAACCACTAATATCGATTAATAACCAATATGCTACTGAAACACCAACATTATTTCAGGAAACAGAGAAATGACCAAGAACGTTACTGGAAACCAAAAATAAGGTGTTTTATTAAGAACATTTTTAGAATATTATTAGGATGCCAGCTCATTTCAATAATGCTGACAGTTGGGCACTGGGTTTACTGGAGCTCATGGGCCTCATGCTGGGTTAAAGATGCCCCGGGAAATCTAGTGACATGTGCCAGTCCCTGGAGCACCACAGTCATGCTGGAGTCATGAGAACACGTGACCAATCACACGCTCCCAACATCTCCAACTTCCTCCTCAAACATCTATCATGTTCCCGACATTCAAATATGTGGGATGTATTTCACAGCTGCTCATAAAATAACAACCATAGTCTGGCGCACACCCACTGTAATTTTAATGTATGAATATGATTTATTACAACAACTTATTTTGAAGGTTTCTCTATTCTATTCTATTCTATTCTATTCTATTCTATTCTATTCTATTCTATTCTATTCTATTCTATTCTATTCTATTCTGAATTAAACATTCCATTCATTTGGATGTGTGTCCAAGTCCCTAGCATCAGAATTGAATATATTTGTAATGACTGTCTATTGTTTTTTTTTTTATGCCACCTCTAAAAATAACAGCAACAGCCTTTAAACATGACTCCTTTTGAGGAGTTTTGGACATGAATATGTCTGGGAGGGCTTGCTGAGTGGAGGCAAAGAGAAGAACGAATGAAGGTCAAGCAGAATGAGATAACTGGGGTATGGAAAGAGGGAAAGGGAGCAATAGAGAGGAAAAAGTTCAATTTCATTTCCCCTCAGCCTCAGTGAGTGTCATAACTGCCTCTCGAGATGTAGAGGAGCAAGAGGGAGCACAGCAAGCTGGCGGCCATCTGCCATCAGCACTGCTGCTTCATCCTTCAGCAACCCTGCTGGGTGAATTTTTGAAAAATATGTCTATTAAGTTTTAGTTTTTTTGTTTGTTTTACTTTGAGCATGCAAAATTTCTTCAGACACTGCAACAGTCGTGATATCATATGACGTCACGCTCTGCAGCGTCTTTTATTTATGAACATGAATTCAACATATAACAATTAGTAATGTAATGTAATGTAAAAATATACAATTGACTTTACAGCAAAAATATATACGTTTTATTAAATTATAATAGCCCTGGTATAAGCACTTTTGCATACTACCTGGCATGAAAAATATTAATATAGTCTTGGTTGTCCTGTGGTTAAACAAGGATCTGTTAAGATCTACTAAAGCACGGCTCTTCTTGCAGAAAGCACTGGCTATTCACACCTTGTATAACACTACAGCATTCAGACATATATAGGCCAATGGGAGAAACTTATGTTGCCCTGGCAACTGCCTCCACTGCATATGTCTACTTCAGATGGACTCAGCTCATCACCTGGAATGCTAGATTTGGGATCTGCCATATAATCTGAGATGGAGCTCAAGGGCCCCACAAGGGCATTACAATAGCCCCCTAATGGAATTCATAATCAACTAATTTTTTTTGTGTTTTTTTGTGTTTTTGGGGAGAGCTGAAAAATATATTGAATATTGTTAAAATAACCGTTTTCTATTTTAAAATAATTTAAAATGTAATATTCCTGTGATGCAAAGCTGAATTTTCAGCATCAGTACCCCAGTCTTCAGTGTCACATGATCCTTCAGAAATCATTCTAATATGCTGATTTGCTGCTCAAGAAATATTTCTTATTATTATTATCAATTCTGAAAGCAGTTGTGCTGCTTAATATTTTTGTGGAAACCGTGATACACACAAAAACATTTTTTAATTGATTTTTGCAAATGTCTTCACTGTCACTTTTGATTCTTGCTGAAAATTTTTTTTTTTTGAAAAATAAAAAGAGAGAAAAATTTAATCTTACTGACTCCAAACTTAAGCTGGGCTCAGAATACAGGAGTTTTTAAATTGTGAAATCTGGAGAATCTTCATAGATTTTCTTTCAAATCTCAAACCTGCACACACAAGATTTAAAATCGTGCCGCATCACACACTACAAGATATTAAGATGATCAAGATGATAAGATGATTGTTTCTAGTGAAATTTATTGATTGATAAAATTAAATATCCCCAAAATATCCCCAGCTGAGCAAGCCAAAGGCAACAGTGGCAAGGAACCGAAAAACTCCATCAAGTGACCTAATGGTGAGCTGAAACTCCATCAGGTGACCTAATGGAGAAAAAAAAAAAACCTTGGGAGAACCCAGGCTCAGTCAGGGGCCAGTTCTCCTCTGGCGTTTATGAACTAGAGACCAGATTTAACTGTAAGATTAAAATTTTAGATGAATGCCTGGCTGATGAGATGCGTCTTTAATCTAGTTTTAAACTGGGAGAGCGAGTCTGAGCAACGAACAGTATCAGGAAGGCTATTCCAGAGTTTTGGAGCTAAATGTGAAAATGCGCTCCCTCCTTTGGTGGATCTGGATATCCTAGGTATGACCAAAAGCCTCGAATTTAGTGATCTTAAAGAGCGCGATGGATTGTAGGGCGATAGAAGATCCGTTAAATAGACTGGAGCTAAGCCGTTTAGGGCTTTATAAGTCAGTAACAATACCTTGTAATTAATACGGGACTTTATAGGTAACCAATGTAGTGATGTTAAAATCGGTGTTATATGATCATATTTTCTTGATCTAGTAAGAACTCTAGCGGCGGCATTTTGGACTAACTGTAGCTTGTTTATTGAGGATGCAGGACAACCAGCTAATAAAGCATTACAGTAATCTAGTCTCGAGGTCATGAATGCATGAACTAACTTTTCTGCATCAGAAACTGATAGCATATTACGTAGCTTAGCAATGTTTCTAAGGTGGAAAAAGGCTGTTTTTGTAACATATGAAATATGATTTTCAAAAGACAGGTTGCAATCTAGTATAACACCCAGGTCTTTTACTGTAGAGGATAAAGTAACAAGACATCCTACTATGTTAAAGTTGTATTGTGAGAGGTTTTGTGGGCGGTTTTTTGAACCGATAAGTAGTACCTCTGTCTTGTCTGGTGATCTCACGGGGAAGCTGATTTAAATAAAATGGATACTGTGTCACGGCAAATTGCTGTAGACATTATATAAGGAGACATTATAAAGGCAGTCGTGTTGTTGGCACATTTGGACCAGCCGTTCCTCCACCTCCGTTGTCCACTGGACCCGTACAGCTGCTTGTTGTTTCATGGTCGAAATTTCAAAAGTTTCGTCACGTCTCCTTGTACACTTGTCTCTTATTGGCTATTGTGGAAGTACTAACGTAGTCAGTCGTATTCATCCCGATTTAAAACCCTAAATATCAAACATCGGAACCGACTGATGCCCTGGACGCGATTTCGGGAGGGGTAAATCGGGCATAAATCGTCCCGAAACCCCTGTAGTCTGAACCCGGCTTTACACGACCGGTGGCAGATGTGTGAAATGTTTGATAAGCCTGTACAGAAACAATCATTACTTTAACATTCGTTTGGTGACACTAGTGCTATTGAAATGACACACCATCTTAAAAGACACAAATTTGCTTTGAGAAGCAAAATGAGATACAGCCTAAGCCTCAGGGAACAGAGAGAGAGACCAAAGGTGGCAGTCATGACAGCCAGGTCAATGTCTGAGAACAAAGAGATCCTAAGTGCTCCCTAATATATTTCCTGGCAATAAAACTCTGTGAAACCAGAGACCTTCACATAGCAATTAATAGGCCATTACCGAACCATCGTCCCCCGGCGAGTTTTGATCTTACGAGTGGTTTTGAAGGTCTAAAGACACTGTTTCTTTTGAAGGAGACAGGGGGTTACCATCACACATCAGTGTCCTTACTTTCACTTGTCAAAGTCCATTCAGATTTAAGGATCAAAGGATTTGAGCATGTCTGTCTAGGTGTGACGTGACCAGGCTTCTTAAATCAGCCCTGAAAATCCACGCTAAGAAATGACTTCCAAGACTGGCACAAACATAGTGGCAGAGAACAAATCAAGCAGGATTGGAGTTATGACGAGACTGCCGCAGCTGTACGGCTGTCTCTTTTCTGCAAATCAAACGCAGTGGGCTGAATTATCATATACTGGAGGCCTGTCACAGAGCTTTTATCATTCTAATTAATTTGCCGAAAGGCTACAGCTGTGGCTATTTTTATTTGAGAACGGAGGAGGAGAAATGAAAACAAAATGCCGACAGTGTTGCATGCGTTCAGAAGACGTATGCACAGATGACTTAGACCTACTGCTAGAGGGGGGCCATCACTACCAGATGAGAAATTAACAAGCTGCAGAAAAAGAAGGAATTATAACCTCGGAAATAGAGTAGAATTAAGTGAAATACAGAGCAGAATGTAGAATAAAAGTATAATCCTTGCAAAAGTATGCAAGATCTATACACTCTTAAAAATAATGGTTCTTTATTGGCATCTACAGTTCCATGATGAACCTTTAACATCAGTGGAATCATTCCATTGGATAAAATGTTCTTTACAGTAGAAAGTGGTTCTTCTGATTAAATGTTCTTAATGGTAAGAAAGAATTGTCATCTTCTATGGCATTGCAGCGAAAAGCTCCCTTTTGGCACTTTTATTGATAAGAGTGTGGGTGCTTGGTGGCTTCAATTGTTGATTATACCAGCCCTTCCCAACCCTGTTTCTAAAGGATGACCAATAGCAGCACACATTTAGGATGTCTACCTTATCAAGCACCTGATGCAACAAACCAGCTCTTTAGTAAAGTTCTCTAAGATCTACTATTATGTGTATGTTTGGGGTCCCTCCGGGAGCCGGGTTATATCCACCTGTGGCATGCTGGAAAATAAAAGCGCAGCAACATATGGCATTCAAGATTAGCCTTTTAGCTCATTAGGATAGTGACTCACAGGGTCACTCACAATCTTAATCTCAAGATCTACCAAATAATGACGAACACAGTGGGGGTGGAGAATATGCCAGACCAGCCACATTCACACATTCTTATTCACCATGGAGAGAGATATCACAGGTGGCAGCTCTCTCACACACACTCCTCGTGATATGGTATTGCTATTGGAGAAATAGTGTGGTAGCATATAGAAATAACCTGCTTCAAATGAATTAGTAAGTGAGGGAAACATCAAATTGATTCTTAAAGGTGTCCAGAAGTTCAAGAAAATCACAGGATTGAGCTCACCTTCAGGAAACGGGTTAGGCTGAACCACATAGAGGAAAGCGTGCATCATGTTAAATAAAATCCCAATGGCCCCAGGCTCGTAATAGGCGACGGTTTCGTAAACTCCGGAGGGGACGAAGCCGAAATCCAAAGTTCTCCGCGCTGGAGCAGCAGGAGTGCCGGACTGCCCGTCCTGGAGTTCCCCGGACGACAAGCCCCAGCACAGAATAATCAGTCCCGTTTTCCACAGCATGATTAGTTCTAGTGTTAAAGCAATTCCAGATGATGGAAGTGGAGGAAATTCTGGGTGTACTGTGGAAGGACAATCTCGGTGATTGCAGATAAACCGCAGGTCTCAACTCCTGCTGTCCGGCGAGCGATTCATGATGACCATGGTCCCCGTGGCGAGCGGCTCCTGCAGGTTCACCTCGCGTCTCTCTGTCGGTCAGTCAGTCAGATGCCCCGCTATAATAACACGGCTGGTGAGCGTGAGCCAGTGAGGTGTGAGCAGTGAATACAGACTCGCTCGCGCTCGTGCTCGTGCTCCGCCTGCCGGGTGATAAAGATCAGTGACGCGATTATTTAATTTAGGCAGTTTTCAATCATCTTTACCACTTTCAAACACTGATGAAAGACTGGTGAAAATGCGACTTTTTAAACAGCCTTTTGTCCTTAAATGGTTCCCTCTAGTTCAGAATACCACACTGCATGTTTAATTGTTGATATTTGATTTCAGTTTCATCTTGACCTCGACAAAAGTACGTTAGCCTACTGAAATGACTGGAGGGAATTTTTCTTCTTCATATAGGCTATTTAAATAAGGTAATTCCACTACTTTCCCATTCTTTTTTTGAAATCTCCCTAATAAAAAAAAAAAAAAAAAAAAAAAAAAAAAAAAAAAAAAAACACGATCGTTGTACGATACAAACATCAAATAGCAAAAGATTTAATACAATATGGGATGTTTTGTGGTAGCCTATTAGATGGGTTGTCTCACTCAACAAAATGTAAACATTATGGTTAAATATCAAAATGAACATATGTCTAAAATGGCCCTTATGTTTTATGCACTATTTCATTGTAGGAAATTTCTCTTAATTGCACCAAAATAGCACTGTTATTATAATTCTCGGTGTGGCAACTTAATATGACTCTAAAAATGCAATTAAACAGACTCTGAAAGTTTCCGATTTGGTCTGAAGGACATCTTAGGCCTATTTATTTTAATTTACAGCAACACTAATTTAGATAGCCTACATGTATCTTGGTGGAAACATCATTAGTGAAAAGCTAACATCTTCCTATGACAGAGGCTGAGTAGAACATCATCCTGGATCAGCATCTTTTGTTGGTCCCACAACATTGTTTCCTGTCACACAAACATAATCATATATACCGCACATTATTAGCCATCATAAAATCATGAGGAAATGGGAGGGCTGATTTTTATAAATGGGAATCCTGGGAAAATCCGTCAGTCATAAGGTGCTGCACAGGGAATATATGGATGGTATTATAAGCAACACACATGGATGATGTTTATTTCAAACTTCTGAATTTTATCTACTTTCTCAGCTTTTCATGTGTTAGCCAAATAAGTTCACCCACTGAGTGGGCTCAGATCTCCTACAACATGACTCATTTGATTTCTCTCAGATTTTAAGGCATTAAAGGCTTGAAAACAAACAAGAACAGAAAGTACTTCATGTATTTCATTCATATAGGCCGATACATGGAGAGTAATTTATTACACTACTGAACTAATTCATCGATCACCACAGACCAATTTAACGTGACAGCATTATGTTAAGATAACAGTTATCATTCATAACTTGGTCACCTCTTACTGTGCAATTCCAAAAAGCCAATGGGATCAAAATCTACCAGACTACAGCAAATGGCCTTTCATTTACCACCAGGAATGTTATTCCTTCACTATACTCTGGGGAAACAACTGCTTAAATCATAAAGAATGCGAGGAAGGTTCAGAATGCTGGGAGTACATGATATCAGAGCTGGAATCCACATGATTACATTCTCTTTCTTGTAGTGGATTAAAGGATTCTGTAAAGAATGCAATGGCTGCAGAATGTTCTGTGTGTCAGACATTGCCGAACAAAGGCAAAATCCAACAGTGTCAAAACCCTGACGATCTGTTTGGAGAAGAAACAATTCTTTTCCGACATGGCAAACAGTAAGATTACAGATTACCATGGTCGCATCAGTGGGCAAATACACTGGGTAGTCCAGCAAAATACTCTCATTAACACACATACTTTGAGATAAAATACTATTAAGGATATATATACTTGATAGATACTCAAGAGTAAAATTACAAGAGGATTTCTTTATTCTAAAGCCAAATGGCCATTGAGTTGCCTTAGAAACAACCTCCTGCTCTACCTCCTCCGCGCCCACTGTATGTCTAAGCGTCAAGTAGGTAAGTTGGTATCTGTAGATCATGATGGTGAAAGACAGGGAGGTTTGTGGTGGGTGTAAGGGAGGCGAACATTACCTCATGAACATCATGGAGATGCTGGCGGCGGATTTACTAGCTGTTCATTAGTCTGTGAATTCTGTAGGAGAGAAGGTCACAAAGAGGCAGATTACGGTCTCAGGCTGCCTGATACAGTTTAAACCAGAGCATAACATGGACTGACAAAACTAAAAGGTGAATAAAAACGTAACATACAAGAGAAAAATACACACTTTTCCTAATAAATTTATATAAAATTTCACCTAAAGACAACAAAACAATATGGACATAATATTGGACACCGAAATTCAAGAGATGACTGTCAAAAAAACAAAAGGCACATATTGCAAAACAACTTTTATTTGCCATCCCAAAAATGGCATTACATAAAAAGTTTAGTCGTCACCCTTTATGTATGAAACCACTTTTTAGCATTATGGTACATTTTAAAAACAATAAGGACAACAACCTGTGCAACCCTGTTCAGAATCTTTTCAAAAAATGGTCATCCAATATTTACAATGATAACAGAACAAAATACAATATACTGAAATGCAAATGACACACATTTCAAAACATGGCAGGAACGCTTCTATTAAGTTATTAAAAAACAGTTTCAGTCAAAAGTCAATGACGGAATATCCATTTCAAGTCACTTGGCTTTTGGTACCTCTGCACCACATGACTGTATACCGGAGGTAATTTCTAGACAGGCTGTACGGACTTAGATTGACATTCAACTTTTCTCATTGCTAAATCAACTTCTAAGCAACATTATAAAATAGTATAAACATGATATTGAACTATTAATTACTCTATAATACTTTACTTACATTTAAAACAACAAAATAATTATACCAAACAATATAGTCTCTCAGTATGTGATTGGTCACAGATGATTCTTCAAAATACATAATGTGCATTCAAAAAAAACCCTCCTATTTTATGTTACACTTCATATGAAACAGTTATTTGCTCTTTCATAGCTGGTGTTAACAGGTCAATATCATACTCATAAACAAAACAAAAATACTCTGTAGCGCTTAAGACAATATGGCAAATCAGTGCAAAGTTAAGTCTGCTGGATTGGCACCTTGTATATTATACAGAGCTAAATTATCAAGCAGCCTGGCGTTAGGCTAGGCAAACCTTCCCTTTCTTTTAAATTAACAATGAAAAAACACAGTAATGTATCTAACCAAATAACACCTTTACAACTTCTAAAACACATTTGGCAGACTGAACAAATCTAATGGCAGCATTATTGGCAAAGCCAAAAGTGTCAATATGTAGAAATGTATCTATTAATTTGAATCAGATGTGAATTAGTAAATGTTTTTTTAAGTGTTTAAAAATAAATACATAATTCATGTTTTTTAGTTTCTACTCAGACAAATTTTGAGTGGGAAGAGTCTAGTTTGTGAGACGTTCATGCCTCATTAATTGTTTAATATGTTCTGTCTCGGATAAAAATAGAGACAAACATGTCCTAGAGCAACATTTACTAGATTCTGTTCCATGTGATATGCCAGCCTGCCGAGGGTGAACAGATTCTTTGTTTTGATTTGAAATGCTTTACGCACTCGATCTGATTCCTTTAGTAGATATTCCACAGGAATAGAAGCAGATTCATTTTTCAGTTAGAGATAAATAGTAGCAACCTCTGAAGAACTCACTCGAAAGCCCCTCGCAATTATGTCAGACTCATACTCCTGAGTCTCCTCGACTTTCGTTCCTGAGCAGTTACTGTGGTGATGGGGTTAAAGTTCACCCGATTCGGTTGCCGCATATTGTGAAGCGGTCGATCTCCAACAGATCTTTATTTGTGGTTCTGTGTTTAAGTTCAGTAGATTGTGGTGTCTCGCTGCTGCTCTCCTCTGGTTTAGGGGGAGAATCTGGGGGCGGATCACTGGTCACCTCAGTTACAGGGGGTGGAGCCGGGGGAAAAGGCTTCGCTCTGGGGGGCGGCTGTTTGGTGATGGAGGTGGAGGGCCGCTGAACTTCAGGTTCAGCTAAAAACAGAGGTAAAGAAACAAATCAGAAAAGCAACATGATTCTTCTCCACACAAACATCATGTGTTCAGAACAGAACGACAGAATGTCTGAACAATAACTTGGTGTTACCTGAGGGTGGGGGAGATTTGGCAGGGTTGGCTTTCTTGGGAGTTTGCTTTGAGGTTTGAGCAGTCGGTCTTTCAAACAGCTTACCCTCCATGTTAGCTTCTTTCACATATCGACAGGACTTTCCCAGAATAACTATACTATTCAGTACTTTCAGTGTTATCAATCTGCAGAATCAGATCAAACAATTAAAAAGATTAAAGCTAAAACCTGCAACTACAAGCTTGTTTCAGGCAGACTACTCACAAAATATTGGCAAAATGTTACAAACTACTCCACAGAACAATTAGCGAAAGTAGCAGGTCAGACTACATTACAGCTCACCTCACTACATTAAGAAATGTTTTAGTAAAACTTAAAATACACTAACGTGTACACAAAAGTCTGAGGTCGGAAAGATTTTTGTTATGCTTTTGAAGTCTATTATGCTCACCATGGCTACATTTATTTAATAAAAAATACAGCAAGAAGAGTAATTTTGTGAAATATTACAATTTAAAATAAATGTCTATTTTAATATATTTTAACAATGTATTCATGTGATGGCAAATCTAATTTTTCAGCATCATTACTCCAGTCTTCAGTGTCACATGATCCTTCAGAAATCACTCTAATATGCTGAATTGGTGCTCAAGAAAAAAAAATCTTATTTTTATCAATGTTGAAAACAGATGTGCTGCTTAATATGTTTTGTGATAGCCATGGTACTTTTCTGTCAGCATTTTTTGAAATGGAAATCTTTTGAAATGTTAGGATGGTATTTACTATAAATTAGTATCAATTCAATGCATCCTGGCTGAATAAAAGTATTCATTTCTTTACATTACTGACCCCAAAATGTGAACAATAATGTATAAAAAAATACCCCTACTTTCACTACATGATTTGAAAACTACACTGGCACAACCACCTCTACTAAGAAATGTAGTTTGTATTTGTATTTGTTCTACTGCCCAAAACTGTTCTCAGAATCCGTTCACAGACTGTATGTTAAACTCAGCAGGAAAACAAAACAATCAAACACTAGGTCTGTCGATATTGGGTTGCACGGTGAGTTATGCAGTAAAAATCTAACATTATGTGATGCCTACTATTAGGTAATTGATTTTACCCAAGATAAAAGAGGAGCAGACAGACAGATGAGAGAGCGCCCTGGATCTTCACTGAGCTCATCACCACCCGAATCAACTGAAGGAGATGAAAACAAAACCGTATCCTCAGTATCAGTATCACATATCAGTAATATATAATTTGTTGTTTAATGTGTCATTTTACAGTTTGGAATAAGCATGTTAGTAATCTAACAACATGATACTCTATACTCTAAAATTCAAATAACAGGAGTAGCTAAACAAGTGAAAAGATTTTCTCACCAGTACAGCAAGAGGCAAGGGAATGAAGCCCATCCTTCTCGCCACTGAATCGCTGTAGTCTGTGTACGCCTGTCCGTGAATAAACCACATTTGTATTCTATTATTTTCTAACTTTTTTTGCCATTTTATGCTGTTTACAGATACTAGTGCTGTCAGATTTCTTTTTCAAATAAAGTATTTACAAATACATATGATTACATATTACATTCACAAATCAGACGATAAATGATCACTTACATTTTGTTGTCGACTGCTGACAAGTTCAAAGGCCAAGCTGGCTTTATATTCACTGTAGACCTAAAGAACATGATGGAAATGAAAAGTTAATATGTGGTGCCTGTGTTTGTGTATATTCTAGTGCAATTTATGGCCCTGTCTAGAATGGCACACTTGATATGTACTTGTGGTCTTGAAATCGATTATCTTTGAAAAACAAATTACAAATCTGTGGCTCTCACATCAGCTGTGATGTCATTGAATTTTGTGATGAAGGCATGCTTGACGACGTCAACCGCAATTTCAGACAAGATTACCATGAAGACATCAGGAAGCAGAACCCAGAGGTGATCTGCAAGCAATATTAAAACTATTAACAGATTAACCAAGCATTTTTGAAATAGTAGGTTAAGTAAGTATAACAGTCATTATGAATCTGCCTGGATCTGCCTCATAAAGATGCCAAGGATCCAAAAGCTTCATTCTGGCACTACAATAAACCAACTACTAGACTAAAAAGAAAATAGATTCTACTTTAAAAATGTCTGCCTTTTAGAATCCAGAATAGTTTTAATCTTAAGAGCTTTAATAATTAAGAGTCATAATCGAGACCTGAGTTCCATGAAAACTGCTCCATGTTTCTCAGGCACACGATGAGGAGCAATATGTAATTGGTGAACCGTTCCTTGATATCTGTAAGACAGAAATATAAACCCAACACATGAGCAACAATGTCTGCACATCTTATACAGTATATTCTCAAAGCCACTCTCTCTGCAAAATGTGAGGGGAAACCACGGTCAATAAATAAAGCTTTTAGATTGTAGGACTTCAAAGGATGGTAATCCGTACGACGCATGCAGATTGTGTATGAACAGTAACTTGAGGATTTCTTCCATCACAAAGACTTAAATGGACGACCACAAGGCTTAGTGGCCATTTGAAGGTGGGGAGAGAGTAAACAGCAGAAGGCAGAATAGGTGCTGATTACAGTATTCATAAAAGGATGGGCTCTGTAGGAAAGAGGACCTCAAACGCACCACAGCCTGTCAGCATCCAACAGAGCGTTATCAGAAAGCTCTTGTGAGCTTTGATTAGCATTTCAAAAAGATGCTATCATGTTTCTGAGTAAGCCCACACACAACTTCACCTGCTTGTCGATCAAAGAGTCTCTAAGTGATTATAATAATGTACAGCTTGGTAGTAATTTTGAATAAGCACAACTGACGCACACTGCTGTAATATTTCCTGACTGTGTATAATCTACATTAAAACCATGTGTTGCACAAACAAAAAGGGTATGACCATTATTTATTGGACATTTTGCATGGTTATAACAAAATATTCTTTGCAGCAAATTAAATAGCATGGTACATGAACATAATAAATCAATTTCAGCCATTTGACCAGTAATCATTTTCATATGATCCTTGAAATCATTCTAATATGCTGATTTGGTGCTCAAGAAACCTTTCTTCTTATAACCTATATTGGTTAATATAACTAATATTTTTGTCGAAACATGGAAACTGACACACATTTGTTTTTCTATGATGAATAGAATGTTCAAAAGAACAACATTTATTCAAAATGGAAAATGCTTGTAGCATTATTAATGTCTTTACTGTCACTTTTGATTAACTTAATGCACCCTTGCCAAATAAGAAAAATAACACTCTTATTAATCAAGGGTGCATTAAGTTGATATAAGGCAACAGAGTGTGTGTATATATATATATATATATAACTTGGTTTTAAGACTCACCGCTGTTAGACATCTGAAAGAGGTTGTTCTTCTCAAACTTCTTAAACACACTTCCCTTGATTTCCACAAACTGAAACATGAACACATGCCTGTAAAAACCATGATTACAAAATTCTAAATGTATATAGTGACAATAGTTCTTGAACTGAGATTTAAAGATTCTGCCGTTTGCAGAATGAGTTTGTGTGTGTGTGTACACTTACGTTGTTAGACATCATAATTGTGAGCAGAGATTTATTATGCGAGTTGAAGGCCACATTTAAAGTAGAGGCCTGGACCATGATGAGGATGGAATGCAGAACTGAGACAAATATTCACTGAGGAAAACAATTATATTGAACTACTTTTGTCATGGATATTACGTTATGGTGCTACAAGTTGCAGTATATTGGAATCAGATTCAACAGAATATTATTTATATCAGAATCTTGAAAGCTCAGACAGGACATTCTGTTTTGATAAGAAATATGACTAGGGTTTGTGGAAATTACACCACACCTCTTTCAACATTAATATAGAATTAAAGAATAATGATACCTATACTAAATTATGACACATCATGAAAAATTTGATCAAATGGGTTCTAATATGCATTATCAAAATTGTCTCAAGTATCCTAAGCACTGTAGACTAAAAAGGATACAGACATAGAAGACAGCCATGAAAAAATGAGGGATGACTCCAATGTGGGCTCTCTTCCGTGACTTTGGCTCAGTGGCCGTCCAGTAGAGAGCGTCCAGAATGTCTTGCCCAAAAGAAGAGAATAGACGGTCTGCCACCTGAGAGATGAAATGACACAGATATTTAAAAGAATAGTTCACTCAAAAATGAAAATGTGATTAATTACAGACCCTGATGTCGTTCCAAAGCTGTATGCTGCTTTTTGCTATATATATAAATGCTGCGAGAAAATTTGTTCATGTGTTTAGAATTCAGGTTTGAAACGAACCAAGTGTGGATAGAGTTTTCATTTTTGGGTGAACAATTTCTTAATAACATGATCCAAAAGAGCAGCTCGATACCTCCAGCATGTTGTAGATGATGTAGAGTTTGATGACTGACTGGCCGCGGATCAGGTGGTACATCATAGCATAGTCGACATAGTGCATCATGGAGTAACAAAGCACCATGATTAAACCTTTCAGCAGGTCACACACCTGAGCCGGCTGCAGGAACCGAGAGCCACTGGTAAAAACAAACACACACAGCAGAAGTGTATTAAACAGGCCTGGGAGTCAGAACAAACTGCAGAGAAAGCTTACTGAATACATTAATTATAAATAAAACTTATGAGTTTACAAAATGAGGCCAAAAGCAATGATTACACACTAACACCACCGCAATGAAGAAAAGCTTTGGCTTTCTTTCAAATTAGAGAAACACACAGATGGGCATTTCTTCAACTACAGTCCAGGGAATAACACTCTTGAATGTCACATCAAAATGAAAATGGCTTCATCATTATTTGCATTATAACGTCCAAGACATAGATTTAAATAATTAAATATGAAAACCTATTTGAATTTTTACAACGATAATGATGCAAACACATGAAATATTCAACGATTAGTGTGTGAAAAGGATTTACATGATTGTTTTTCTGTGCATCTTGAAAACAAATTAGCAGAGTTTGAAAAGTGTGTTTAAAATGAGTTAATAAACATCACAAGGTCGAAAGTGACAGTAGTTGGAGAAACTCCCAGATGGAAAAAAACATCAAGGAACAACTCAAAACCCATGCAGATGTCTGATGTATGGTCTTCATGTACAGACAATGAGAAAATATAACAAATATAACATCGGTTTACACTGACGTCTATCACACCTTGCTTAGTTCACACAGTTAAGACACTTTCAGCAGTAGACAAATGAACAGAAGGTATCCGATTTATTTGAGGAGCAGAGCAGCGATTTAGAGGTGTGCAGAGATCCTGCAACCAGGGTGTGGGAAGGAGAATAAAAAAGGAAAAACTTGACAGATTTTTCATTTTCACTTGAGGCATCACACTCCCACTCACGAGGATGAATCTACATAATAATCCTAAGGAAAACGGCAAGACTGAGAACTAGCAACAGAAAGCTAAGGAATATATACGTATATGTTTTTGATAGAAGTCCCTTATGCTCACCAAGGAAGCATTTATTTGATCAAAATGAAATTTTAATACAATTTAAAATGACTATTTTCTATTTAAATATATTTTATAATGTAATGTATTCCTGTGACGGCAAAGCTGAACTTTCAGCATAATTACTCCAGTCTTCAGTGTTACATGATCCTTCAGAAATCATTCTAATATGATAGGAAAAACTTTTTTTTTTTGTGGAACTTTTATTTTATTTTAAAACTTCATATTATTAATGTTAAAAATAGTTGTGTGGCTTAATATTGTTGTGAAAACAGTGATACATATTTTTCAGGTTTCTTTATATAAAATTCAAAAGAACAGCATTTATTTGAAATAGAAATATTTTGTAACATCTTTACTGTCACTTCTGTTTAAAGTCCCCCTGTGGTGAAAATCAAGCTTTTAATGTTGTTTATCTGTCTATGTGGTATTTTTAATATGCTTTAAGACAAGCCATCAACACCATTACATACTGAGTATTTTCTCCTTAAAACTGCAGTGAACCAAAGACAGTTTAAAAAACGCGATTTGTAATCACTGGTGTTTCTGATGTCACAAACTACCTTGTAACCAATCATGTCTACGTGTGATCGTCAAAGAGTGGATCTCGGAACTGGTGTGAGTGAGTGGAGGCGGGGCTAATTTGTATATTTATTGAACCACGTATACTAATTGAGGCAAGGGTGCAGAGTTACATTCAAGCTATTTTAAGCATGAAGAATTTTTGGTCCCACTTTATATCAAGTGGCTTTAAGTACTATATACTTACATTGAAAATTAATAATTTGATACAATGGACTTATTGTGTACATACATGTTTTTACATTGTACTTATATTTTGGAAATACCTCCATTTAATTACAGATTTAATTAATGTATGTAATTACATTTGTAATTACACTGTTGACTCTTCCCTCACACCTTAACCCACCCTTAAACCAACCCATACCACCAAACCTGTCCCTAACCTTACCCGTATAACACCTCAACAGCAGCTAAAGTGTTTTACAATACAACATGAACACAATAAATACATTGTACTTATATTTGATGTAAGTACGTAGTACTTAAAGCCACTTAATATAAAGTGGGACCGAATTTCTTTTCAAAGAAAAAACGTTTAAATTAGTCATTTTGGTGATCAAAGATGAGTTTTAAGGGATACAATTATTGACTACAGGGGGACTTTAAAGCATCCTTGTTAAATATTATATTTAATATTTGTAATATTATCTGCTGATAATGTTAATTATTTTTATTTATATATATATATATTTAAATGACAAAGCAGAATTTCTTTACTTTCTGAGTATAACTTCAACTCAAATACTACATTACCAAAATACATAAGAGAAATTACATTTGCCACTACAATAAACAATATGTAAGGGATAATGTAGAGCGAGGCGGTTGTTATAGCGAATACAACCCCAACAGGCTGATCGGGAAACCGACGCGAAGCTACCCACCAAATAAATCAATAATTTGACACAAAATATTGATTTAAAAAGGAGTTTATTGATTTAAAAACGATTGTATTGCTTCCGCTAAAGAAAATAGTCCGTTCCATCTCTACGGTTAGAATCCTGCGTCCAAAGCAACGCTCTGTTTTTCATGGCAACGGTGTGTTATACTTCGCATTCTACATTGGAATTCAACCAAGCCATGTAATAAAATGAAATAGCACAAATAAACTTCTTTCTGTCTTTAAAATATTTACATTTTTACACAAGAAACTCATAGAAAGTATTCAAATGGGTGACAGCTGGGATATGAAATCTGTCTCTATGTAAGCAAAGACTGCGCACATACTGATATTAGCCTTTTATCTGCGAGAGCTTCTGCTTGTGCTACAGTGCCAGGCTTAAGTGTAAGAAGGCGTTTCTATCCTAGAATAATGTTGAGGTAATGAGATGCAGAATTTTAATGTTGAATGGTGCAAATGAACAGTAACATCTCAAAGGCTACTGAAAGGTCTCATCCCTTGTGAAGGATCCTAAAAGTAGCAGTAAATTTAATCAAGATCTTACCAAAACAGGAGTGTGACTTGTAAGCTCTTCAATTATATTTAAATAGAAATATTTTTTAACAATCTCCTAGTGCTGGAGATATGACCGTGAGGTATTAATACAATCTTAAAGCGTAGTTATAGATCTGAGGATCCAGTTAAACCTCTTTGCTGTTTGATAAAGCAAAGGGAAAAGCTGCTATGACTCGAGAGATCGTCACCAAATGCACCAGAGAGAGGAAAAAACACATTTTAACAGTATAAACCAGCCTATAGTGGATTGCTGATCTTAGGTGGCCACCAAGTTAGTCTAGCTTGTTGGTTATGGCAGGTGGTTAGACAACAAGATAAACCAGCTTAAACTAAATAACTAAATTTACCAAACTATATTTTCAGTTAGGATGGCATGTAGCACTTCAATGTCGTCCAGGTGCCAGACACACACTCAAGTCACACTCTACAGAAATGAAACACAACCACTGCCAGACTAGACACTTAACAGTTCAAAAACCACTTCACTTGCCAGCAGCTGACATTTAAAATTAAAATGACTGCACCATCATATCGTAAGCTAAACCATTCAATGAAGAGAGTTATCATGGGCAGTGACATATACACCGTACCAGGCTGGCAAATGCTACAGTGACATGCTCGTTATGTAAAAAACATGGATCAAACAGAATGAAGAATGGGTCACAGTCGGTGAAGGCAGGCGTCCTACCTGCTCCGTCTGCAATAAGGGCAAACGTTAGCGCTGAAGGGAGGAGGGAGAGGCACACATTAGGCACTTTAGCGCACTCTGATATGAGGAAATGTCAATACACAATTGTTCATTATGAACATGGCATTATCAAAGCACAATGAGAAGAGAGCAAGATTTGGGGCTTCATTTATAAAATATTGCGTAGAAACTGTCCTACACATCTTACGATCATTCCTCCAATGTGCGTACATGTGATTCAGGGAACGAACATACGCAAAAAAAACGTGTCACAATCTGATTCTGAAATTATTCACAATGCTTCTAACAACTTTTATGTGCAGTTGCAAATATTTTCCAAGTAAAGGTGGGTCAATGCTAAATACACTAATTTCATGTGTCTTGTTGTTTGAAGACACTTGGCTTCACTGCATTTATGATACTGTCCTTTATGATTGTTGTTTGTCAGATTGTAAAATGTGACACTCCTTAATTTACCTGTGAAATTGAAATGCTAATGTTAGCAATGTTTTTCCACAGACGAAACTCTAGCTTAAAAGATTATAAAGATGTGCATATGGGTTATAACTTGTGGCAAGAGATGTGTATGCGTACATGTCAAATGGAGTATACCGTGAAAGGATATGTGTACAACTGTACATAAGTATACTTTGATACATATTACTACTTTAAGCTACTAAAATGCACCTTTAGGGGTAGGCAAGGAACAAAGTTGTAATTTTAAGGGTACTGCCCCATTGACAAGCTGTTTTTGCACATTTTTTTGACAGTGTACTGTTCAAAAGTTTGCTTTGTTTTTTAAAGAAACACTTTTATTCAGCAAGGAAGCATTCAAATGATCAAAAGTGACAGTAAATACATTTATAATGTTACAAAAGACGCTGTTCGTTTGAACTTTCTATTAATCAAAGAACCCTAAAAGCGTATGAGAGTTTCCACAAAAATATTATGCAGCACAACGTTTTCAACATTGATAATAATGAGAAATGTTTCTTGAGCACCAAATCAGCATATTAGAATGATTTCTGAAGACACTGAATCCTGGAGTAATGATGCTAAAAATTCAGTCGAACCATGTGTATGGGGGTGGGGCTTCATAAATTATAAACTTCATAAATTCATAAATTACATTTTTATATATATATATTTAAATATAAAACAGTTATTTTAAATTGTAATAATATTTTACTGTATGTTTGATCATATAAATGCAGCCTTGGTGAGCATAAGACTTTCAAAACCATAAAAAAATCTTACCAACCTCACACTTTTAATGGCAGTATATCTTTTTGAAGATAAATGAGTTTTGTATGTGTGTGTGTGTGTGTGTGTGTGTGTGTTACCCAAGGCCGCAGCAAGGTATCGTCAACACCCTCAGGAAGGCCAGTAGAGTTCTCAGGGGTAGCAGAGTGAACACGTACAGAAAGGCATCCAGACACAGGCAGACCCCGAAGATCATCAACTGTAGGAAGACACAAACAGAGCTGTTAGCACATGCACTCGCATATGCAATATGCAAACCAGAAATCCATTTGTTTAGTCGCATTCGGTCATGTTATACAGAAACCGCACTGACATCATACTGAGAAACCCCTTGGCCCTGAATCCTGATGCGTTACATGCTTGAGCGCACCGAGGCGTGTAATGTGTTGAAGGAGGCTTTGAATATGTCTGCCAGCACTCCGTAACCTTAAAATATTTTTCATCTTCAGAAGGCACTCCTTCGTTTCAGAGAACGACCATTAAGAACGAATTAAAACGTTAACATACACCACAAACAACTGGCTCTTTAAAGTCTGAGTGCGAATCCTGAGGGACAGTTTTTACCAGCAGCAATAAAATAAGGAGTGCCTGTTGGGAGATGAACACAGACCACTAGAACCCTCTCAAAAAAAGGCAACAAAAATAAAAGGCCAATACTTTTACAGACCTCTCAATAAAACTACATATCCTTTATATGTCAGAATTTGTAATTACATTTACGGTTTCTCTAAAAAAAAAATTTAAAAAAGCAAATAAATAAAAATAAAATATTTTTATTTATATATATTTTGCAATAATAACGTGAACTAATACAGTTATGTAGCTCGGTAATCACTACAAATTTATAGACAAACAAATTATTAAAATAAAAAAGTAAAATATTTTTCATTACATTACATTGAAAGTAATACTTTTATTCAGCAAGATGCATTCAATTGATCAAAAAGTGGCAGTAACAACATTTATAATGTTACAAAAGATTTCAATTTCTTTTGATCTTTCTATTTATTATAATCCTCCTAAGAATCCTAAAAAACAAATGTATCAGAAAATATATTAAGCAGCACAAATGTTTTCAACATTGATAATAATGAGATTTCTTCAGAACCAAATCAGGATATTAGAATGATTTCTAAAAGATCATGTGACACTAAAGACTGGAGTAATGATGCTGAAAATTCACTATTTTACAGTATTTTTTTTAGGAAATAAATGCAGTCTTGATGAGCGTAGGACACTTTTTACAAAAACATATAAAAGTCTTATTGAGTGTTGGAACGGTAGTGTAAATATATGACAACATTTTTGACAAAACTTCAGCTGTCATTAATAAAATCTCGAAATCCACTGTTGAAGTTTGCAAAGCATAAAAACATGGGCCACACTTTAGACTTTAGATTAGGGTCTAATTCGCACTCATTCTTCAATAAACTCCTAATTACTGCTTATTAATAGTTAGTAAGGTAGTTGTTAAGTTTATGGTATTGGGTAGGATTAAGGGATGTAGAATATGGTCATAGAATTAGGCATTAATATGTGCTTTATAAGTACTAATAAATAGCCAATATCCCAGTAATATACATGCTAATAAGCAACTAGTTAATAGTGAGAATTGGACCCTAAACTAAAGTGTTACCAAACATGTTGGGTAAACTAAAGTGGCATCAAAATACTGGTCAATACGGTCAAGTGACAGTTTCATCAACCAGGGCCCATCAGCCATCTTTATAGTTGAGCCCTGCGAGATGATGGAAGCATCAGCCTTACCTGCTCAGAGAAAACACACTGGCAGACAGCAATCATTCTGAATGAAGGTGGATATCTATTACGCAGCTGACATTGACCGAGTGGATGTTAGTTCCAGAAAAGCCTGTAAAAGCGTGGCACACGAGAAGCAGCAAAGCTGGTTTTGGGTTGTATTGTCTTCAGTCTGTCTGTACTGACCAGGAATCAGTAGTTCCAGATCTAGCCTCTCATCTGTGCACTGGAAACATAATGAACAATCTATTTCCAGGTGAGCACTTGACTGTCGTCTCACTGGTGTTTGGAGAGTTTGCTGAGCTCTTTCTAGGGTTTGAGGGGCGGTGCGACTTCAGGGTCACAGAGCCGTCTTTGTGTGCACATACCTCAGCTGTCAACATAACACACAAACCTGAGTAGTGCGAGTGTGATCCTGAGGTCTTGAGGTGAATGGAAAAATGCTATGAGAAAATACGAAATCTGACATACAGTACACTATATGAATCATTACCATAAGGCTAATAAAATAAATGTATTTGACCATCCTTCAAGGGTGATTGATTTCTTATTGATTAATGAAATTCTGTCAGTAATCAATCACCCTCATGTCGTTCCAAAACCATAAGACCTTCGTTCATCTTCAGAACACAAATTAAGATATTTTTTGATGTAATCTGAAGGCTTTCTGTCCCTCCATTGACAGCAACGTCAATGCAACTTTCAAGGCCCAAACTAACCCTTTCAATAACTCAATATCTGTTTTCAATAGCTCAATATCTCCATCTGGTGGCAATAAACACTTTTATTGTGAGAAAAATTATCTTCAGAAAATTTGGACTGAACCGCTCAATTCATATGGATTAGTTTTACAATCTCTTTATGAACTTTTTGAAGTGTCAAAGATATAAAAAATACCTTCATTTGTGTTCCGAAGATGAACGAAAGACTTACGGGATTGGAACGACGCAAGGGTGAGTAAATGACGACAGAATTTTCATTTTTTGGGTGAACAAACCCTTTAAATATTTGGAAAAGTATCAATGCATGAAATACATGTGTTGTATTGTATTCGTATTTGAAAATGCAGCCATTTGTCCTCGGAGTTACTCAATTCACATGGGTCACACTTCAGAATCGTTACCATGCTGAGGTGTTCCTTTAGGTTCCACCTCAAAAGAAAGAAAAGAATTGTGGGACCCACCCTCTCCAGCTCTCTGGGGATCCTCATGCAGGTGTACACCCTTTCCCTCCGCTCTGTGTACTTGGCCTCGTTGTGCTCCAGGAAGTAGCCCCTGGTCAGCTCGGCACACATGAACCTCAACAGAGACGGCTCGTCAGAGTCATCCAGGTCTGGGGGTACAGAGGAAATAAGGGGTTCAATGCTATTAAATTAAAGGCTTAACATTTAAAATGGTGATCAACATTTCAGCATTTCTGCAAAAATCGCAAAATTACAAACATAACATATGCATAACAGACAAAATAATTATTCCAATGAACTAGAAAGTGGTAAAAGAAAAATAATAGTGATAGCAAGGCTAACCAGACATTTTGACATTTTCGGCATCTGAAAAGTGCAAAGTCTGATGACAGCCTTCTCAACAGATAATAGACATTCTTTTATATCTATTTAGTAATGTCAATGCTCATGTTAACTTAAAATACAAGCTTACTGAACTACACAAGTAAAAACATTATTTGAATTTAAGAAAGCGCACACAACATTTTTCCCCCCTCATAAGTTCAAGTCCCGAAGCTGGTTTCCTCATGTTAAGATGAGTTTGCACCCCTGATATTTCCTGCAACATTAGGCTACATATGCTGCATTTGAAAAGTAACTACCGGTAGTTGCAATGCAATGATTTAAGTTGTAACATCAGATACTTGTAAACAGATTTAGGGGGAATGATTTTAAGATGCCCAAAATCACAACGGGCATTTATGTATACCCCTAGATAGATAAAAAAAATAAAAAAATAAAAAGTCCAATTTCTCCACTCATTGCAGTACTTATCTTCTTTAGTCTTTATAGCAAATACATATCCTCTAAATAGGGCACAGCTAGAGGAGACCCTCGGTCAGCTTTTAAGTGCATATTTCTCTCTGGGACTGTTTCTAACACCATGTTTACTTTGGAACAGAACTAGACAGGCTGTTTAAGAGAAATTATTCAAAGACCTCAAATGACCCACTCAGGCTTCCCATGAGCACTTTAGACACAGAGACTAGAAAAGTTGATATCTGAATGAATGCAACAACATATCTGCCTTCTGTAAACATTAAATTAACACAATTTAGAACTGGTTTCAGTGACTGCTTAGTATTCACCTAAACATTATTGTAAACACTTTAGATGTGACCACATTAAAAGACTGGTATATCCATTTAGTATAATCAGATAAACTAAAGCCACGTTGGAAGCAAAAGGCGAAGGTCAGTTGACAGATGCTCAAGCTCACCTGAGTGCTCGTGCTGCTCGTCTTTAACGGCGGGTTTCTCGTAAAATCCGATAGTTTCCGTCATTTTCGCCGCCGACCCAGATACGTTTGCCCTCCTCGATATCGCTGCATCACCCCAGGAACATTTGACCCTTTTGTGATCGTCATTTTCGGAATCTTTTTCGTCTGACGTCCCGACACCCAGCGAATCCGCCATCTTCGCTGTGGCGTCATCACACATTGTGCACACGTGATATTGATAAACAGTGCAAAAAAAAAAAAAAAAAATTTTTTTTTTTTTTTTTTGATAAACAGTGCACAATTGTGATCATATAAAAGTATGCAGAATAAGCACGTTATAGAAATATCACAGAAGTTGCAATAGAAATTATAGCACACAAATAATTTATATATACTTAACTCTAAGTAGTTTCCCCCCAAAAAATAAATGTAATTTATTTACTGAAAAAGGATACATTTTAAAAATTGAAATGTATATATATTAAAACATTTATAAATATACAATATAATACAAGCTGGAACATAATGCATTTTTAAGTAAAAATGTTTTACTGCGTGCTCAGTGTGTGATATTGAACACAGGGTGGCGCTATTGAGACTTTCTTGAGACTCTACAAGAGGAAGAACGAAGAGTGGAGATCAGGAACTCAGGAAGATTGTAGTCACAAACATAAATACTTCGACGAGAGATGTGCAGCGGTATTCCATAAGTCAGGCCAGAGCAACACACACACACATAGAGCTTAGAAGTGTGGGACAAAGTAAACCTTGAGTAAGAGGGGGCAGAAATATTGATGCAAAACGTTTTGTAAGCACAATTTATTGGCACACAAAATGGCAAAGCATACATAGAAGAGTTTTGGATATGACACAAAAAACACCTCTGCTAAATATTTTACAAACTGTGCAGAGTTTCAATAATACAAGGATAAAACGGTGGGTGGCAGATATTGTGTCTTGTCATTTTGTTGGTTTTGGAATTATCTCAGGCTTTGAGAATATTCAGGAAATAAGCTTTGTAATAAAGTACAGAAACAAAGAAACTAATTAAAAAAAGAAATATTTGGCTCTTTGTCATCATAATCATCATCATCCTTTCAATCATTAAAGCACACTGTAACTTTTATAGGGACTTAAAAATCCAATGTACAGTATATGGAAAAAGGTGCGTGTATCTAGCTACATAAATTACATAAAGCTGTATAAACATGATCACATAACTTGCTGAAAGGGCATTGCATTTTTTAGAATGATGATTTTCAGATAAAAGGGCTGTTTTCATACATATTAAAAGCAGTGTGAAGCTTGCCATAATGAATGTTATTTCAACTCATTTAAAGCTAATGAACAGAATATTTGTGGATCTGTATTTAACATTCTCATTTCTCAGTATGGTGTTCATTCCTGAGTATGAAATCCATCATATAAAAAAAAAAAAAAAAAAGTCAAATAATTCGTAAATGTCACAACAGCTGTCGTTTACATCAAGGTCTGTCGACTTCAATGACATCAGATGAAGCAGAATGCATTTTTACTGTCAAAGTCAAAACCCTGGTTACTGTGCTTTCAAACTGATAACCAAAGTCCAGCATGACCTCAAAAGTCTGGCAATAAACATGTTACAGATTTCAAAATGTCATGCAGAAACATAACGTATTCCATTTTGAAATTAAGTCAATATTGGGAGAGAGACGAAAGATGGACAAATATGCTTTTCATATGTGCCTGCCTGTCAAAAAAGTAACTCCTAATCTTGATGGTACAGTACGAGGAGAACACATAATAGTCACAAATTAATAAAATAACACATTGACTCTGAAATCAAATAGGAATATTTGAATTAAAGTACAATCTGTAAATGGTAACTGCCAACGTTTTTTCTTCTATACAAGCTGTCTTTGTTAATACAGTCTGTTGTGTTGAAGAAATGCTTGGCGGTTCACTTTTAATTGAAAGCAGAGGGAAGAAGACAATAGCCAAACCAATTTCCAATAAAAATGCAAATGTTCAGGGATTGGTCTCGGTGGATGCCTCTGCAGTTCCAGTCTTCAGTTAGAGGACAGCCAACATGACCATCTCTTCAGCATTGGTTGACGTTGAGTGTGGTTGCCAACTGAAGTCATTACGGAGATGTGTGATGAACTGCGAGACAGACGGTAGTTTTTATTTTTACATTGATTATTGGGCTAAAGTTGTCCCAAATTCAGGTCTCTGTTAATTCAGACCTCATTCAGCCTTAATAAAGTCAAGTTCCTCCAAGAGTCACGTTTCTTGCGCTGCTTTGTAGCCTAGCTAGATGATTTAAAAAAAATCCAGTGAGCAAATATTGCTGCCAAAGTTTGGTCAGTGAAGTTCCTAAATGTTACCCAAAATACGGAGTGGAACCATCAGTAACACCATGACATGGGATTTACATCATCGAGGGTAAAAAGTGAGGTCAGAGAGAGAGAGTGCGCCGCCCTGGTGGTTTAACGGGACATTGCGCATGTTGTCTCCTACTGAGAGGGCTGCGAGGCCGTACTCTCGGGCTTGCTGTCCTGCCCTGTGGGCGGCTTGCTGTTCCAGGGACTGTTGTTGCCGAGTGCCGGCGAGCTCGTGAAGTCGTCGTCATCGTCCAGACCGTTGGTGGCGTCGTATTGTGTGTTTTCTAGCCGCGTGATCAGACGCTCGTCCTCATCGCCAAACTCCCCGCCCATCAGAGTGGGCTCACCTACCACCATCACATCCTGCAATAAATACAGTGACACAGTCAAAAAAAACTAACAAAAGAACAACAATATTAAAGACAAGTTTCATACTTGTGAAGAAACTTTGGGTACAGATGAAGAGCAATCTATCTGTAACAGAAACGAGATCAACACTACCAATGTTGGACGGTGACCAGTAATCCCTAATAAAATAAAATGTTTAATCTAGGGTTGGGAAATATACATATTTATATACATTATTAGTAACATTATATTTAAAAAAGAATGTATTAAATATGGTATATTAAACATATATTCAATGAAATATATAAAGATTAGATGAGATTAATTAGTTACAACCTTTTTAAATTGTATTTTAATGTGCTAAAATAATGTGTGTGTGTGCGCATGTGTGTGTGTATACATTATATATATATATATATATATATATATATATATAAATGCAAATAAAATGTATACAATATACAAACATTATTTAAAAATATATTAAATATACAGACATGATTAATTGCAATCAATTGTGTGATAGTTACAATTTTTAAGCCATTCACAGCTTGACAATATCAGACCTTTGTTTTAGTGCAGCACAAGTCTTCTGTTCTTTCCTCTCTGAATTCTCAGGCTCAACTGATCAGTTAACTGGAGCACACGCTTCGTTGATCGTGTGTCGACACGCTGCAGCACGGGAGCTCTTTATCTCTACCTGTCTGCCTCTGTCTATTCCTCTAGCTCCCATTCTGAGTCTATGTATGATTGCCCACCATCTCATATTGAAGGGGACAGAATATTAGATCCATATGGGACAGAACCACATCAGCATACGGAAGTTTAGGAGCCCCACAATCCACATGAGTGAGCAAACACAAATGAGACACACGGATGGAAACTCAAACAATATTTGCCTTATAGGTAAGAGAGAGAGTTCAACAGATTATTTGAGTCCCAGCATTAGCATCGGGGAAGTGAATTTGCATTTAGCGTGGTTATAGTAGACTGCATTCATATCCGTTTTGCTGAGATGCATTAATGTGGGCAAATATAAATGACATGTGCATTTATAATCAGACATCAATCAGTCAAAATGCAAAGTGACTAACCGTAAATTTAGGCTGACCAAATTACTGCTACAAGAAGAAAAAATGCACATGGAAATAAATGAGTACAAATATATTTTTAGCACTTTTATTTGTTATCTTTTTGCACGTTGTACTGTTAATCAGAATGTTCTGATGAAATGCAGAGAAACCTAGTCAAATGGATGTGCATTTTTTCCACTGGATTTGTTGCTTTTAATTAAAATGTCTAAAATACATTTTAAAAACCATTTCTTTTCCATTTGTTGCTTTTAATTAAGATAAATTTATCTAAAATACAAAGCATTAAAAAAGTTTCTAATGAAATATTAATGCAGTCAAGTTCTTTAGTGTTATAATTTGGGCGAAGCTAAACTGAAATGTGTGTAGTAGTGTGTGACACTTTAGTATGACATTAAAATTATTATTATTATATTTTTTTTACAACAGAAGCAATGAAATTGAATGTCAGTGTGCCTATTAATCATTGTGATTGCATTTCAAATGCAGTTTTGCTTTTAATTCAAATGTCTGCAAATGGCAAACGTGCTATCATCCCAGCAACACTTTAAAATAAGGTCAATTCCTAACATTAGCTTATGTAACAATCACCTAACAATGAATTTTACATCATTTATTATGGTGGTTATGCATACAGTCCCGTTCAAAAGTATGAGGTCGGTACAATATTTTTAATGCTTTTGAATTAAGTCTCTTCTGCTCACCAATGCTACATTTATTTGATCAAAAATACAGTGAAAACAGGAATATTGTGAAATATTATTACTATTTAAAATAGATTTAATATTTTAAGCCATATAAATTGAAAGGTATAGTTCACCCAAAAATGAAAATTCTGTCATCAATTACTCACCCTCATGTCGTTCCAAACACATAAGACTTTCGTTCATCTTCGGAATTTAGTCACATTGTGACTTTTAATTTTTGGGTGAACTAACCCTTTAACATTAGTTAATGTATTGTGAACATTCATATATTAACAATAGTAAATGCATAAATTAGCATTATTCTACATTAATAAATTAAATAAAATGGTTCATTGTTAGTTCATGATATCTAATGCATTATCTAATAATGTTAACCAATTGAACCTTAAAAGTAAAGTGCACCTTGTTTTCCTGTTAATTTTCTGGTTTCCAGCTGTGCGAGTCCTCGTACCCTTCACACTCCTGGAGCTGCTCACTTTGCATAACCTGTCTCGTGATTCAGCTCTTTTACTGTTGCATCTGTGTTTATTTGAGCGATGACTCGTGTCGTTTCGTGAGGGGTTTGGCTGAGACCCCAGAGTCACCGTCAGTCCTTCCCACCCCTCTGCTTCTTAATTACTCTCATTCATTAAGGTGGGCTTTTTGACTAAATAACAATATCCACACACTGATTTGTCAATTTGCATAGCTAATTAAGTCATTAGCTGAAATGTTACCGATTAGACAAAAAAAAAAAAAAAAGAACGGCGCTTGCCAACGAGCCTTGAATTTGCCATCTGTTTTTGAACGGCAACTGTCGCCCTGCAGTCTGGGTTTTAAACCAGGGGCCAGGATCACAAACATTAGCACACACACACACACACACACACACACACATGCTCACGCAACCTACAGGTTTCCAGCTGGTGGTTTGACGAAGAGCTCTAATTGCTATCAAATGGAAAGGCTGTCCAGTGCTCTTGTCTAATTAGATGTAGCCTGTGGCTAAACCCACACTGAGCCGCCCACAGCTAAACACAGACTCCCTGAATGAATGTTCCCAAACTGGCTCAGCATCACCTGGGTCTGAGCTCGAGGTGCACAGAAAGCCCTCATTTGAGCTGGACATTTTTTAAGACTGGAGAAAAATTTCAATCCATTCACATAACCAGGCATGTTACACATGCACATCTATCCAACATGTTATAATACTATTGAAATCATAATTTCAGGCCAAAAATATGATCACAAGAGGGCACTGTTGTAATACTGTTGAACACAAGACCCCCTCCCCAACCCGGTGATCACATGATCAGCTCATTGTGATTGGGCTCACGTAGGAGGCCGATCAGGCAGCATGCGATGACTGCACAGACAAAGCCAAGTGGCCACGCTACATATGTAACCGGCGTGTTCCTCTCCACGACGCACGGCGACATTGCTTACAATGAGGCTCGCTGCTTCGAATGGGGAGTAAAATGAAGAGTGTTGTGACACACACCCGTATGACCACAACCACACACACACACGATCTATATGATAATGAGTGCTGGCACAGAGCCAGTTGCTCACACCAACAATTTGCTCACTGCTTGTGTGAATGTGTCTGCTGTCCTTAAAATGATGGACACTGGCTAGATACAAGCAGGACAAAATATATGCAATTAGAGTTTCCTACACACAGAGAGAGAAATTATCTATCTATCTATCTATCTATCTATCTATCTATCTATCTATCTATCTATCTATCTATCTATCTATCTATCTATAACATATAAAATGTTATATGGTCATATACATGAATATATAATGGAATTATATGGAATATTTAATTTAAAATTCAATTATATCATACAGATCAGGGCTGTTATTGTTAACTAAATTTAAAAAGCTGAAATAAATTTCATATTTTATATAATACATTTATTTTTTATTTTATAATAATATAATATGAACATATATAATTGACTATATATTAGGCATTGGTCATCCTGTTCACTAGATATTGGCAACCCTGTATATATACACATGTATATTGTTCAATCATTATTAAAAAGCTGAGCTGAAGAAAAAAGTTAAAATAAAGGCTCGATACAATTGTGTGTTTTTTTTTTTGTTGAGAATTCTTAATAGTCTTCTTGTAAAGAAAAACATTTTTTTTTTTTGCCATCTGAGCATGTAAGCAAACAGCTCTGGGTGTCTCTTCTCTTTAATCTCCTCTTTGGCATTCATGTATCCAAGTGTCCCTGAACTCCAGGGGAAAAGCCACGCACTACAAATCCCATCATCCATCTGCAAACAAATTTACCGCCTCACAATACCACTCCCCAAAACAGCTTAAGCACTCGTGTGTTGCACGTTTGACCCTGCGGTGTGCAAACTGGGAGAACACATCAACCGCTAGAGTAATGCCTGAAAAGGAAGCCTGGGGGATAAAGAGGCACTCTGGGATAAATGCCTCTGTATTGGGGTTAAACACTGTAAGTGGGTAATATAGGAATAGAAAATGAGGGCTAAGGAGTCTCTCTCTGTGAAGGTGCTGAGAGTGTATTTACTTTGGCATTGGAATTGAATATGTTTTATATGTGTGTAATGGCTCAAAACTCAAACCATGAACAAAGTAATATCACATTATTATAACATGTCAACACAGTAATGTGTCAATAGTTGTTAAAGGTGCAGAATCAATACAGATAAAATACAGTTTAAAGGAAAGTTCACCCAAAAAAAAAGAAAAAACACTTGTCATTTACTCACAATGAGGCTGTTCCAAACCTGTATGAATTTCTTATTTCCATGGAACACAAAAAGAGAAATTTTGATGGTGCTTGTCACTTGTAATTGCACTATTCAATGCAATTAAAATAAAACATCATAAAAGTATTCCATACAACCCATCCGCTATATGTCTTCTGAAGCCGTACAGTAGTTTTGTGTGAGGAATAGACTGAAATTTAAGTCATTATTCACTGATAATCCCATTCAGTGTGCTGTTTAACAATTGCAAACATATCACTGAATCAGTGAGTTGAATTTGAGAACCAGGTCGACTGAGTCAGATTTATAAACAAATAATTCAATCTGTTTTTATAAAAAGAATAAGTTGATTCACTGAAAAGATTTTACTAAAAAGAATGATTTGTTTATGAATCAGACGTTTCCTCTTTTTTCATGAACGTGCCAAGGAGAGCAATGGCGAATGCCAAGAATATTTATATAGCGCAGAAGTCAAATGGACTACTTGTATGATCAGTTTTTGGTACTTTTTATGTAATTTTGGAACTTGAGAGCCCTATTCATCATTAGTTTTCATTGTGTATATATACTGTATATGATTTTCATTGTGTATATATATATATATATATATATATATATATATATATATATATATATATATATATATATGATTTATACTCTATCCCCAACACTAACCCTACCCATGAACCTACCCATCACAGAAAACTGTATGCATTTTTACATTTTGAAAAAACATAATTTAGTATGATTTATAAGCTGTTTTCCTCATGGGGACCAAAAAATGTCCCCACAAGGACAAGGATTTCGGATATTGCCAACTTTGTGGGGTTTACCAGCACACACACACACACACACACACACACACACACACACACACACACACACACACACACACACACACACACACACACACACACACACACACACACACACACACACACACACACACACACACACACACACACACACACACACACACACACACACACACACACACACACACACACACACGCAAACTGTTTATAATGCACATTGTTTAAATACTGTGCATATAAAATGTTTATTCAATTTCAGCAATTATATTTTCACATTTTTTATCATATATTTATTTTGTATATATTTTTATAATATATTTTATCATAATATGTATTTAGTAGGCTATATATTGAGCATTCTTTAGATACTGGTATCAGATACTGAAAATAAAACGTTTTTACAACTAAAAAGCTGAGCTGAAGGAAAACAAATAATTAAGACTTTTTTTATGCAAATAAATTTTCTCAAAAAAAAAAAAAAAAAAAATTCACCAACTCATATGGGTTTTACATAACGTGGGTGAGTAAAAATGACAGAACTTTTCATTATTGAGTGGACTATCCCTATACAACGGAATGAGTTCTTGTCAAACAACTGGCTGTAAATCAAAACTACAAGCGGCACTTAATATGTGTTTTGACAGCATAATTATAATCATATCCTTAGGAAAGCAATCAGAGCAAAATAGCATTAAGGATTTTGGATGGTTGCAATGTGTGTGTGTAAATAAGAAGATTTGATGCTTACAGGTACCTGGCTGGCCAGAGTGAAGTTGTTGGCAGGGCTGCGTTTCTTGCCGCCAGCGCTGTTGCCTAGGCTACTGTTAGACGCACTGCTGGCGGAGTTCTTCCTCTTTCTTCTCTTGGTCGTGGTCTGTCGAGTGGGCTCTGCTCTCCACCAAACACACAAGCACACACAGACGAGAAGTATTAATAAAAGACAAACGCACACACTCACAAACATGCCACAATGCGAGTGCATGCACACGGAGGAAGAAAAAAGACTTTTCCAACATATAAGAGCACACAAACACATATGGGCGATTACACAGGGAAACAAATGCATCATGCTTTTTTCTTTTTTTGAGAGAGAGAGAGAGAGAGATTCAAAGAGCATTCAAACATCTCCCAAGACATGCACTAGTAAGAAAGAACCTCTGCTTTCATTTGCATAAATGCTCAACAGTGCGCACTGCAGTCTCTGCAGCCATGCATGCACACTTATATCATTAATGTCTAAATGCCGTTTACTTTCATTAAATATCACAGTCTTTGCAATGAGATTTATAAGTCCTGGATAACTTATGTAACACATTTATGTAACCTGTTTTAAAATACCTTTTAATGAAGAAACTAAACAATTTTGATTAAGTTTTAGTCAAACAAATTGCCTATTTATATCGACTACTGAAATATCCACCAGCAATATCTCTCTTGTTATGCTGAGCATTCATGATTCAAACAGAGAGGAAAATGTTTTTCATAGGTTTCCATTTACACACAGAATGAGGTTTCCCTATTAAAAGATGATTCAGAAGACGAGACAAGTACCTTTTTTGTGATTTGCAGGGAACATTTCTGTTTTGAAGTTCTGTGGATGTCCAGCTGAAACCATATCCAAAGCAAGATTTATTTTCCAGATAATACTTTATATACTTAATAAATTAAGTAGTTATGCATATCCAGGACCAGAAGACATGCAAATGTAAATGGCAAGACTGCTGATAAAAATAATAAAAAATAAATAAATACATATATAACTTTAATTGCACAATTGTTTTATTCGCACATGTAGAAATCTTTATCATAAATTAGTTTACACACTTTTTGTAAATTTAGGACTAAATACTTATAATAATAAGATTTCTTAAAATAACAATACATGTTTCTTGAGCAGCATATTAGAATGATTTCTGTAGGAACATGTGACACTGAAAACTGGAGTAATGATGCTTAAAAATCAGCTGTACAGGAATAAATAATATTTAAAATACATTTGAACAGAAATAAATCACATTTAAACCATTAAAAAAGAACATTTTTAAAATGTTTCATATTATTTCACAATATTACTGTTTTTACTGTATCTTTCATCAAATAAATGCAACCTTGGTGAGCATAAGATAACCCTAACCCTAAACTATATACAATATCCATAAAAATAAAAGTTAGCTAATGTTGTACAGAATGGGATGTACAGCCATGTATTGTTATTAATTTCAGTATAACTAATATTTGGCACATTGTTAGTCATTAATGTAAATTTGAATGCAATGATGCCTGCAAATAAAATGCATTTTAGAGGTTCTTTCTGACCACACACAGGGAGATGTGTCCACATTGTTTGTGTATGATAGATTTCACATCATATCCAAAACAGACTGTACAAGGACATTGTTTTGGTTTTTTGGAGAAGAACCTTTATTTTTGTATTTTTATCAGTGCAAGTGTGTGAATGACGTACTAAAACGCACTCATTTCCACACATACACATATACATGCGAAAAAAGGGCCAAAAATGTACTTATCAGTGTTTAAAGGCAACCTTCTTTCCTTCCTGTTCCTGAACACAAATGCTCTCCAGATTTTAAAAGAATGGGAGGAAAGAGGGAAGCAAAGCTAATAAGGAAACGACAATTACAGAAGATCCACTTCGATACGAATTGTGAGAAGGCCAGTGCTGACGACTAACGAGTGGACGAGGGTCGTACAGGGTTTCATCCACAGGGAGCGGATGAAGGATGTGTTTTCAGTCTCATACATGTCATGTTGTCACTGTTTAGATCATAATGTATAGTAAACCCTTTGTGTGTTCTAAAGACGAGTTTAAATCATTGCCATTGATTGATTTGACCCCCTGAGGAACATGCAAGCAACATACAAAGGCATCAAACAAGATATATCTACTGATGTCTAATCCCTTCGTCATCTGCCAAATGCAGTGTATTTAAAATCCACATGTGGTGAAAATCAAATTTTTTAATGTTGTCTATGTCTATGTGGTGTTTTTAAAATGGTTCAAGACAAACCATGTGCAAATTCATAAGTCAGCACCATTGCTGATTCTTTTCGACTTTAAACTTAAAAGCGTTTGTTAGGATGCTGATTTTTAGAAGGCAGCTGTATGACTCGAGATGGCAAACGGGAACATGGTTTGTGTAACATTAGCAACACATTATTAGCTGTTTGATAACGTAGTCAAGCAAAAGGCTAATCATATTAATTACTGTTACGTGTCCGATGTTGTAGAGAGCGACACATATTTCCACTTACCATCGTGCAGCGTTTATACAGTAAAATTGACCGAGTGGATCTCGGAGCTCTGAGCTGGTGTGAGTGAGGGGAGGCGGGGCTAATTAGCATATTCATGGATCCGCGTATACTAAATAAAGCAAGGGTGTAGTTACATTCAAGCTATTTTGAGGCATGAATAAAAAAAATTAACCAGGAAAAAAAAAAAAAAAAAGTGTCATTTTGGTGATCAAAGATGAGTTTTGAGGAATACAATTATTGACAGGGGGACTTTAAGAGATTTTAGAAAGGATATGTAAAAAAAGAGAAGACTTGTGACCATCCTGTTTCCATTAGACAGTAGTCCCAAAGTAGCCCCAAAAACTATAGGGAGAATATAAATATAGGAACTGCAGTCCGCCAGATCCAGGCTGTATCCAGATCTGATGAAGGACTTGCGCCTGGACATGACAACAACGCAGTCCTGAAGTGTCAACTAGGCTCTCCCCTGTGAAGGCCTCCCTCCTTTCCCTTTACCTCTGTACAGATAAAACGTTGTCGTTTTATCTGTACAGAGTCACCACGTGGCTATGCGGCCACCAGGCACTGTTTGGTGCGGATGGGCGGACAACATAATTTCTGTTAGAACGGTGTCGTGTTAGCAGCCCCTAAGTTAATAACTAATGATCTTCGCAATGGAAGTGAATCAATCAATCAAAACTAACTTTAGCTTGACTAGAGCTGCTGTAAAGCCAAAACAATCTCTGTTACTGTAATTTCCTATTATCACTGTACAGCTGCTTTGAAACAATTAATATTGTTAAAAGCGCTATATAAATGAAGGTGACTTGACTTAACTATTTGCCCCACACACACACAAATATATTGTGTATGTATGTATATTAGAGGTGGGCATAGATTAATTTTTTTAATCTAGATTAATCTAGATTAATTTTGAAATTAATCTAGATTAATCTAGATTAAAATGGCTCATTTGAATTCTGCCGAAGGCATTCAGAGTATGTGTGCTACCCAAATAATGACTATAAAAGTAAGTCTTTGAGAACGGGTTTCTCAAGCCAGGTGGCGCATTAGACCAGTGGCTCATCTCCTGTTTCCAAAATGCATCACAAACTGCTTGAGAAAGCTGTTCTACTCATAGACTGTAAAGATTACTACTATACTGTTACCGTCCATAGGCAACATTAGGTAGGCCTATGTTATTATCAACTACTATAGGCTATCAATTAGGGATGGGCGATATGGCCTAAAATCCATATTGTGATATACATTGCAGCCTCTTGCGATAACGATATTATAATAAAACCATTTCAGAACAGGTTACACAGACCCTGCTAAACAACTGCTAAATGTATTTTTATTTTTTTTATTTTTTTTGAAAGGGTGTATGTAGTTTTGAGAACATATATTGTGCAAAACTGTAAGTATACAACATAATTTTGCAGATAAATAAAATTTAAGTAACTTACACTAGCTGCAGAGACTTAAGTAGGTCTAATGTTTATTATGGCTTGAAGCTTATGAAACCCCAAATTTAAAATTAGAATATTGTCTAACTGATGTCTTTTCAGTTAAAAAGAAACACAACAACGATTCTTAAAATCGGGCGCTTTTAATAAAAAGAGATTATGTGCTACACCACTCACTAAGATATATTGGGAATAATACGCGCTGGTATTCAGTGATATGTTTCGTTTTGAATTTGAGGTGGTAGAACGGATCACACTGGATCGTGTGTTAACTTACCGAACTGTTACACCACACAGTCTACGTCGGACGGCTTAAATCCGAACCAAGTCCAAATAATGGATGTTGCACGGATCTTTTACACCAGCTTTCACTTTCAGCCGTGTTTACTTAAGATGACGACGAATATGATGCGTTGCAGCCGGGTGTTCCTCGCGGCCGCGGGTAGATTGCGTCATCATAGCTTGTGTAGATTGAGCCAGCTCCCAACGCTCCCAACCCAACTTGGAGAATAGATTAACGGCGATATTTTTTTTATCGCGCGATAAGAGTCTCGCGTTAACGCAGCGCGTTAACGCCGATAACGGCCCACCACTAATGTATATATACATATTTTTACTTTTGGATGCCAAGGAATCCTACATATGATGACCTAATCATATGATATTCCCTTGTGAGGGACACATTGTCTAAATGATAAAAGGCAACTCTATAATTACAAGTATAAAGACCCATTTTATCTGAAATATGAAAAATGTTATGAACGTGTAAAATATTCTAAAATCTAGAAACTATTCTTTCTATTAAGTTGACACTGATCTTTTTGATGTATTCTATCTCTCAATAGAATACAAAACCTCATAATACTCATAATAATTTATTTATATTACAATATATTATGATCTTCATTATAATAAATTCAGATTTTTTTTTATATATTTGATAAAAAATCTTAATAAATTAATTTTATTTAATACATTTTCTCTGCTTAATAAATTAATTGCTTTTTAAATACACTACAACAAACACTTTGTTTAATTTTTTTTTTATGCTATGACATTCATAAATTTTTAAAGTTTGGTTTAAGTGTCCAAACACTTTGGGGTCACTTTAAAACTAGCAGGTTGTCTGTTCTAGTATTATACCTAAGAATGTAAAACCACAAAATTCCCATTCGTTTTCCCTGATAGGTCCCACCGAAGAGCTGAATTAGAGCTTATATTCCCAAAGACCATGACATTAAACACACACATCCGTGAGGATCCGATCAGAGCACAAATTACTGCCATTAGGAGCGTCCCCGTCCCGTAATACAGTGGACAGTGATTTGCGGTTACCTGGAGGGGCCACCATTCTTTGCCACTTCTGGAACAGACAGGTCTTTAGGCAGTCTCTCGGGCTAAGGTTGTAGGTCTTGTGTCGAGACATTAACTCTTGCATCGGCTCCAGAATGACACACAACTGGAAGAAACACACATAAACATACACATGAAACATCATCAGTTACTGTCAGTTTACCCATTTTAAAGATTTAACAATATTAGCATTTAAATCACACAGCGGGTGGCCTGAAATTCACACGGATACGCACACACACACAAATCATTTCCCACTGACAGGATCGTATCCTAACGCTGATGTATCCTCTCACTTCCACAGGTCCAGGGAAACAATCTCTGGATCCGGGCCCACAGAGCAGGGCTATTTCTAGTCTGAATGTGAGGAAACCTACAAGCTTCCTTGTCCATCTCGCCGGACAGTTGTCTTATTGCGTCCGAGCACAGGAAACATCCTCAGTGTGGATCTACTGATAAACGTGCTGAAACAAATGCAGTTTTTTCAAGCGATGCTAATGAGTCACTTTTACAAGGTATTTTTACAGCAAGCCAATGCAAGGATCGTGAGAAATTACCCCTGAGAGAGGAAAAATGATCTTGTTTACGGGAATTGCAGTGCACTGCTAAAATCCCAGAGGTTGACCCCTCAATTAAGTCAGTCAAAACAATTATGAATGATTAATTTCTTTCAGAGCCGAATGAGTCTGAGGCTTTTTTTAAATAATGGGAACATATGACAGTATATATATATATATATATATATATATATATATATATATATATATATATATATATATATATATATATATATATATATATATATATATATATACACACGGTATATATAAAATACATGATGGTATATACTACTGTATATGTATATGCACCATGGCTGATCATGTGCAGTGAAAAAAACAGGTGCAGATTTAGCTGAGGGCGCATAGACTTGCTGTTACAAGAGCTGCGTATAATCCAAATTTAATTCACAATTCAGCTTAGGCTGCTCCACTGCATTTTAACTCTGCGTTTATAAGTGAGACTGTGCGTTTAATGTGAGCAACAACAACAACTGAGAAAGACACACTCAGTGGAAGAAAAAACGGCTGTTCTGAAAACCTTGAAATGGCCTTTTTTCCTTCGCTTCTCCCAGCAGCTCGCGATAAACAACTTTGTGTTTTCTCGAGCTCAGTGCAGAGAGAAACCCACAATGCTGCACCTCAAACGGGAACGCTCATTAATGTTATGCTAATTCTCTCTATCCAATTCATTTTCTCTCCCTCTCTTGTTCTCCCATTTGCAAAACGGAGCTGTCACTCACACTGAAATGACGAGAATAAACAAAGCAACTGTGAAGCTGGCTAATAAATTCTGAGCAGTGTTAACACACACACATACTCAGACACATTTAGTCACATATAAGTGTACAAATTTACATACATATTTTATATGACATTTTTCATCTATGCACAGTCTAAGAATAACAGTAACATACACAAGTTTAAAGGAATTACCATGTTTAATTACCAGGGTAATATCATGAGTTTTTGGACACATACCATGGTATACACCAGTGGTTCTCAGTCTGTTTGACTTGAAGGCATTCTGTTAATATCCCACCACCCCCTCCCCCTCCCCAATATAAGATATTTTCAGTATTTCTCTCTTATTTAGAGAGATATATACATTTTTTTTTTCTAAAAATGTTTTAGAAAACATGTCTTGATTTTGTATTGATATATAAAAAGACAGATATATAGGTATAGATAGATGGATGGATAGATGGATGTTTGCTGAGGGCCCCTAGTGGTCCCTGACCCTCTCGTTGAGAACCACTGGTATACAAGATACCACAATACCATAGAATTATCATCTGATACCATCAATGGACCATGGTTTCTTCACAATACTTTTTCTGTAAGAGAGACTAAACAAAATAATTTTTGTTCTGCTTACCCTGAGGTAGTTGAGGGTGAAGTTGGTCAATCCCATGCGGGTGATGTTTTTCGAGAGCTGCTCCAGGACTTGAGGGTCTTGTGCCTGTAGGTGGACAAAAAAAGAAAGAAACTTATCACTTAATACAACCTCCCCCCAAAATCCACAGCATGTTATCGACCAAAAGCAACTCATATGGCTTTTCTAATGCTTCATTTCTGAGACCCCAGATGTGACCACATATTCACGGTTATATTCAGATCTATATTTTGAATATCTGAGGGGCGAGGATTGGGGGACATGTGTCTTTCTCTGTGTCTATGGTGGTTGTAACACTGGAAGAGCTGTTATTTCTGTGTGCTGTAGAGATTCTAGTGATGCAATTTATCTGAATCACAGTGATTACGCTGAATACATTTTTGATTCAGATTTTGGGCATTGAATCAGGGGTGTGCTGCAGCTGCTAATTAATATTGATTGACTAAATGTAAATTGAAATGTTATAGTGAATTTCACTATGAATTACAAACTAATGCAGTTTTTGTTCTTACTGGTAAATTATTGACCAGATTCATCAAGGTAAATTGTGCGAAGCAGCATGAGATGATTGACATAGCAATGACATCAGCCAATCATTGAGCTCCTGTCACTTGATTGGTCGGGCTGTGTAAACTAGCAGAGTAGAGCCGGGGTATTCAATTATATTTCCAAGTGGTCCGGTCTCTATATTTACTTCCCAGTGGAGGTCTGGACAACACATTTAGTAGAATAGTTCTAAATTTCCATCTTGACAGCAGTAGTACTTTGTAAAAAAAAAAAAAAAATCTAACTGGATTTAATTATTTAAAGGTAAGATGAGATGTTTTATCAATCAGGCTATTATTATTTTTACACTACAGTGTGTATGGCAGAAGGTCATGTGACAGAAAATACTGTATACTGTATGGGGGTTCAGAGTTTTCCTCTTGAAGTCAGGACCATTTTTATATTTAGCTTAAAATGAGTATCTAAAATACAAACAAGCAATGTACATAATAATCAAAACACTCATCTTGATCAGAAAACAGTAATTCTAGTAATTTCTAAATTTTAGTTGTTTCCTTGCCATCAACAAATAACTCCCAATTAGAACATTGTTTATTATGAAATGCAATTGAAATATTGATTAATAATGTTAAATGTAGATGAAAAAAGTCTTATAAAAAATTTGTCTATTTAAACGGTCGGAATCATATGATAAAAATAATTGTATTTGCTGCATTCTTATTTTCGGCAGTGTTTTAGAGAAAATTTCAATCTATTTTGCTGCTCACCGTGTTTCTGCTACTGTTGTTAAAATAAGTGGCGATTTAGATGTAGAGAGAAGCAACACGCAAAGAATGGAAAGGGCTCGATAAAAAGGATATAGCGCCTAAAAATCATTACCATAAACGACCCTGAGCGCTTGTGGTGTGTACTGCTCTGTTTTTTTTTTTTTAAATGCGTTTCTCACATTGAACTCTAGAAATGGTTAAATGGTGCTACCGCTATCAGTATGTCTCATGGTCTGGTTGTAACCAGGCCAGGGTCCGGAACCAGACCGCAGTCCGCTTTGAGCATCTAAAACACGGGTCCTCCAATGTGCTCATATTCTCATTAGCCTTGATCAGATGAGTTTGACTCAATTCTTTGCAGCTTTACCCATGTGTACAAGAATGAGTTGATCAAACATGCTGCAGTAACTTTTGCACTATCCTTGTCAAAAATCTTTCAAAGCCCTTTCTCCCTCATTCACTCTCTCTCCCTCTCCACCAGAATACATGGCCCCAAAGGGCCCAATTTAAGAGCATGTGAATTTTATAAGTTGCTGTGAACAAACTTTCTAAAACTACACTATCTCTGAATCTACAAGGGGGAGTGATGAGTTAAAACTCAAATGTGATTTAAAGCTAAATATATTGCTTAAAAAGCAGAGTCATTAAGAGTTAGGTTTAACTCAATTGACTTTTTGATTGTACTTTTTAAAAATATATTTTCCATCCAAGGCAGCTTTGATGTCTCATAATAAACAATTAAAAAAAAGAAAATCCTAGTTTATGCCATATGTAAATCTATGTTATCAGTTCCGTTTTACACCGTTTAATTTTAAACATTTTTAAATTGTAGTAATATTTCACATTATTACTGTTTTTACTGTATTTTCGATCAAATAAATGTCATCTTGATAAGAATGAGAGCCTTTAAAAAATATAAAAAATCATAAGAAAGGAAACAAAGATCAAAAACCGTTAAACTAAATTTTATAAAATGAATAGCTTTGCAAAACAACTGATATACTGCACACACACCTCCAACCAAACCATGTGTAGGACAGCCCTAGGATGGAGTGATGATATCAAACTCACGTGCATGGCTAGAATGCTCCGTGGGATGAGTTCCCGATACTGTCTGATGTTGAAGTGCCACGTCTTGATCCTCATCAGATCATCGAAGGCGAACTCCAGAATCAACCTGCCCTCCGTACACACCTGAGAATGCAAACATTGAGAAATCTATGATGTCTTCAAAGACTACAGTCTTTATATGCTGATATGTCCTTTGTGTTAAATGTCTCTCTCATCGTGATGAAATAAGTTTAGAGAAAAACGCAAACTCAGAGAGTTTCAGAATGCATCACATAAACGCAGGTGAGATTTATACCGTCAATTCAGATATTATGTCAGAGTAGTTCGACTTTTCAGAGTTTCAAAGCTATTTCCTAATAAAAGGTGTTTATGTTGTGTACCTGAACTGAAGGACAACGAAATGGAAATACTTGAGACGAGCTAACACAAAAACAAAACAACAAAATGCTGAATACATGCAGAGGTCATAAACCATTAGCAATTACTAAAAAAACAGGATGAGAAAAACATTTTCCTGAATTTAGAGCTGCGCTACTCATAGCCCCAATGTTCTGTTGCTGGGGCAACCGGAGGATGAGGAGGAGGAAGGGAGAGGAAGGGGGATTGGGGGGGGTGGGAGCGTCAGCTGATTAGTTGGCATGGCAACGGCAAAGATGTAATCCCGCCAGAGCCACTCTAATCAATGCCCTCAGCACAGATGGTCTCTGGAGGATCAACAAGAAAAGAGGCTGGCGGGAGAGCACAGCGCCATCACATGACCACACTCTTTCACATTCTCTCGCTCTCTCTCCCCACTTCTTTCATCTTCTGTATGCTTTTCCTACTCTCTGAATCGGTTTTTGCTTGTTTCACTCTTTTCCCGTCTCTTCTTTTTTTTGTCCGTCTTTCCATCCCTTGTTCACCACCATCGCTCAACACCGCAACATGCTGAGGAAAAACTAAAAGCGAAGTGAAAATGAAAGCATCTGTCTTTTCCTCTCCCTCCATCACTATACTGCTTCATAGCTGTGCTTTAGGATGTGTTTAAATGTGTCTAGCCAATCATTAGAATATTAAAATATAGGGGATTCGTCATATGATTCTTCATAGGATTTTATGTTCAATAGAGGATATACATGCATAAAAGAAAAAACTGTCATAACCATGTCATTTTCATCACATCATCATTTACTTTGTGATGGAAATGTCATTTTGGAATCTCCTTAGTCTGGTTAAAGCTAATTTCAAAGCTAGCTTTTTATGTGTCCTTAATGCACACAACAATACAATTAAAAAGCTTGATTGCAAATAAAACACCATGGAAAACAACTTTTGAATAAACTTTATGGGTGAAAAAGTTGTTGACAGGTGAAATGTGTGTAAACTAGGATATTTTCACACACTAAATATTGAAATGGCTTATGTTTATTTTACTTTTTGTTTAGATACTTTTAAACTAATAATTTAATTTAATAATGGATTTTCATAGTTCAAGCCAGTAGTCTGGCTCTGGGATAAGAGTAAAATCTATAGACAAAAGCCATTTAAAAAGTGCCAAAAAATAAATAATGAATGCATGGTGAAATAAAATGAAATATATCTATAAAATAAAATAAACAGTTTCCAAGACAATTGTGAAAAAAAAAAAAAAAAAAAAAAAAAAGGTTAAATCTGTCAGTTTTTATGACCCTGGGACATAAAAAAATAGCCTGTAGGAGAAAAAAAAAACTATATATATGTATATGAATTTGGTTCTCCACTCTGTACAAATACACAAATAACTACAAAATATCTGCTAGTATATTTTTGACTATTTCTCTGAATGCAGCACAAGAGTACAGCTGAGATTTTGTAATCAGTTCCTCAAAGACTGGTGGGTCTCTATTCCTCTGCATGTCTGTAATAAGTACATGGGCTCTTGTATGGATTAAACTGGATTAGTCCATAACAGTATGTGAAAATAATCGAAAGAGCTTGATGGACAAGGTAGAAACATAAAATCTGTTGATAAGTGGTTTAACCCTCTGATGCATGATGTCCACTACAGCTGAGTCATTTTTTTAACCATTCAGGGTGTGACATTACACCAAAACCACAATGGGCCTATGACCTTTGACATTTTTTCATAATTCTATGGCTTTTTATTATTTTTATTACTATAATGAAATTTTATTATTATTATTACTATTATTACTATTATTATTTAAGACAGCAGGAAAAAAAAAAGTGATGAAGCATCAAGTACCTATATCTTATATTCCAGATGACCCAGACGGCCTGACCGAGGCATAAACATGTAAACAGGGAAGTTACTCTAATAAAACAAGTGATACCATCAACCATGTTGGTCTGCTTTAAATCAATTGCAAACAGCATATTTAATCAGTAAAACTGTTAGCTGACACCTAATTTTGCATTTTGTCAAATTTTAGTGAAACAGAAAATGAAATCTCACCAACTTGATTTTATTGTTTGTTTGTTTTTTACCATGACTATTAAAGGAGAACTCCGGTCAATTTTAACATTGAGCTAATTTTTTTGTAAATTTGGAGTGCTGTCAGTACAGAGAACAACGACAAAAGTTCACGCGCGTGATCATAGGTACTAAACCAATGCGCGTGAACTCGACAATCGACTACTGTGGACTTCGACCGAAAACAGGATGTAAATACAGGTATGTGCGCTGGCTGAATAAACATAATTTTTATTCATATCTTTCACATCTACTGCAGTCAGATTCACCGTGTTAACTCTGAAGAAATAACTCACATTGGCTGTGCACTTGTAATGACACATCAAGGATGTTAAGAGGCTAAAAGCAGGTTTAAAACTTGCCCCATTGAAGTCAACAGGGTGCAAATTTTAAAAAGAGGATAACACGGTGTAGGCAACACCGATTTTTGTCGTTGTTCTCTGTACTGACAGCACTCCAAATTTACAAAAAAATGAGCTCAATGTTAAAATTGACCGGAGTTCTCCTTTAAACCAATCAAAAACTGAAGTATATGACAACACACAGAGTGAGTATTGAGTAATAGATTCATAAAGAGCTTTCTCAGCAGAGTCCAAAGCATGAAAAATATTTCACGAGGATTCCTAACAACCTCCACCAGTAAACGCATTGAATACTAGCTGTGATTAAAGTAGTAAATTATCAAGCCTGCCATGTTTGTTTGTCCTGTTAGACAGTTTACGTGTTTCAGATGCTCCTTCCACTGAAGTTACAACAATGAGCAAAAATGCACAAGAAAAAAACGTTTTGTTGACAAAGAGAAACTGAGTGCACCTGCAACTCATCGTCTATTCATACATCTCAAAACTCTCTGTGTTTTGCCTGGATAGGACATGGTGTGTCTCTCTCTCTCTCTCTCTCTTACACACACACACACACACACACCCTCTTTACCTTGGTGAACATGGGCTTGCCGTGCTGTGTGACCATGGTGCACTGATCGCAGTCTACAGTGATGCAGGAGTTGTGGAAGGACTCTTTGGAGTGTTTCAGGATGTAGTAGAGGTCTGACACGCCACCCTCAAATACCGTGCTGAAGTAACGAGGGATGAGGGTCCGCCCGATTGCTGAGGAGGGAGATAAGATGTCATTTACATTGCATTTCATTTTAATGCATTACTAAATGACTCAAAATGTCTCAACATCTGTTAATTTCTCACTGTTTATTGCGCTACATTAGTAAAGTAAGATCTTGGTCCCCACATTCAAGCCATTTCTTGCAACTCTTAGTCCTTTCAGTTTCTAGTTTCAGTTTTCAATATGTGACATCATAGTTCAAACACACACATTTTAATTATACATTTCTGTTTTTAACAGTAAGTATTTTTGTTATTTCAGCATTTTCATAGTATCCCTGCTAACAAAAATATGTGCTGAGAATTGTATTCCCATTAAGTTATAAAAACATTATTTTTGAAAATCATTTTAAAAAAGGTTCTTTTTTCTTGATTATGCGAAAATTGAAGGAAAATTCCATTTGATCATTTTGCAAACATTATGAGAACGTTACTTTGGAATGTTCTATGAACCTTCTGAAACAAGTAGTAACATTCAAACATCTTTAGACAAACGACCAACGAAAACGTTTCAGGGAAAAATGTTCCATGAACTATGTACAAATAACAATTTTGTGGAGAACATTATTAACGACCAGCTAACTTTGAACACACATCCTATTAACATACTGGAAGAATGTTTGTTCATAACTTGAGAACAGAACCTTTCAAGAATGTTAGCCAAAGCTCTGAAACCCTGTAAGCTGGGATGTTCGATTTTGGGGTGGCAAACCCCTGGATTGGACTCCTAGTGCCAATTTCAACACTCATCATTTATTTATTTATAAAACACAATTAAAACAACATAATGTTGACCAATGTGCTGTACAATCACACAATAAAATTACACAAATAAAATATACCTTCACACAAACAGTGACTAACAACATCTGTTAAGAGCCTCTTGCCAATTAGCCTACTGAACCAAACGCTAATTCAAGTAAATCCAAGCCAGTCTAAGATGTAGAGGTGGATTTTGGCTAATGTCATTTTGTACTCAATTTTTGGTTGGTATCTGGTTGTCTACTTCAAAAATGCATGTGCTTTAAATATGTACACAAAACACTTTAGGTATAATATAGATGGCCCCCTAAAAGTAAAACTGGGCTCTGTGATGCTGTCATGAAGCATTCCTACAAAATTGAAAATATTCTGTGACAGAAAGAAAACTAATGAATAGACTTAATAAAAAGACAGATGAAAGGATCCTTCATTCCCACACCATTGGTCACCAGCGAGATGGTAAGACTGGGAATAGTTTGTTAACAATTGTTGAAGATAGCCTAACTGATATGAAGTATGTTAATTCATTTTTGTAAACTGTTTACAGTAACCTGCCTGAGGTCTAACAAAAAGTTAAGTTGGAATACTTATTCTTCCCCGCAGCTGGAGACAATTATACAACCTTTTTGTTGTTGTTTAACAATGAACAAAGACAGAGCCCCTGTCTGGATTTGTGGCCTTGGGAATATCTGCATGGTTCTTTTTTCTCTTCTTATATTCTTGCTTCACTATATAAAAAAAAAAAAAAAAAAAAAAAAAACTTTCTCGAATCCAGAAAGTATGCCCTGTAACAAATCATTTCAAATCATGGTTTCCAATAACAACATTTTTTTTAACTTTAACATAAATCTCACTTAATTTAGATAGAATTAACTAAATACAGGTGCTGGTCATATAATTAGAATATCATCAAAAAGTTGATTTATTTCAGTAATTCCGTTAAAAAAGTGAAACTTGTATATTATATAGACTCATTACATGCAAAGTGAGATATCTCAAGCCTTTATTTGTTATTATTTTGATGATTATAGCTTACAGCTTGTGAAAACCACAAAATCAAAATCTCAGAAAATTAGAATATTACATGAAATCACACAGTAATTACACAGTGATACCATGGTCATTGAACCAGGTTTTGGTTATTTTGGCAGTGTGGGCAGGTGCAAATCCTGCTGGAAAATGAAGTCAGCATCTCCATAAAGCTTGTCTGCTGAAGGAAGCATGAAGTGCTCTGGAAATGTCCTGGTAGACGGCTGCGTTGAGTGGACAGCACAGTGGACCAACACCAGCCGATGACACGGCTCCCCAAACCAACACAGACTGTGGAAACTTCACACTGGACTTCAAGCATCTTGGATTGTGTGCCTCTCCATTCTTCCTCCAGACTCTGGGACCTTGGTTTCCAAATGAGATGCAAAATTTGCTCTCATCAGAAAAGAGGACTTTGGTCCACTGTGCTTTATTAAATCCAGAGTCAACGCAGCCGTCTACCAGGACATTTTCAGAGCACTTCATGCTTCCTTCATTTTCCAGCAGGATTTGCACCTGCCCACACTGCCAAAAGAACCAAAACCTGGTTCAATGACCATGGGATTACTGTGTAATTACTGTGTGATTTCATGTAATATTCTAATTTTCTGAGATTTTGATTTTGTGGTTTTCACAAGCTGTAAGCCATAATCATCAAAATTATAACAAATAAAGGCTTGAGATATCTCACTTTGCATGTAATGAGTCTATATAATATACAAGTTTCACTTTTTTAACGGAATTACTGAAATAAATCAACTTTTTGATGATATTCTAATTATATGACCAGCACCTGTAGATGACAATGGAGTGAGAAAATTAAACTTAAATTTTTGGTGAAGCTAAGAAGATTTAGTCAGTTCAGTTATTATATATTCTCTCTCTCTCTAGAAAGAAGTGAAGTGGAGAGTTTTTTTTTTAAATATATTTAAAATGTAATTAATTCCTGTGATGGCAAAGCTGAATTTTCAGCATCATTACTCCAGTCTTCAGTGTCACATGATCCTTTAGAAATCATTCTAGTATGCTGATTTGATGTTCAAGAAACATTTCCTATTATTATCAATGTTGAAAACATTGCATCATTGCTGAATTAAAATGACCAATTGCTTTCAAAAACAAAATCTTACTGACCCCAAAATGACATATGTCTGAGTCACCTATTGAAAAGCTTTACATGCACATTTAGCTGGACATCTTTGGCCAAGAAAGTAGCAGACACGCCTGCAGAAACAACTTGTAATTTTTGCAAGTGGCTTTGCAGTCTTAATCATTTTAATATTGAAACTGAACGGACGAGCAGCCTTATCCAGCTTAGCGTCTGATTTCAGGCAGAAATAATCCATCTTACAGTCAAACTCCCCTTTGAGAGAAATTATGTTTGTGCCTCCAGCCCTGAGGGAGCGGAACGGGGGTGGTGAAGGGAAAGAGAGAGAGAACTTCATTTACCCAGCTTCCCTTAAGACAGACGCCACTGCCGCCACTGGTTAAAACTGCACGGGCAGAAGGAGAAAATGAAACAGCTGCAAACGCGGCCTGTTTCTTAAATTGGCTAAAGTCTGGCATGACTAAATCAACACATAAATACTTGGCAGGGGGAGAGAGTGAGAAAAACGGGAGAAGAGGAAAAGGGGAGGGAGGGAGAGCCCTAGCTTGAGCGTATAAATGAAGGTCTCCCTAGTGGTTAAGACACAGAGTGAGCCGACGACGAGAGCTGACTGTTAATGAGAGAGTGCGAGAAAGAGAATGGTAGAGCGCTTCGAAGGGACAGTGAAAATAAATATGAAATGATCATGAATGAAAAAAAAATGGCACAGAAAGTGCTAGAGGGAGGGAAGGAGAGGAAGAAAGTGAGAGAGATACAAAATGAAAGACTGACAGGCAGGGTGACAGCGAGGGGTGTCATGCTGAAGGGAGATGTTGTTTCTGCAGGCACACCTGACTGCCTGCTAAAGTTCTAGAGCACTGTGGCATAGCGGACGCTATGCCTAACCAAGGGGCATAAAATCACAGACACACTAACACACACCAGTGAAAACTAAAATAACAGACGAGCGTGTGTGTGCGTATGCATGGTGGTACCAGGGCAGCTTGAACACACAAGGAGCTCTATAATTCCTAGAGAAAGCTATCCAGGAATAACTGGATTGTGCTAACCAAACAAACCTTAACCAATTGGTCTGTTTTAACATCCTATACGTCCAGTCTTTAAATACATGGTAACCTATTGCCAGGTACCACTATATTATCTAGGGATTCACCTCCACTGTAACAAATACATATTGATATTCTATAAATAAGACTGACTTAAGTTACTTTTAAAAGTAATGCATTACATTTCTGTGTTACTACATAAAAAGTAACTAATTACATTACTTTTTATGGAAAGTAATGTGTTAATTTACTTTTGCGCTACTTTTTCTCACCAGGGCATGAAGTATATTTGTGTTTTTTAACATTCAAAGTTCTGTAATGAAACTTTAGATGGCGCAGGCTAATAGGTCCTTAACTCAAACGCTTGGAATCACATAATTCTCTATAGGGCACAGCTGATTGGTTCCTGCTGTATCAGTAACCAATGAGCTTGTGTGCTCAATACTTTGTTAGCATTTGTCTTAGCAGTGCAGCGCGCTTTCAGAAACCCTCCACCTTCCCCAGCTCCACCTGTATAGATCTGCTATTGGTAATTCATGTATGCTATATTGTACAGCAGCAGCATGTCTTACTTGCTCACAGCAGCGTGTCGTGTATGTATTGGCAGTAGCAAGTCCCGTACTTTCTCTGCAGCAGCAGCAGCAGCAATAACCAACAGCAGCAGCAATAAGCAACGGCAGAAGCGTAGCAGATCTATTCCGTCAAGAACAAATATATCAACATTGTCATACCCATTACCATCCCAAACACTTTTAGTTTATTCAGTGTTAATACTGAATCTGGTTTTGTGCAAATGAGATGAGTAAATGCATGCACACATTTTAGTCTAGATTCTAGATTTACAACATGTTCACGTTACAACATGAAAACAAAGTAACTTAATTGAAAACGTAAATCAGATATTTTGTCAATTTAAAATGTGTTACTTTACCAGTTACTTGAAAAAAGTAATGGATTACGTAACCTGTGTTACTTGTATTGCGTTACCCCCAACAATATTAACGCCTACACACAAATCACCACATAACTCTGATATATAAACTGTAACTTTTTGTGCCAGTAATAACCAATAAAAAGGAAATACTTTCCTTAGGTCATTTATTTTGAGGGAAAGCTTAATCTCTCCGCTCATACTGGCACTGTTGCACACTTGTTTATTTTTTCATGCTGTATTCATTATCATTTGTGCCAGATAAGAAAGAAATGGCGAAAGGTCCTAGTAGGATGTAGATTTTCCTTTGCTACCTTTAGAGGGAGCACTTCAAACAGTCTCTCTTTAAAATGAAAGTTAGTCTCAGCAGGATTCTGACAATAACCCACATGTTTTTCTGCGTCTTTTTTGTCTGAGCATGTGTGGCTCTTTTTGCGTGTTGTGAGGGGACTCCAGACTGATTGGCCCATCTACAGAAGCGAGCACTCCAGAGATTGGATTAAGCAGTCACTTGTTTCGGCTAACACGTCGTGCAACATATGCCTCTCAAGTAATGTGTACCCAAACACGCAATTTACAAATAATTAACGTTGTGTTAATTAGGCACATTAATTCACGCTGTGCGTAAGCTCCAGGACGGATGCCAGCACTCACAGCCAAAAAGACAAGAGAGGAGTTTCGTTTCAAGTGGCACAGCAGACGGAGAGGAGAGGGTGAGAAGGACAGAGAGAGAGAGAGAGAGAGAGAGACATTGAAAGACACAGAGAGGTGGACAGAAAGGTTATGCAGAGAGACAGGCAAAACATACGTAAATAAAAGACAGACAGAAGTGATTTTGCATGCAAACAAAGGTCAAACTTTTCTCTTTTTCAAATAAAAACCATTGTGATTATTTTCTCACCCTCATGTCATTCTAAACCCATTTGACTTTCGGTCTTCAGAAATTCTGAAGACTTGCACCAGTTGATCTTATCCACGCATTTACAATGAATGGGGACTGGTGCTTTTAAGCTTCAAAAAGAACACAAAAGCACCATAAATGTATCATGAAAGTGGTTCACATGACTAGTGCACTATATTTTAAGTCCTCAGAAGAAGTCGTACAAGGGCTTCATGTGATGCCAATATTTCGTCGTAAAAAATCGTATTCATATTTTGACATATGTTCTTGCTGCATTCAATCAGATTCTTTTCAATCAGAATCTATTGAATCTCATCATTTCAATGAATCAAAAATCTTAAAAATGAATCAGACTGATCCAGTTCTTGAATTCACTGTGAATCACAGCTGGTCACAGTGGTTTCCAGCTCACTGGAGCTCACTGTCATGTGCATCACTTACATGATGTTTTTGCTTCTTTGTTGAAGCTTTAAAGCCTCAGGTTTCAAGGCGACTGAATGTATGGAAAAGTTCAACCAGTAAAACAGTATAACAGAAGAAATAAAATCATGAAGGTTTGGTTTGCTCAGGTTTGATTATAGAGCAAATGCAGTGCTCTGCAGTAGAAAGCATGCTGGGAAAAGAGTGTCTTGTGAGAAGGAAAAAGAAGTGAATTTCCTCCAAAAAGCTAAGTCTGAACTATACTTCATCACTTATAATTTTATAAACCTAGAACCACAGAGCTATGTTATAAAACATCTGGAAAGGTTTTAAAATAATAATAATAAAGCCACTTACACGCTCAGTTCTGAAACCTATGAGAGTTGTCTTTTTATGCATCATATAATTTTGACGCTTCTTCAATGTGAAGACAATCCCATAAGGCACCGTGACAAATTCAGTGGAAAAAATAAATACAAGATGGCGGATGAAGGTAGAGAATATTGACTATAAATACAATTAATTCAATACTAAAAAGTAATCAATACAAATAGTTTAAAATAATTATTATAAATAATAAAATAATGATTATTTACCCATATAACTATATTTTTATAATAGAAATTAATAGTTTGGGGTAAATAATGATTATTTACCCCAAACTATTAATTTCTATTATAGATATATAATAGAATTGGGGTTGGTAAGAATTTTTGTTTCTGAAGGAAGTCTCTTATCCTCACTAATGCTAAAATTATTTTATCAGAAATGCAGTAAAACAGTAATATTGTTGACTAATACAATCTAAAATAACTTTTCTATTTTAACATATTTCAAAATATATTCATTTATTCTCAATTCCTTCAGCAAAGCTGAATTCTCAGCAGTCATTACTCCAGTCTTCAGTGACGAACATGATCCTTTTTTGTGGAAACAGTGACACATTTTTTCCCCAGGAATTTTTGATGAAGAGAAAGCATTTATTTTTAGATATAATTTTTTTGGTATCAATATATAGGTCTTTACTGTGGTTTTGGATCAATTCTATTTCATATAAATGTTATATTTTTATAAATACAGTCGTGCTTAGAATTAATCATACCCCTGGTAAATATGATCAAAAATGGCTGTAAAAAATAAATCTGCATCGTTTATCCTTCTGATCTTTCATTCAAAAAATTGGCAAAATCCTAACCTTTCATTTAAGTAAAAGAATTGAAAGTGTGTGTGGGGGGGGGGGGGGGGGGGGAAATCACATTATAAAATAAATGTTTTTCTCCAAAACACGTTGGCCACAATTTTATTAAATACTTTTTGCAATCTCCTTTTGCCAAGATAACTGCTCTGAGTCTTCTCCTATAATGCCTGATGAATTTGGAGAACACCTGACAAGAGATCAGAGACCATTCCTCCATACAGAATCTCTCCAGATCCTTCAGATTCCCAGATCCATGTTTGTGCTTCTCCTCTTCAGTTCAGCCCACTCATCAGGTCAGGGGACTGGGACGGTCATGGCAGAAGCTTCATTTTGTGCTCCGCAACAAATTTTTGTGTTGATTTTGATGTTTGTTTTGGATTGTTGTCCTGATGGAAGATCCAACCACGGCCCATTATAAGATTTCTAGCAGAGGCCGTCAGGTTTTGATTTTTTATCTTTTAATATGATAGAATCCACGATGCCATGTATCTGAATAAGAAGTCCAGGACCTCCAGCAGAAAAATAGGCCCACAACATATAAGATCCAACGGTATATTAAATTGTACACATGGGGTACTTTTTATCCTTGTGTGCATCAAACCCATCTAGCGTGTTTGCTGCCAAAAAGCTCTTTTTTTAGTTTCATCTGACCACAGAACCCTGAGCCGTTTGAAGTTCCAGTCGTGTCTGACAACTGAATATGCTGGAGATTGTTTTTGGATGAGCGAGGAGCATTTTTCTTGAAAACCTCCCGAACAACATGTGGGGATGTAGGGGTTGTTTGATTTTTTTTTAATAGGCTTTTTGACTCGAAGACTAAACTAATCTCTGCAATTCTCCATCTGTGATCCTTGAAGAGTCTTTGGCCACTCAAACTTTCATCCTCACCGTCCATTAAGACAATATAGACACACGTCCTCTTCCAGGAGGATTCGTAACATCTTTAGTTGATTATAACTTCTTAATTATTGCCCTGATGGTCAAAATGGGGATTTTCAATTCTTTAGCTATTTTCTTACAGCCACTTTCTATTTTGTGATGCTCAACAATCTTTTAATACACATCAGAACTATATTCTTTGGTTTTACTCATTGTGATGGATGATTAAGGGAATTTGGCCTTTGTGTATTCGTCATATTTAAACTCCTGTGAAACAAGAAGTCATAGCTGGACAATTTCATGTTCCTAGTCACCCTGGTGTGCTAAACAAATGTAAATATTAATGGGAATATACTTCAGAGATATTTTATTCATAAAAAATTCTAGGGGTATGAATAATGTTGTGGCCAACATGTTTTGGAGAAAAACATTTATTTCATAATGTGATATTTCCCCCCCCCACTTTCAATTCTTTTACTTCAATGAATTTTTGCCAATTTTTTGAATGAAAGATCAAAAGGATAAACTAAGCAGATTTATATTTTACAGCCATTTTTGATCATATTTACCAGGGGTATGATTAATTCTGAGCATGACTGTATATAAAATCTATTTTATCCCAAATTTGTTTGTTTCTGTGTGAACTGTGTACGTGTATATATACATATATATACACATACACACATATATATACACACATATACATATATATATATATATATATATATATATATATATATACACATATATATACACATATATACACATATATATACACATATATATACACATATATATACACATATATATATATATATATACATATATATATATATATATATATATATATATATATATATATATATATATATATATATATATATGTGTGTGTGTGTTCATGCGTCTTTCCGTATCACATTATTCCTCCCCTGTATTGAAATCAATAGACAGTATAGTCTCCTGTGGACACTGTGTGAGGAGCACTCCTTATATGATGAACGGAGCTGCTGTAGACAGCGAGGCATTTCACTAGGTTTTGGAACAGTGGCTGGGATGGCTTTCCCCAGGTGAGATCCCATTAAAAAACAGGTGAATATTTTTAGAACTGAGGAAATGCTGAAAAGAACTGCAACAGCAGCATCATTAATTGTGCTTCAGCATTATGGGAAGGGAATATTGCACCCAGTTTTTAGGTCACACTGTGACTTTCCAAACAGCAGGCCAAAAAGTGCACAATCTGTGAGCGAGCTAAACTTTATTTCCACCATTACAAATAACTTGTTATTTATAAAGTGTGCCGTAAGAACTTAAAGGTTGTAGCAACGAACGTGTAAGCGAGTAAAAATGAAGAAAGGGTGTCAAAGCTCGGCACAACAGTGAACTTATCAAACACCACAACTGCGGTTTTACTTATTCGACTTCAATATTGACTGACTGCAAGAAGCATCCAACATTTTCATTTGGCACGAGACACTCACAGTCAGGGTTCCAAAAAGAATGTGGTTTAAAAAAAGAATAAAAAAAGAGAAGAACAGCTCTCACCCTGCCCTTCCTTGTCAGTAATTATCTCTCTGGGGACAATCGCTCCATTCCAAAACACAACCCACACTTACATTCTCTCTCTCACACACACACATACACATATTCCCAGCATAAAAATGCACAAGCAGCTCCCATGACTCCATGTTATACCCTCTCTGGTGGGACAGTTAGATTCAAAGTGTGAATTATGAATAAGTAACGATTAGGTATGGGTTCAAATAGAGATTTGAGAATATACAACCTGCCCCTCTCAGAGGAGAACTTGGAGAGGTGAAACTGGAATAATAATATATACCAGAGAGAATGATTTGTCAAAAGATTGTGTAGTGCTTTTGCTGTCTAGCTGATCATCTGCTAGTTTCCAGTTCAATCAACTATTAACCTCTGTTTTTTCTGCTGTTTACAATATGCAATTCAAAATGTCCAGGGATGTCAACAGTACAGTCTAGCAATAAGCCATGCGACTGTTTTCATTTACATAATTAAATATAAGCAATTGGTTGCATATTTGCCAATATAAATCTGGTTCCATCACCTTGATAATATAAAGGCAAGGAAATAAGTGAGGAAATAGTTAAGGAGGACTATTGAACACACACACAAACACACACACACACACACACGTTGGGTTTCCATGATTTATGGGGACTTTCCATAGACGTAATATTTTTTATACTGTACAAACTGTAAATTCTACCCCCCCTACTCCAACCCTACCCCTAAACCTATCACAGAAAACTTTCTGCCATTTTAGATTTTCAAAAAAGAGGAGTCTGTATGATTTGTAAGTTTGTTTCCTCATGGGGATCAAAAAATGTCCCCATGAGGTCAAAATTACTTGTATTATACTTATATACTATAACGTAGAGAATGCCCACACACACACACACCCACACACCCACACACACACACACACCCACACAGCACTAGTGTGGAATTCAGTGCCCAGAATATGAAATATTCATCTTTCATAAAACTTTAATTCAATCCCTCTTTTTCTCTCTTCCTTCCTTTCTCCTTATCTCTCAAACTTTCGTCAAAGTACATTGATCTCAGAGAATAAAAAATATTGCGGGCAAAAAAAAAAAAAGAAAAAAAAGGAAAGATAACATGAAATGATGACATATATATATAGTCGATAGGGCGAACAAGAATTTTTGGTTATCCTCAAAATGTCTGTCTGGAGTGTCTGGACAACCCAAACCCAAAACTTTTATGATACTTTTATTCTGCTTATTGCTTTTGTCATTTTTGGAGCTTGGCAGACTCAATATGTTCACTATGAACTGAAGTTTAACAAGAGCCACATTACGATTCCTAAAAAAATGATATTTTTGTGTTCCACTGAAAACAAAACAGCATATAGGTTTGGCACGCAAGAGAATAAGTAAATGTTGACCTAATTTTTCATTTTAGGTGAACTACTAAAAAAACTCTTGGTCATATCTCAACGTGGGTTTGAGTTATTTTAGAGGTCAGAGTGTGTCAAATGATCTGTGCTACGGTGACTGATTGGAAAACTGATCCAGCAGATAAAAAGACTGCGATTGTGATACACCACAGAGAATATTCTGACTCATCACATCTCGGTCTCATTGATGTGGAGGATGGGTAGAGAGCGAGAGAGGGAGGTTGTCTGATAGATTCCGAGTTCTCCCCTCTTCAGCGGTAATCCCCGAAGACATCCGCGCCAAAACGAGACACAGGCGAACAGCTCCACTCACCCACAACCGCCCTCACAACACGCTTGGCCTCACACCACTGCCTTTGTGTGTGTGTGTGTGTGTGTGTGTCTGAATGTGTGCTGTGCTTTTCCCATGAGTCCTGATCCACACCTCCCCCCTTTCCCCTCCATCCATAATTCAGGAGACGCTGGCTTGGCCCACTCTCTCTCCCAGCTACACTGCTCATGGGGCTTCCTCAAGGGCTCCCGGACGGATGCCACCACAACCGTATCAACCAGTATGACTTCCCATCATCTTCCAAATTTGATTTATTGAAATGTCGATCCTCCATCAACATGGAAACAGTGACTCAATAAGAGACAGCTGGAGTTGCACTTTCAGTATGGCAATATATGGGGAACATTTTTGGAAGTGAAAAGCAAATTTAACCATGTAAAGCCTGACATGAAGTAAAAAATAAAAAAAGAATAATTTTTCCATTCAAGGTTTATTGAACCTTTAGACAAAATATTAAAACATTTTTGGATGTGTTTTTTTGTTGTTGTTGCTACGTATCACATTACATCAGGCTTTTACAGCTCATATATTATGATATAGGAGAATATATAGAGCTCAACGAGGGGAAAAAACACCTCAATTTTATTTAGAGGTCCAAACTTAGCAAAAATGCAATTTGGTCAGTTGCAGATATTTACATGGCCAAAAAGTAAGGTGAAATTCTGATAGCTTGTAATGTAAATCAGTTAGATCTTTATAAAAGTATAGCAGACTACTAACATAAAATGCATATAAAAACATGGCAAAACATATAATGCAATGCAAAACAATGATGATTGAGAGATAAACAAATACACGTTCCTCAAAAGTATGATCACTGTTATTCACAAATGAATCTCTAAGGCTTGATTACTGTAATGCTTATATGCCAGAATTACTTATCTAAAACTTACATATCAGATCTTTTGAGCCTCCATTCTGCTGCTAACTGTTCCAAAATTGTGATTAAAAACTAAAGGCGACAGGGCTTTTTCAGTACGTGCACCAAGGCTTTTGATTACCTAACCTTTCTTATGGTTTTCTTTTTCAGATATCTGCATTTAAATTTTATATATATATATATATATATATATATATATATATATATATATATATATATATATATATATATATATATATATATATATATATATACACATATATAGAATAAGTGTTAGTATTAATGAGTCAAGCTGTTAAAACAGTTTGAACATTCTCCTAAATATTACAGAACAAAGAAAGTTTCTGGGTTATTTAAAGCACCAGAACATAAAGCAGATACTGAAGTACTTATTGCAGATAATTCAAAGTTCATTGTGGAACATAAAAAGGTTCTCCTACAGCAGGGTTCACCAATCTCGGTCCTGGAGGGCCGCTGTCCTGCAGAGTTTAGCTCCAACCCCAATTAAACACACCTGAACCAGCTAATCAAGGTCTCACTAGGCATACTAGAAACTTTCAAACAGGTGTGTTGGAGCTAGTTGGAGCTAAACTCTGCAGGACAGCGGCCCTCCAGGACCGAGATTGGTGAACCCTGTCCTACAGCATCACACATTTACTTTGAAGATATGAGCAGAATATGATCCAAGACAATCTCTTCATCAAGTATTCCATGTGTCAGAAACATCTCCAAAGTTTCTGTTACACCACAGGACTCTTGAAGCCTGTATCATTGTCACTGTCAGGATTCAGTGCAGCATTTAAGCCCTCTTTTAGCCCTCTGCTGGGCTCAAGATGATGCTTGTAGATATGGCCTTGTCTCTGCCACTGATAAAGAGCATGTGGGAAGTCTTGTTCCAAGAGGTAATTCCTCCCTTTGTGCCACGATCAATCCAACACCACCCTCCCATTCCTCTTGAGTGAATTATGAAGTGGGTGGGAAGGTTCCCTGCCGGGTTTGTTTAAATAACCTCCGACTTTACTGCTGCGTGCACCTGACGCCGGGCCTACAGGAACAATGCCTCACATCAGGTAGAATAAGAGATAGAATACTTGAGGATGAGATCGACAGAAAATAATGGCATGATGGAAGGAGGGTCAAAAAAGGACAAAGAAAAAGGCTTAAGGAATATAAGAAATCTGGTTCCTACCACATTAATGTTTATTTTACAGTACAATTAGGAAATGTTTTTTGAACAGCAAATCAGCATATTAGATGATTTCTAAAGGATCATGTGACACTGAAGATTGAATTAACGGCTGCAGAAAATTCAGCTTTGCATCACAGGAATAAATTACTTTTATTTTAAATTGCAATAATATTTCACATTACTGTTTTTACTGTATTTTCTATCAAATATATGAACCCTTGGTGAGCATAAGAGACTTCAAAGACATTAAAAAATCTTTTGAATGATAATAAACAATTTAAAAATGTAAAAAAAGTCTCAGGTTTATGTACTGTATATAACCCGGTTCCCTGAGAATGGGAATGAAACGATGTGTCAACGCAATGACGCCGCATCGATGTTCCCTCGAAACTGAACCTCTATATCTTAATATCTATAGTGTGTATATGGCTGGTGACATTAGTTGACCAGTTAGTTAAGTTAGCGAAGAAGTCTGATGAGAACATCAGCAACATCCCTTGCTGAAGACTGGCATGTCAAAAAGTACATATGCTTGTGGTCATCACTACTGAACTTTTTCACAGTAGAGATATGTTTCAGTCAATGGGGGCAACAGGACTTTGAGGACATCAGCAGAAAACAAAAAAAGAGGGAGTTCAGGAGTGAACAAAAAGAAAAACAAGACACTGGGAGTTGAACTGAGTCCACATTCAGCACACAACAGCGGTGAGGAGGGGAAACAGAGCTACATAAACATTTAATACCCTGATGACACATATATATCCTCCATCCATTAGTTTTACATTAGTCCATTATAAAAGAGCCTGACCAAATGCATGCATTATCAATATAGCTAGCTATGTGTCTCTGTAAGAGTTTGTGTACGTCTACAAACTACTTGCCAAAGCTTGTGTGTCCTTTCCATAAGGTCTCTGAGTGTATAAGAAGAGAGCACCTCACGTTCATTATGCATGGGCCATGTCGACTTTCTGGAAGGTTCTAGGCTCAAAAGTGCACCAGGCTCCTCATAACTCCTAATTTTTTCATGACTCTGTATTTACCAAATCTACCATGCAGTGTGACTGCATGTCTGCCCCCATTCCTGGGTAAAACAAACATGTACACACACATACACTACAATAACAGTGCCCTGCTCATTTCAGAGAGATTTAATGGATACGGTAAACACTCAACCAGTTACCTGTTTGACATGATCGACCACTTTTCAGGGACACACACTTTCTGTATCTGTATTAATATGAGGTTAGAGCAGGATGCACATGTGTGTATCATGGCTGTGCATGCATCAGGCACGCATTGACACATGCTCTCGCATACACGCGCACAAGTCTGATGCTGATCCGGAGGCGAATTAAGACGGATGGTACAGTCGATATTGTTTTGTTATTGAATAAGGAGACAGCAGGAAGAGCAGAGAAAGACCCATCCTATCACAAAGCTGTTCTCTTTTCCTGCTGCCCACACACATACACACATATGCTCAGAAACAGTGCCATTAGACACACACATACATTTTCATCCAGTGCACAGATGCATTTAACATCTCTGTAATCTCAACGGTATCAATCCAGACCCGCAGATACACCATACGAGAGCGCTCATATAAAAACACACAGAGACCATCTCGAGGTTGTTTTGAAACTTGGGCTGTCAGTCATCGGAGACCTGTGTCTTTGCCAGCGCCGGACTGCAGCTGAGCCTGCTCAACCCCCCACACTGTCAATCACAGCTCGCTCGGTCTCTCTTTGCTGTGTTTTCCTTCACAAGTCATCTTAAACAATAGACTCTCCACCTCAAAAAAGTTTGAAACGTTTATGTAATCTAGGACTGGCAATTAATTATCGCTGTCGGGTGGAAACCTTGTATGTCCGAAACCACTACTTTTCAGGAAGTGGAAAAAACACTGTATTTTTTAAATAATTAAACACAGTCTTATTGATATTATGGCTTATTTTTAGTTATATTGTGTCTTGATATACGGTCAGACACTTGCAGGTGTCAAAATCAAGCTCCAATGGAGTTACAAGGTTTTAAACCAGTGAATTTCAGACATACATGTTCTTTCCATCATTAGAATGGCCACATCTGAGGCTGTAAGTGCATCACATTACATTTCCATTAACTTATCCACCTTATTCCTACGCCCCATGACGCTTTGCGCAAATTATGGGTGTAACTACCTTTAAGCTGTAAACAATCAGTGAAAAGGCTCGCTCTATGAACGCAATATGTTAAAAAAGTGTCACAATGAGATGACATTAATCTACTCTCCCTTCAACCATCGAACATTAAAAGGAAATTTAAAAGTGTAAAAGCATCAACAAGGTAATTCAACAGACCAAATAACCTCAAAAGCGCGAGTCTTTCCACAGCAATAACAGACGATAACAATAATAATTATTATATAATAATATATATATCTGTATTATGTAACTTATGTTGCCTTAATCAAAAATATTCATTAACTTCAGCATTACGTGATACTATTTCAAAGTGATTTCCGTCATTTTGACAGATTATAATAAATTGTATTTACCTGTGAAAACAAACCTGGAAAGAGACGTGAGGATTTGAGGAGAATAACGAGATTCTTCGTGAATTCCAGTGAATTATTAATGGAATGTATCGTAAATTAAATTCGGGAGAACAGACCACAAATGTGCAGTATATGTTGTCCTTTTTCATACTTTTACAGCGAATTGCAAAAGGAAAAAGGAAAATAATCACGAGGAAAAGAATGCAGTGACTGAAAAGAGCTCTTGCCATAGATATTCTTGTTATAACATGTCACGTTAAAATACCAAGTATAACGTTATTCTCATGATGCCTGAAAGTAAATCATGAAGGAAAATTGACAGCTCCTCCAGTCAAACTGACGGATCATCTTTATTTGTAGGGCAACCTTATGATTTGAAATGATTTGTTTCAGCCTTTTTGAATGGATGTTCCCCAAACTGGAAGTGCCACCCATAATTCAAAACGCAGTAAGGTCGTCAGCAATAAGGTGGATAGGTTGTAAAGTTTACTGTAGCTATGTGTGTGCTTTTTTTGGACAAAATTCTCATGTTATAAAAGATGACAACAAATACTAGAATAAGGCACTCTTCTCCACTACACAAATACATAAAACATTAGCCTTTACAGACGGATAGTGTTTCTTGAGTACTGTGGGAACGGCTCCTATCTCATTCTGTACTGCCTGTTCTCAGTAGAAGTGTGGTCACATTAGCAAAATTTCAGCAAATTCACATGACCAACTTGAATTCCTATTGAAATGACTAGAAGCATAATTGTGGTTTGGGAAAGTATGTAGCAGCAGATGACTGGGATGAATGCGGAGGCAAACTTCCCTACTATATCTGCTTTAAGCCATGACGAAAGGAATACTGTTTCCGGGTCCAAGCCTTTACTCCTTTCAATTGAGAATACAATCTCAACAACTGTTTATGAGCACTGTTTATTCATTTCACACATTTTAAGCTAAGCATATTAAAACTTACAGTGTTTATACATTCTTTGGGGTCATCCCGGACACCAACAATTTAATGATTCATAAAAAATGAATCCCTGTCTGGCCATTTTAAATTTTGGTATGGCGATAAAGGTTAGGATCATGATTTTTTTGGTAGTATTGTGAGTGTACATTAGCATAATTTGTTGCTTGCTTTTGGCATCTTATTGACCCAGAAACAATGACATGTGACGTTGGACTTGTGCAGATATTGTAGGTAAAATACAGTACATGAAAAGAGCTAAATCGCTTGTAACCCCAAACAAACACAAAGACGTTCAAAAGCAATAAAAAGTAAAAGAGCATGTCAGCTTCATATTAGCATTAGGCAATGGCCACTCAGCATGTAACAATTTTGTAGCAGGCACAGGTGTCAGGCACCAACAACAGCATAAAGTGTTCAATTCTAGTCACTTTGGGAACAACATTTTTACATTTTCTTCATTACTCCTATGTGTGACGTTACTGTACCTATGAGCTACAAACCACTATCAAAACACCCAATAACAGTGCAATTTTTAGTTCAAAAAAGCAGCCTAACGTAGCAGTACAGTGAGGGTACCAGGTGCACCATGGTACATTAATAGACAACATGAATCTAACCATAAAGTTACACTGTACACTGCTGGTGTTTTGGTACTGTTTGATGGAAAATGTTTGACCTGTAATACAGAAACATTCACAAGTTTCTCATGCATTTGTTTATCATAAAATCCAAATTCAAATTGGGCATCACTAGTTCTGGGCTGAGTTTCCCAAAGCATCGATCTACTTAGGTTTTGCGCATCGACAGCCCTGATTTACAATATCAACATATAGCAGAATACAAAAGAACACTTGGCATGATTGCTGGAATTATTTTCAAGCTTCTCAGGTCGGTAAATGGTAATCATCTTCGAGATTTATCAGTGAAATTTCACTGGGGCTTATAACATGTTTGATTCAATTCGAACCTGATTAATGAGTGTAATGTCCACAGCTTTTTGACTTGAATTGAAATTGAATCATTGACGCAGATGCCATTCTAAAGCAACGGCAACCAAAAGCAAAGCAGATTCCAGTCTTCATCCAAATCCGCTAATACATTCCTCTTTGTTTTGTTTGTTATTGTCTGATGAAGTGTTGCAGTTCAGTGGTGGAAGTTTTCTAGGGTATCACAGTTACAAGGGCATTGCATCATGCTTTGAAATTCGTCCTGGCCTTGCCTCAACCCAAAACAAGAACAGTGTTTCAGATCAGATATTAATTATTCCCCCGCTAATAAATGTCCATGAGGAGAAATGTGAAGAAGAAACTGAACTAAAGCACTTCACATTATTTCAGGAATCAGCTAAAAACAAGTAATAAAAACTCAGTGAGTGTTTTAGCGCAATTTTCTGACGTCATGGGATCACAACACTAAGAGATAGTAAATCTTTTTATGTTTTTTTTTTTTTTTTTTGTGTGCGTTCCCGAGATTAGACCTTCCTTAACATAATGCCGAAAACCCGAAGTCTCTAGGTGGTCTGGTTGAGGAGGAGATAGAAGTGCAAGATTGGTGCGCACAGACAGAACAGAAATCATGAGTTAACAATCGCAATTTTGCCGTTGGAAAATTGCGCTAAAAACAGAAACAGGCTACAGTATCGGTGATGGTCTTCTGTTCAGGTTTAGGTGCTGCAGATCAATGAGCCAAAATGTTCATTTGTAAGATTCCTTTCTTCAGATGGTAAATGTGGTGGTATTTTTCAAATGAAGTCCTATTCCATAGACAAGTGAGTTTCTGTTTCTAGCCTACTAACATACGCAGCTGCCTTCTAAGACTAAGGCGTAATGGAAATGCGTAAGTGACTGATTTGGAACGGTCTACTGTACATGGCAGAATCTCCACGCTCCACGCTCTTACGTGAAGCATACAGGGGACTTGATCCACTATTGATTTCAATGGAGTTTGATATTGTGAACTAATATCACTAAGCTAATGACACATTCTAATGTGCATAAAAATAGTATACAATAATATTGGGTAAAATATGTTATAGATGTAGTATAGGCTACATAAATTATTATTTTAATTACTTTATTAAAATAGATATAAATATATAATAATGTTAAACAAACACATACATTATGATACATTATTACAAGCAGAGGAAACAAGAAATGAGAGTGAACTAGAAGGAAAATACTTGTCCTGGAGAATGAGATTGAGAGAAATAGAAAAGAGACAGAGAAAGTGAGGCCATTTAAACTAATGTATTTCAATAATCTATCCATTATCCATCCCTACACAATGGTACTGCGGTGAAATAACGCCCACATCTTGCATCGTACATGTTTGTGTGAATAAGTGCAAAGTCCTTGCATCTTAAGCTTCAATGCCTCTTGTTTTTCTGCTTGTAAGGGATATTTTGAAATGTTTGGAGATGGTTTGAGGACATTTCTCAGTATTGAAGGAATCTGCTGAGAATTTTTATAACCATCATATTAATGTTAAGCCTTTAATTACATTTATTCAACAAAGATATATTAAAACAAAGATATTATTGAGATTCTTCATATTTATTTTACTAACATAAAATATAAAATATTTTAGTATGACATTAAATTTAGATCTAAGGTTAAAAGAACAAAACATGTTCAATCAGAGTCCTTGTTATTACCTATTTACAATAATGACTTGCTACAGACTGTACATTATCCTGTTTATTCGGCTACTTACCAAATAAATAAATAAATGTGCATATTGATTTAAGATTCAATTATTTTATTAGTTTACTTGTAGATTATCTTAAAGCTTCCGCTAAGGTTACCAAGGACACCAAATCAATTATACAGGTTAGTAAAACATCTGACCACAGAATCAAGTATTCCAGAGAGTGCATTAAAAATGAGACACTGAAAGCGTACGATATGACCTTATTTCGAATAAATAATTCATAAAAGGTAAATACATTAAATCAGGACATGGTGAACAAAAATTGGATTAGATTATCTTTGATCTGATATCTTGCAATGTAAAGCAGAGGAATGAGTTACTCAATAAAACCTGAACAGTGATTACTGTAAACATGTCATACAAAGACAAGCAAGGATAAACAAGCATACTGATGTGAGGCTATACTGAAGCAGAAAATCCTTAATGATCCTTGGTGGAGTGAGGATCGAGAAATGTATAAAGGACCCGAGCAAATGTAGTATGCAGTGCTTGTGTATGTGTGTGTGTGTGTGACAGTGATGGAGTGAGGGTGTATGTTTGTGGCTGAAACTAAGAGGAGTCATTTCTGAAGACTAAAGATGAGCTGTCACAAGAGACGGACTGAACTCCCCCTTCAATCGATATGGGGGATTGGTTCCCTATAGGCCTCTGGAGCCGATGCAAGATTTTTGGTCTTTCTACTTTTAAACACTAGCCTATATCTGAAGATTACAAAATATTACTTTCTGAAATGTAGACTTAACATGCAAAAAAAAAACCTTTGAAACTATATTGGGGAAAATACATCTTAAATGACAAATTAAACATTTTAGTGTTTGAATTTTACATCTTTGTTCAATTATAAGAATTCAAACTGCACAAAATGAAGAAACATATTCTGCCATGTCTTGAAAATAGGCTAAAGCTGCAGCTATTGTAATGCAGTCAAATGGCATATTCATTTGGCATAATAAAAATATATATTTCTGAATTTATCAGCACTACAAAGAACCCTGGGAAGGGAGGGGGCTTCAGTCAATGTTTGACTCACTCGTTCTTTGCAACAGGCAGAGTGTTCTGCATGACTAACCAAAAGCAGAGAACTCAATAAGGACAGACAACGCAGCTCAAATCATCAGAGATAGAGAGAGAGAGAGAGAGAGAGAGAGAGAGAGAGAGAGAGAGAGAGAGAGAAAGTGCGCAGAAGAGAAAAAAAGACCACCACCACCACCACCAAAAAATAAAAATGGACAGACTAGCAGAGCTTTAGCAAATACAGCCAAAACTACATTAGGGAGCTCACTGAAACAATAACTCTCTAATGGTTTTTAAAGTGGCAAATTTTAGCAGACCTGCAGATAAAATAATTAGTCAGTTTACCAATTACAACACTTTCTTAGTATAGTTCTCAATATGACACCCGTGTTGTTTTCATGTGACATTTAGGGGCAGTTTCTGAAAACGTGTTCCCTGGAAGAGCAATAAAAGTCAATAAAATCTGGAACCGGCAGGTTTAGTTGAATCAAAGTTCTCTACTGATTTTTATAAGACTGGTATCTTCCAACATTTTCAGACTCCATAGGCACAATGGGCCCTATCTTGCACCCGGCACAATCCAGCGGCAATCGTGACGCAAGTGTTTTTTGCTAGTTTCAGTCCGACGCAGTTATCATTTTCACATCCTGCGCCACGTTGTTTAAATAGCAAATGCATTTGCGCCCATTTGTGCGTCCATGGGCGTGCTGGTCTGAAAACGAGGTGTGTTCTGGTGCATTGTTGGCACGTTGCTATTTTGAGGCAACAGAAATAGACTGACCATTTTTCCCATCGTTAAACTAGCAAAAGTGGATTCGGACACGCCCTAAGTGAACTTGCGCCCTGTGCTTTAGACCATGCGCTTAGATCGTTATAGGGCCCGATATCACAAAAATGTACTCTCTTACTTGTTTTTTAACTGGCACCAGTTCAAGCACAATTGCAGACAAGACAACATGGCAGAAGAAAAAGGCTTAAATCTTACTGTATCTTTTTGGTCCATCCTCCAAACAGAAGGAGAGGGTCAAGGTAGCATCCTCCTCAAAGAACTCTGTAGCAAACGCATCCCACCACAGACTATCACTCTCCTGGGGAAGAAGGAGAGTCACGGTTAATTAATAGGAGTTAATTATATGGTGTGATATGCTTTGTCAGTCTTAGAAGTCTATTTAATGAGGAAAATGAGGAAAAAAATTAATGTTTTGTGTATAGCTCCACTTGTTTTTGGGATTTTATACACACTAGCATTCAAAAGTTTGGGGTCAGTAAGACTTTTTCAATTAAACCATAAAAATATGAGGAAAACTTTTTTTTTTTTTTTTTTTTCAAATATTTTAATGTGAGAGGGGAACAAAACACTTAACTTGGTTAAGGTATTTATCTGATAAAATGATTTGTCAAAAAAGGCAAACAACAGCTACAGGTTTTATTTTACTATTTAAAAAAGCTCACAAGAAAAAACATACACTTACAACATAAGTTATTGATTTATCTTGTTTTTGCATGTGATCATAATTTCTTTGTAGGAAAAATTATGACCGTGATCTTTTGACATATAAGAGGTCATTGTTTTGAGTTTCAGAACTCAAAACTTCCTCGTTTTTCCAAAAACAGCTTTTATTGAAACCGAGCTTCGAAAACGACTCATTTCGGATTTTGTCACATTATTACGTCATAGTGTGACGAAAGACCGCCTCTGCAGAAGATCAAAGTCTACTTTTACATTTGCTCAGTAGCCCCACTCACCGATTTGCGCATGTCATGTAGTAGTAAATACGAGACAGACGCAAACACAGGATTACTCCAGCAACAATACGATAGAGATGTGTCTGAGGATTACAAGAGTAGTTATACTGTAGCGCCGCAGTCATACTGTGAATAGTTTTGATAGTTGTAATTTGTGTTCTTTCCTTTTCTTCAGCATTTATGTAGTTAATGAGAATAAAGCATGTAGAGAACGCTGCTTTTGTTATTGTTTTGATCTAAGCCATTTAATCCTGAATAAAAGCTTCAATGAGTGACATCTGTTTTGTCATCAGTAAGACATTACAACACGTTTCATTTTATTTAAAACACAACATATACAGTGCTATGCATAAGTTTAGACACCCATGCTAAAGTTGACTAAAAAGAGGAATAAAAAATCATCTTTTGGAAACTGAACTTAATGCCTTAATTTAAAAAATTAGGAAAAATCCAACCTTTAAGGACACCAATTTTCTTTGTGAATGAATAATGTATCGTAAATAAATAAATGTTCTTCCTTAAAATGCAGGGTGCATAAGTTTGGACACCCCTATGTTAAATTCCCATAGAGGCAGGCAGATTTTTATTTTTAAAGGCCAGTTACTTCATGGATCCAGGATACTATGCATCCTGATAAAGTTCCCTTGGCCTTTGGAATTAAAATAGCCCCACATCATCACATAGCCTTCACCATACCTAGAGATTGGCATGGGGTACTTTCCATAAGATCATCTCTCAATGCAAATCAAACTAGCTATTAGGCTAACTGAAATAAAACCATGCCAATCTCTAGGTATGGTGAAGGCTGTGTGATGATGTGGGGCTATTTTAATTCCAAAGGCCAAGGAATTAAAGAGAGAGAGAGAGAGAGAGAGTCAACTTTTTAGTCAACTTTAGTATGGGTGTCTAAACTTATGCATAGCACTGTATGTTTTTCACTTTATTGAATAGTATGAAGTATGAATAGCCTATAAGAATGACAGTGTGACAAACAGTGGCACATTCATTCCTAACATTCACATGAAGTTATCACAAGTTATCATTCGTCAACTATAACAAAAAGTGCTTAAACTTTATTTGCCACAACCAAGACTGATAAAGCATATGTAATAGGCATAAATGTAGCACTCTGTAGGCAAATGTTTCAACTATGTTGCAAGATACTTTTCAACGTCGAAAGTTTTCAAAACAATGTTACAACGACAAAATTATTTTAATATGCAAAACTGTTACCCAATCATAGCAGAGGGAGTTTACTTCCAAGTTTTGAATGCGAATCAAAACGAAGTGTTCGAAAGAGACGGTCAAACCAGGATAGAAAATAGCTTATTACAGTACTTCTAAATTAGGATGTTTTTTTTATGTAAAAATTTGATAACATCATAAGTGGACCTTATTATAAAAAATGCAGTTCATGACCCCTTTAAAAGCTCATTTTGCATCCATTCTGTGATCTAGCATTCAAATTACATGAGCCCAGAGCTTCTAAATGCAAGATTTTTCCTTAATTAAAGACTGGTTATGTAGAGGGCACCTGTGCACAGTTATTAAAAGTCGACAACAACAACCAAATTCATTATACATAATGTACATCCAGGGCACCTAGAAACTCCAAATCCACTGCTAATGGAAATATTTACTAATTCACTTGAATTAAATTAAGGCCACTCCATCAGATGGGCACGCTAGCTCAGAACATCCTCAGCGTATGTAAAATTAGACTCCACGGCGTCCTGTGATTGACAGAGCTCTGATTCTAACAGACGTCGTTTAGGCCAACGTTGCCATCTAGCCAATGTTGCCTGGTGACAGATCACAAGCCCTCTCAGATGTTTACAATTAGGGCTGTCGACTTCAGGCAGCGTCACATTCCACAGTGGCCGACCCTGGAGACCTTTACTCCCGAGTCTTGTATTCGTGAAGCGCTGTTTTCCAGCGCTGAGAAAGCGTTTTCATCTGCTCTGTGTTTTGGGAGTGAGTCAGTATCCTATTACGATCTGCTGTCTTAGTCACTTGTAAGTGAATGATCAGTTTTGACACCTTTTTCCATTCAATAAGGCAGGAGGCTGATGTTGTCCAACACAGCTGGTTATTAGCACAGCACTATCACCCATGACACACACACACAGTTTTGGCTAACACTCTTTTCCTTGCTTTCTACTTGTGTATGTGTGTTTTCATGTGTGTGTGTGTGAATAAACCTGTATTCACACTCAGCAGGATGCATGACTTCATCAGATAGTCATGTTTTCTTCATTTTTAGCTTATTTCCCCATCTTGGTCTCTTGTGGATTGGCAAATCTTTGAGGTTAAAACCACCTTCCTTTTCTTTAATCACTAGGCCTGCGTATTGACAGATTTCATGAATCAGTTAGATTCTGATCCACAAACTGATCCATAAACTATTTTGTAAACTATAAATATACTGTCATTTGGTGCATTACTAAAATAAGGTTAAAATTAACCAGTTCAAATTTATTTTCTCATTATTTTTTAGATATAATAACACTCAAATGTTATGTTGTACACTAACATTTAAATTGCACAGTTAAATTGTTTATAAGTTTTATTATTTAGTATTAAGTTTTTATATCAACTTTTTTAATGGTTCTCCAATTTGTTGTTGCAATATAAATAAAAATAATTTAATGGTGGCTGTCATAACTTTAATTAAAAGCTTTTCATTACAAATTTATTCAAACATTCAATAAATGAGACATTACTAACATGTTACTCAATACTCAAGAATATAATGAATATGGAATCTAATGGATATATTTATTAAAAATTCTCCTCTCTAGAGTTATTTTTTCCAAGCTGACTAATAAGCTATGGTCATTGAATGGCTTTTCTGAGGTAAATGTAACATTACGTGAATTGTTTGCAAGCTGTTTTATTGACGTCTTTCTGCAAAACACTGATTAAGTGATTACATAAGTGACTTCAATAAGTTGTATTGTTTCTTTCAACATACCTTCTGATGTTCATTCAAGTTTATTTCGTGCTATAACTAAGTAACGAAGAAGAGGTGATCGGTTCACGTGCCGCTTGACCTGAGGCACTACAGCGATCTGTCATGCCACATTAAAGATTTATTGTTTGAATTTTAAGGTCAAATTGAAAGAATTTGAAAGCTGAGACTGTTTCATATATATAACAAAGCACAAAGCAAAAATATAACAAAGCACAAAGCTTATTGTGATTATTAGATGGGAAGCACGCTACAAATGTTTAGTGAAGTTTTGTTCACACATCATCCAAAAACACCATAGACTAAGAAATCAATCTTGGGATTTAAGTATCGATTTTGATAAAAATTAAGTATTAAAAATCGTAAGTCAGCCCTACAAATCACTGTCTCTTTCTTTCTATCTTTAGTCAGTGAGTCTCATCTCCTTTTTAGCTATATTGCATGACAATCATGTAGTTGTGATTGAAATCCCACGACTCCCTGAGCTCTCTGCAGTTCAATATCTCTTTGCAGCTCATTGATGGATGCTCTTGAGCGGAGTTTATCAAACCGTGTTTGTATCAGCAGGTGTTGACTGCTCTCTTTGAGTGTTCATTGATCTCCTCCACTTCAACATCTTCCTGGTGCTGAGGTCAATGGCCCGCAGGGGGATCCATCAATGCTGTACAGTCACCACCAATGACCTCCTCAGCACCAACGACCTTTGACCTCAGGTTAGGTCCAAGTGCATAACACTGATGAAGTAATAGTTTAAGTAGACTATAGACTTTTTTGTTGTTGTTATGGTCTATATATACTATATATACTACCATTCAAAAGTTTGTGGTCAGTCAATAATTAATACTTTTATTCAACAAGGACACTTTAAATTGATCAAAAGTGACAGTAAAGAATTTTACATTGTTACAAAGGATTTTATTTCAAGTAAATGCTGTTCTTTTAAACTTTCTATTCATCAAAGAATCCTGAATTAATGTATCAGTTATATATTAATCAGCACAACTATTTTCAACATTGATAATAGTAATGAATGTTTCTTGAGCACCAAATCAGCATTTTAGAATGATTTCTAAAGAATCACGTGACACTGAAGAAAATTCAGCTGTCGTCACAGGAATAAATTACATTTTAAAATATATTAAAATAAGAAGAGTTATTTTAAATTTTAAAACTGCAAATGGGTGATCACATACATTAGATTTTTGAGAAACTGATTTTCAATGTCATTAATAATAATAATAACTTTTATTTTTATATTTTTATTTAATTTTTGTTGCAGCTTTTTAAAGTGTTTAAAGGGTCAGAATATAATAAAACGCATAATTCAATATTATATGTTAATATATATATATTTACAATAAATATCTCATGATTACATAATCTATTATCTTTTTATCCCTATTTTAGTCTTGTAAATCACAATCAACAAAGACATTCCGTGAAATCACTTCAGTACATAATGAAGACAATGACCCACAAGTACAAAAATGGTGAAAGGGTCTTCCATTATGCTGAGAAAACAAGATATCGAGCATATAGGTTGAGATAACATGGACGAAATATTGAGTTAGCATGTAACATAATTACTTTACACTGTCATTGTTTTAATTACTTTGATATAAGCTAATTACGGAAGAGCATTAATGGCCGCTAACAGCATTATCAGTATCTGCACCAGGACTCAGAGTTATAGGATTTCATTTATCTGGAAGGCAATCTGTACCGTCACAATCGATGGGAAATCTGATTGCCCATTTGCACTAATTAACCCTATTTAATGCCTCAGCAGCCCTTGCAAACAGTATCCGTAAACTTGCGTACAGGTGTGTGATGTGCCAAAGTTGGAAAGGAAGGACTGGATTTTTAACAGTTGAATAGGATCATTTCTTATACTGTACAAAAGTTCCCTAGCGATGTGATTTGCATTTATAGTGATATATCTGTGCCCCCCTGCTGCGCTGTTCTTGTATTTCTTTTTCTTTCTTTCTTTTTTTTTGCTCTTGACTGACTGATGGAATAAACCAAAGCTGCTGCATTTCAGAGACATAGATCATGTTTGATAAAGATGACATATAACACTGCAGCCAAGAGAGAGAGTCGGCTATAGATCAGTAATCTGTAGCTGACATGGAAAATGAGAGGTTCCTGCCTCCAGTGCAGATTGTAGCTGTCTACCATGCTATAGCTGATAGTGAGCTTTGATGTACTGCGCACAGATCAGTCCTTCAGGACCTCAGGTGAACTAACATGGGCGTCTGCACGGGCTGCCTGAAGATAAAGCCGTATTGATTGGAACGTCTAAAGGGATTCATCAATGTGCCAATGGTGGCTCTCGACCCAGTCACTGTTCCGCAGGGGCCAAGCAACTCAGATTTATGGTAGATCCAAGAGCTTAGAGAAACAACAATGTCCCATATCCTTGGTAAATAACAATAGCAGGTGCTTTTTACAACACATAGCTACTGTAGACACAACAACTTACTGAACTTTTTACACACACACACGTTTTTTTGGGGACAGTGGCCCTCCAGGACCCGACCTCTGCTCTAAACCTAGCCATCACAAAAACTTTCTGCATTTTTACATTTTCAAAGAAGATGGTCAAGGTCAAAAATGTCAACACAGACCTCACACACAGTCCGTTTTTTCAACAATTTCACTAGTTTTTAATTTCATTTTGATTTGAATTTTTAAAAAATTTCCTCAAATTTCAAAATTACTTTCATTTCAGTTTTAATGCTGCACATATTCATTTCATTCAAACAAATGCAATGTAAGTCACATTGGATAAAAATGTTTTTGCTTGATTTGCTAAAAACGTGGAAGCTTAATCTTCATGACTTTTGTTTGAGACTGTTTACAACAATAAAGAGAGATTCAATTATTTAATTATTTTAAACTCATAAATGATTTGTGATTTCCTGCATGCTGGTTTATTATTGAGATGTCACTGTTTTCAGATTTACCTGCTGTAAAGGTACAGCAGTGTACCTGCACTAACTGTGGTTGTTTGTTTTACAGTAGATGACGATCAAACTGGGCATCAGAAATAGATTGCATGTCAACAGTCAGGCTTAGGATATCAATTAACTGAAAATAAAAAAAACTTTAGTAATTTTCCTGTAATTCAATGTAGTTTTTGTTAATATTTATTTCTCATACTGTATAGTGTGCGATACTGATACTTCCGTGTCTTTTTGCACTTGAACAGACAAATACACACAAAAATATGCCAAAATATCCTTGTAAACAGTCGGTTATATCTAAAGTGAAAGTAAACAGCTGACAAAGAAAACGCATGTGATCCGTGAAGCTCTTAAACTCCTATTATTTCTGCTGCCGTCTCTAATAACGTTAATCAAACAACAAAACTCTTCACTCTCTCTTGCTTGCATAACTTTTGTAACTAAATTACCTAAAAATCTTAAACACCATTTATTTCAATAGTATCTTTGTTCAGTTGTATTTATTTTTTTCGGTTGCTAATTTGTTTATTTGTGCTTTTTTAATTACTAAGTGTTTACTTGTTTTTAATAATGCTTGAAATTTAAATTAGTTAGGCTAGTTGTTTTAGCTATGGTATTTTTAAACCGTAGGCAAAAGTTCTTTGTGTAAGTATTCTTTAGCCTATCGATTTTTGGTATTCAGCTACAATGAAATGTTTTGCGATAAGATTTAGAATAAATGTGAATGATAACGTCTCGGTTAAGGAGGGAATGGAGACGTAGTCGACTGATTGGGATCATGCTTAGGGATCCCAATCAGTCGACACGTCGAACGTGAGCGATAAGAATCGGAATTGGAATCATTAAAACGATATCTAACACTATAACCCTTCTGCCATCATCTAAATTTAAATGTATAGCTTGGCAAACACCATCTTCCAATGGCTGTTGGGTTGTACTGGATCAGTGTGTTGTTCACCCTGTTGGTGTTTGTTGTGAACGTTTGAACAAGATAGCTGTGTTTCCTAACCACCTAAATCTATAAGTCTGTTTTAGAATGAATTCCGATTTTATTTAGAGGCAGTGTTTTACAGCATTAATAGTACAATGAGAAGTATCAACATTTCTGTTTTGAATGGTACTATGCTGGAAGGCAACCTAATTGCTCACACAACATGGGAATTGGTGTAAATTGCCCTTATATATCCACATCTGCAAACTGACATTTAAAAAGTCCTTAGCCAGGCAGACTCCATTTAGACTCACCTTTCAGGACTCATGAAACGTACACAAGGTCTTTGATGAGCTGAACAGAGCTGTGTGTGGGCAATCATGTGCAGGGTTTGTACAACTGCTGTTGAACTTCTTCCACCTACATCAGTGACAGCCACCGACAGATCTCAGGGAATACTTACTAACTATGTAAACAAGCCAAAACCGCAGTAGAAATGGCAGTAAGCACGTAAACAATTCATGCATCAATTCATGATACCTCATTTTAGTAAACAACGTTTATGGGTATTATTTTAGCAAGCTGTTCTCGTCTGCTTGTCCTTGTTCTGCTGTTTTAAGAACAACAGAATGTCGACAATATTTGAGTATAAGGTTAAGTGCACATGATCTGAATTATGCAAATGCAGTAAAGGCACGGGGAAGTGAACTAACATCCTTCAGAAAGTCCTCACCCTAAATGACACACAGCACTGAAAACAACTCCAGAACTGTGCCAACATGTATTTTTGTTTGTTTGTTCAATCCGTTCTAAAGTTTGGGGTCAGTTAGGCTTTAAAAAAAAGAAAAAAGAAATGAATATATTTATTCAGCAAGGATGCATTAAACTGATAAAAAACAGACTTATAGACTATATATATATATATATATATATATATATATATATATATATATATATATATATATATATATATATATATAATGCTGTTCTTTTGCACTCTATTCATCAAAGAATCACAGTTCCCACAAAAATATTAAGCAGCACAACTGTTTTCAAGGTTGATAATAATAATAAATGTTTATTGAGCCCTTATCAGCATTTAAGAATGGTTTCTGGATCATGTGACACTGAAGCCTGGAGTAATGAGGCTGAAAACTCAGCTTTGACATCAAAGAAATAAATTGCATTAAATAAATATTCAAATAGAAGTTATTTTTAAATTGTATTAATATTTCACAATGTTACTGTTTTTACTGTATTTGTTAATCAAACAAATGCAGCCTTGGACTCAAAAACATTAAAATGGTAGTCTATATATTTCTAAATGCATGTTTGTGCTATAGTTGACACAACATTAAAGCATTTTCAGCTATTTTTGTGCAAATAGGTAAAGATGCATGAAGGTTCACAACCCATCCGAATATTGATGAAGTGCAGTAAAAGCCAACACATCCAGAGCGTTGACAGCAGAGAACTGTTTTATTTGTGTTCACTGTTTTATCAATGATAACACATTTGTGGCTCCTCAAAAACATCATCACTCAGGGCTGGACAAAAGGAATCAAAAATATGATCTGTACAGAAAAAGTCTAAAAACAGGAAGTTGGTAAAAATGGGCGATCCCTCTTTATCTGTTATCAGCGCAACAGTGTAGCCTGGAAGGAACTTTGGGAAAGCCGCAGGAAAAAGGTGGGACTATTGTCCTAGTATCCTGCCAGTTTGAACGCAACCTTATTGTTCCAGAGAATCCATGTTTTACTTCTGTTTTGTTTTCAATGTAATATGTCACATATCAGCCAGGACCCCATAACCTGTTTTTGCATAATGCAGCCAATTGATAAGAGAGTTGTGCGTTATAGTCGTCCCATAGTGAGTGCAAAATAAAGTTGAAGTCCACTGCTACTACAAAACCCAAAATGCAGATGATACATGTGTATTAATCTGATAGTATCATTGATATTAAAATAATTAGATAGATCTCAGTCCTATATGGCTGACTGCTTAACAAAACTCGTACATCTGGGCACGTCAATTGATGCTAGACTTTTCATGTGCTCTTAAAACTCAATCATTATCCATCACCTGCTTTCTACAAAATCAATTAAGCAGCATGTAATATAAATGATGATGGACATGGTTAGACTGATTTGCCATTTGGTGCCATTTTAAGCTCTAATGGGACTGTGGAAGATCTGCGATGATTGGTTTACCTCGAGGACTTTGATACTGAGTTTCTCCACAGTGAAATGCATTATCGATCGCCCTCAGATCAAAACGAAACCCCGCTGTGAACTCGCACCGCTCCTTTGCATAAATGCATCCCATTCCAAAAGCATTAGACATATTAATACAGCTAGTCTTTCATTTGTTTTCTTACTGGCGACCTCTTCTTTTTTCCACTCTCTCAGAGCTTGTGAATATTAAGACGCATTATGCTAATGATCTTATACCAGCGGAGGTCGACAAAACTCCTCCTCTGAATGTTAACCAGCATGCTTGTTTGCATAATTATGCTTATGTGGCAGGTTATCCAGCAAACCTTTTAAACGGCAGCAAACATGTTCGATGCTCTTTCAGGATGCATGCCTCAAGGCAAACAGGCAAACTCTATATGGCTTCTGTTAAAGGAGCACACATTTTTTTGTTTATGCAGCGCAGACTGATACAGCAGTCAAAATGAACCTAACGGCGTGGATGCAGCATAATGCAAAAGCATGTCAGCCATGATTCATTTTTTCAGCAAAAAAGCATGGTAACTAAGATAAAGTCTAGTATCAAAGTCCATTTCAAGGAGAGTCAGTTCATTCGTCGGCCATATTTGCAATAGTGATGTCCTGAATCATTCTTTTGAACTGGTTCTTATTAGTGAACTGGAAGAGCCAATTGACCAAATTGGACTGAACTGTCTGAAACAGTTCGCAACTCGAGTCTGCACAGATCTACAAGTTACTCAATCAAAACTCACTTTCGGATGTGCCTGACAGTCACTCCTACTCAAAATGAGCTGATATCCAAGAGAATATGATCCTATGAATGATGCCCATTTTTGCCATCTCAATCAAGCACTCCAAGACTGCTCAGATTGAACTGAGAACAGTCTTTCGGACATATCTGACATGCTAAGGACTGTCTGCTGAGGTAGTATGTTTCTGGTGTCTTTTGCTGAAAAACAAAGTATAACAAATAAAAAGTATTGCAAATATAACAGTGATGGCACTGATGGCAGTAGTTCTTGACTTGAATGAGGGAGTGAAATTAAAGCTTTTTTATGGTTTCTCATGGTTTATGTAAAAAGGTGAGTTGATTATGACTCGTTTATTTGATTTAGACATTTAAACATCTGCATCATTATTGGGTGTTTTCGTCATACAATTGCGTGATTACGTAAACAAACTGGTGAATCAGAAGTAAGTTTTGATTTTGTCATTAAGTATGCGATTTTGAATGCAGCAAGAGACAGTAAATTTTGAATGCATATTTCTTCTAAATGCAGATTATACTAAAAGCCTAAAAACGTCCATTTTGATTTCACAAGGACCGTAAAGCTCTAGATCTATAACAGATAGCCTCACCCCAAACTCAAGCTATCGATTGAGCTCAATTGTGATGCTCAAACAAACAGCAATGTTTTGATAGCACCATATAATCACATTGTTTACAGAATCAATAAATGACTTGTTGTCTCTGTGAGGCTGGGTTAAGAGAAAGTACTTCAACAAAATATTACAAATTTCACCTTTGATTCATTATAGTCCATTTATCTAGCGTTCCGTGACAAACTCTCTGGTGCTCTTTAAAACGCAACACTAACTGCTCTGCTCTGAAGTTAGTTTGCTGCCAGCAAATGGGCTGAACAGTTTTAGCCTATGGACAATAAAATACATCAATCACCAGTTTCTGTACTGAGAACTCTCAAGTCAAGAGTCGGGACTCTTGAGCCCTCTTGTCTAGCTTTCCTGAGCTCTTTCCTGCTTTTGTCCAATTCTACTTTCACTCCAGTTAAGTGATGTGCACCGTGGAGCTTAATTCCCATGTTAACCGCTAATATATAGATTAGTTAGACTTATTGGACAGTCATTAAATGACTGATGCAGAGAAATATAGAGCCAAGTGATTATCAAACACCTTTGTTTGACAGTGGCTACTTCAGCGATGCGCTCCCCCTGTTGTTTCAGTGTTTGCCTGGAGCTTTTAAACTAAGAAAGTCTGGATGTCTACATGATGGATGGCTGTGGGGGGAACTCTCCCTTCTAAAATCTGTGCTAAATAACACTGGCTTCAGATGCACATCAGCGTGCTTGACTAATAAACATTGCGCTCATTGTTTGCAAAGATATTAGCAATAGCGTGGTGCTATTATTCCGCTGTGGCAAGGCACTAGACCTATACGCAATTTGCAAGAAGGATACAAGATATCAGACCTTTTACAAACATTTTTAGCATCTGCCAGATGGATTTGTGTGAACAGGGCAGAGACATTTGTGCATTTGAGTCCTCCATCCTAAACAGAATTCTCAATGAAACTCACATGTTGCAGGTATAAAACAGCAAACGAGACATCAGATTGTTTGTTCCAAATTTGTCAAGAACGATGTACTCTCTAAGTGGTGTGCATGAACTGACTAGTATTTCATCCAAAGTCTATTTAAGTGCAATGCAATACAATTCAGTTATTTGAGTGAGTGAATTATTGATTTCAATAACACTGTTTATTAATTTCAGAAACCTTATCCAATGTTAACCCTTTGATGAGAAAAAAAGTTCTTGATCTGCACAAAATTAAATTATACTTTGATTCTTTAACATTATTTAAACAAATCTCTTTAAAAAGAAGTGATTTTTCTTTTTCTTAATTGCACTTCTCTCTTTTTACCTCTTTAGAGCTGCATAGATTGCAACAGTTTCCAGAAACAAATCACATTTGTCAACTAAACTCATTGTTACCCTCACAATGAAATATCTTATCAAGATCGATCACACATAAAGATTTAATCTTAGCAAATGCCCTTTTATGCCAAAGTGAGGTTGTGAAGATTAAAATGATATATTGGCACATGTTTATTAGGCTCTTTGGTAAGTGCCGTTTCAGAGTGGAAGTCTACAGGGTTTGGGCCGTTGCTTATGCATTATTCATGATGTTGTTCCATTGCATCTCTGCAATACAGGCCAGGTCTCCTTAAAGTTACAACACCTCCATCAAACACATGAGCAGAGGCACACGTGTCAGAACTGCGACAGCGATAGGCACCAGTGCCATCATTAGCATATTTAATGCTGTTTTTCCAATGGGACACTTAAGGGGAATTCTGTCTATGACATCACAAATGGGCAAGACTGATTGTGAGAGCAATAAATGCTATAATTAGATATATTCTTTTTTTGACAGTTGAGTGGAATACGGAGGTAGAGGTTGCAAGACTTGCATTATAACCAGCGGATCTTTGAAGAAAACATGACTATTTCCCATTGGGATCAGCTTTACAGACATGTCCCTGTGTCACAGCACAAATATTTACAGCTATCATTTACAGACGTTTTACTGTTATTTTAAAAGTACAATAAAGGAGGTAAAATGCTGGCAGTGTTATAAGTGCATATGTTTTGTTGTCATTAAACTGTTGTTAAAAAAATGTTGTCCCAACTAGCCTAACAAAGTTTGTCAGAATAAACTTCATATCGAACAATATATGTGAGTTCCCAGCATGCACTGCAGAATGAATAAATGATGTGTTTACTGTTATAGATTTATTTTTATCGTTTGCTTAATGTATTAACTATATGCTATTTTTGTTGTCACTGTTCTTTTTTTGTGTGTGGTGATACTATAATCTTTATGCTTGTTCATTATCACCGTTATTTAGGTTTACATGCCTACATCTAATTCAATTGATCTCTCCTTTAGAGGCAAAGATTGCAGAGTTCCCTTGATGTTAAGAGTCATAAAAATCATACAGTGATGACGATTCAAATATTTTGTGTTGTTAATCGAAAATGTGCTGCATGAGAAATCTGTAGTTGCCTTGACAACAATTAATTGGCTGAATGTGACATTTATTTTTAAATTAGTGAACAATAAATTCAATTGGACTATTATGTTGCCTTGATTTTTTAGTTTTCCCCAACATTTATTATTATTAATAATTATTAAAATAAATTGTTAGGTGTGGATGACAACATGCAAACATTCAAGTTCTGAATGCATTCAAAATATTCAAATCAAATCATGCTTTTCATTCCAGTGCTGATTTCACTTTTGAGGCAAAGTTTGTGGGACTATTCATTTTCTCTTGCACGCCAAACGGTTCTGCTTTTTCATAAAGTGCTTTTGGCATCTTGTATACACTTAATCATTTTCCTTTATGCTTTAAACTAATAGTCAGGTTATTAGTAGCCACAATTGTATAGTTTTTATAGTATAAATTAATTAAAAAATATATTTATTTAAAACAGTTGTGTTGCTCTAATAGAAAAGCATCATTCCTCTGCGCTCGTGCGCTGTTCATTAACTTACTGCCTCCACGTGGATTTTAATTAGTGATCAAAGTGGATGTTGATTCTGTACGCAGAGCCTAAATTATGTAAATTCAGAAAAGCTCACCAGAAAGTCTGAATTATGTCCCTAAATGCGCATTATGTTCTGAAAATTTATATTAAAATGCGCTTTTTTTCATCCGAAGCTGGAAATAATTCCATATAAGTGCATTGGAATTTTGAGGAATCACTATCCCGAATACAAGTGGTCTGAGGCTGAGCAATATCATCACAATGCACAATACACTTGTGCAGCCATGCAACTTGCAGTGATTACAAAGTCAGCCAGTTGCCAAACTAAAACATAGGCTATAGTTTCAACACTTAGTTCACACTCAGTTTTGTCCAATCAGGTAAAGTGCGAATAATTTTGCAAAAGCACTGGCCAGCATAACTTTTCCCAAACTACAGCTGTCACTGTCTCGTGTGGAGCGATGCCAAACTCACCTCTGTCCGGGACTGAAGTCGTTTGTTCATCTCATAGATTCTGTACTCAGGCTGCACCATGTACGGCGAATGTCTCCGGTAGAACGGTCCGAAAGGGGACGAGTAGAACGGGTCGTGCGGAGGGTTGGACATGTTGATTCCGTGTCGCGTTTACAGCAGCGCCGAAGATTCAGCATCCATACAGCGCGCGTGCAGGATCTCCAAACGCCGCGAGACAGCAGCAGCAGTCACTGGCTGCACGCGGAGCGGAGAGATGAGAGCGCGCGGAGGAGGCGGGAGAGGAGGAGAGCAGAGGAGGAGGGCTGGGCTCTCATTGGATAGCCGCAGGCTGCACTGGAACATTGTTGAGGGTGAGCCAAGCAAGTCTTACCATCCCACCAAATAGCAACTGGCCTTTATGTTAATGTTTGTGTTCGGCAACATTCACATTAGCGTGTCAGTGTTGTGCACAACCGGGGCTAGTTGGCACGGGGAAGACTTCACTTTTCTTCGTGACTAGCAGAGTTAGTTTCAAGCATTTAGTTCAAAACTATAAAGTAGGCTAGTACATGATCATTTGCGAATTATATCCTTCAGATTAACTTTCCAGTCATATTTTTTTTTACTGTGGTAAACTTCAATACACACATTGAAGTCAACACGGAAGAAGCGATAGTATTTTCTTCCCTATTGTGACGTATTTCCGAGTGAAACGGCTTCTCGAACAAGACAAAATGTAGGTAAATCACTGATCTGTATAATGATTCTCTATATAGATCAGTGAGGTCAATGTTTGATTTTGTCCATCGGAAATTTAATGGATTGTTGTTGTTTGCTATTGCTGTGATGTCATGTGAGTGACAGGTTGTCCCGCCCTCGCGCCAGTAAACACGTCATCAGAGAAGAGAAGAGATGTAGCTGCAAGAAAGCGGGTAAGTTATTTTTGATTAATGATTACAAAGACATATAATTTAATATAAAAATAATGATGTGCATGGATAAATAATTTATAATAAATAGGCTGCAGTATTCCATAAAAATAAGAATAGTCCATTTTGATTATAGAGACTTTAAGGCCACGTATTGTCAAGATTAAATCTGTTCTTATGACAATAAATCTCAGGTGGGTGTAGGTTGTCACATGGGTTTTTAATGTTTTACAATTTTGTTCAAGCGTACGCCCTATGGAAACACGTCAATTTCGCAAAAACTCCCATTTTTCGCAAAAAAGTTTTCACGCTCGCTTGAGGTGGTTGTTTTTTAGGCACTTCAAAAAATAAATATTTCGCAAACCTGCAATGGAAACAGTTTTTTGCATTTATAGGTCACCTGACGTAGATGACACGGTATGTTTGGACAGAATACGAGACAGAGTTCTTTATTAAATTCATAAAGACAAAAGAATTACAGGAATACTGGATTCTAAACCTCAAAGAAATGCCACAATCAAGACCTCGAAGCAGATATGAGGGAGAAACACCCAGAAACACCAGCCGCTCCAAGTATAAAGGTCTTTCCTTACCATTAATGCTTGGATAACACACATACGTCTCCTTCGATTAATAATAATGGCCAGTGCAGTGGCTGGGATAAACATAAACCTATCAACATCCGTCGCCATGATTTTTGGAATGACTTATCGCGAGAAGAAAAACATCAGTTAATGGTTAAATAGTTTTTTGTCGACATTTAGAAAAAAGTTTTGCGCAAATCTGTAATGGAAACGCTGCCTATTGTGAAAACTACCCCACAAACATGAACTGTATCTTTCTTTAAGGTGAAAATATTCAATAGCTTTAGACCTTATGCCAGGGCCAGAATGTAATGGAGCTCTAAGAAAACATGCACAATTTCAAAACGTGGGGGTAAAATGTAACCATAATGAATTAGGCCCTATCCTGTTTGAATTAAATTGTAACATAATAGGTATCTTAAAATGCTATGCCTAGTTGATGAACACACATACTATTATGGAGAATTTCTTTTAATATATTTAATGATTTAATCCAAGTATTCAACATACTGTAAAAAAAATGACAGGTATGTTTTATGTGGTCAAAAAAATAATGATAAAATCATTGAACCTCACATATATCAATCTGAATTGAAGAGGATATACAGAGAGTATACAATTAAATGACTTCAGTAAAGAGTTTAATATATATATATATATATATATGTTTATAGGACAGAATATGATGTAATGCTTGTGTACATTTTGACCCATCTTGAATAAGACTGACAAATGCACTGTAAATACTACTAACACAACTATATTAATCCCACATTGTAAGGCTTATAGGTTGCATCTATACATGCGACTTTTTTTAATTTTGCACTTCTGTTAATACTGTATGATACAGTATCCTAGTAACTTATAGCTCCAAAAATAACCTCTATAATTTAAAACTAAAATAATATAGCAATGTTATAGCACCTCCATATATCAGAATAACGGCCACACCTGAGGCTTCTCTGGTGTAGCTGCATCAGTTGTAAATAGAAACTGCACTATACAAATGGGCTTTGAAACTTTACTTTACAGTATGTTGCTGGAGTTATTCAGAACTGGAAAATTATTCAATGTCTATTTATTTTTTATGCTAATTTATTCTAATGCTGATGTTGATACATGCATTTTCACATTGAGTGTTAGAAGCCTTTTCAAGTCGAGCCCAAAAATGCTCTTCGAAATCCATTTTCTCAATTCATGCTAATTAGCCATTATATACTAATTATTCTTATATTGTGTGTTCTGTGGAAGTATTTGAGGCTCAACCATCTTAGACAAATGAAAGTTGAACTCCAAACACTCCAGGCACAGAGATAGGTAATTATGAAAGTTGGGGTGAAAATCTATTAATAAAACTCTTAATTAAAAATTACATTATTTAATATCTCAAAAACTTAAAATTTTTTAGAAGAAATGGTTGTTTGCCCAAAGCACACTTCTGCAGAGTGTGACCAAAGGCTATGCAGCTCCAAAAAAAAAGAAGAAAACTTGTATTTTTTATTTATTTATTTGCCATCTACTTTTAATTTTAGGTTTAAGGAGAGAGCGTCTGGAATCGGAGTGGGGTTTTTTTCCCCATTCATTAGAAGTAGAGCCTGAGCGTGGAGTTAGTGGTGTTGAGGGAGATATATGTGGTAAGGTGAAAGAGGAAGAGCACTTCTGGGGGAAATCGAAATGGGTCAGGACACATATAGACAATCCTTCGCCAGGCTCCCCACTGTTACTATGGTAACATACCATGGTGCGTGGCGGATGCCGCCTTTTCGGAAGGTTTGAACCCAAACACACACACACACATACACATACACATACATAAACATTGCTTTACCTGCAGAAATCTCCTAGCTAGATTTATTGTTTTGAAAATGGACATTTATACCATTACAGGTTTTTTATGTAAACTGGGGCATAGATAAAATAGACATCCTAAAAGCATGGCCTGGGCCCTAAAGATACATTTGATATGTTTTGTTTTATTTTTTTGTGTTTAATGATCATAGTCTTGCAATATATTATTTTACAATTTGTAACTTAATTATAATTATCAATCTTGCATCCATTCTGCTTGAAACACATAACAATAGATTATGTTAAACAACAGCATCATCAAGCCTCAAGAACAATTTACTCTGTGAAAAAGCATATCAGTCTATCAACACAAACAGACTTAGGGAATTTAATAATGAATAATGGTGTGATCTTGTTCATGAGTAATACTTTACAAAGATCTTCACTGCAGGACACCGAGGTAGATGCAATGTGATTTTGACCTAGGACACACACACACACACACTCACACTAATGTTTTCTGAATATGGATGAAATGTACCCCTGTGCTCGAGGAAGAACTGCTAGTTTTGCTGGAGAATCTCATTAGCATCGTAATAGCTTGCAGCCTTATTTGCATATTGCCAAGAGTGATTTTTTCCCCCTTTGGATAAAGGAGAGAAAGAGAGAGAGAGATAGAGAGAGAGTTGGTTAAAAAAATGCTAAAACTTTGAAGCTCCATATTTTATTTCATTATTTAAGTTAAATAAATTCTAATTGAAAGACGCCTTTCAATTATGTTTCCCTGCTTGTATTAGATACAAATAGTTGACTTGTTGAGCATTTGCAGAGAAAACATCCATTACTGCTGAGATAAACACTATTACGTTTTTTCTCATTATGAAAAAAAAAATCACAAAATAAACAAAAAAATCATAATTTGTCTCTCAATTAATCTGAAACTTCAGGACAACAAATGTGTCACCTGAGGGAAATGTTAGCATTAAGGAACCCAAACACATTTTTGAAGGACTGCAGACATTATCTCAAAATTAGAATAATTAAAGACAGTCATATTTTGTGTTATATGTACAGTTGAAGTGCAATTTCTTGCAGTTCAACTGTAGGCATGAGAAATCTCTTCTGCATACTTTATTACAGTTGACCTTTCCATGTGGTATTTCATTTCAGTGGCGTATGACATGTTTGTAATGTGAAAGCAATGTTTGCTTAACTACAGTGGCTCTGCTGGTGGTCACCAAACGGCGGTATCTCTGTCTCACACATACTCATTTTCCTTGATGGTGACATTCAAGCCAAACCTAGAAATCTGGAAACCTTTTAAATTTCCAACTGTAATAATAAAAAAAAAAAAACAGGGAAAAAAAAATAAAATAATATATATATATATATATATATATAATTTCACAGTTTAACATGCTTGGCTTGTCTGACTTGTGTCACTTGAGCATGCAAAACCTAACTGTTGACTTTCCCCGAGTGATTTATGGGAAACAATTATCTTGACTTAGTTTAGTTGCAAGCTGCATAGAATAATTTATTTGTGTATTTTGTTCATACATTATATCTTGTGCCTGAGTAGCGAACATAAAAGAAAATTAAGGAAGGCTGTACTTAAAGAATCAAGGTAATTATTCTTACTAAACCACAAGAGTAAACTAAACTGATTGGTTTTATACTGAGTGCTTCCCATGGAGTAAATATCCCTATATCAGAGTAGTATATTGACAAAATATATTAGACATATTATACATTTAAAATCTGTTTGTAATTATCGTTTGTGTGTGTGTGTGTGTGTGTGTGTGTGTGTGTGTGTGTGTGTGTGTGTGTGTGTGTGTGTGTGTGTGTGTAAGGGAAATACATTTATTTATGTGTGTGTGTGTAAGGGATGATCCATGGCTAGCTGTGCATTAAATGATTTTAATGCGCAACGTGAAGGCAAAGAACCACTGACAACTATATTATATATATATATAAGATTTATTTATTTTAATATATTTTAAAATGTAATTTATTCCTGTAATGCAAAGCAAAATTTTCAGCAATCAAGAAATCAAGAAACATTTCTTATTATTATCACGATTGTGGTGCTCAATATTTTTTTTGAAACTGTGATATACATCTTCATGATTCTTTGATAAATAGAGATTCTGTGAGATTATAAATGTCTTCACTGTCACGTTAGATCAACTTAATGCAGAATAAGACTTAATGCTGAGTTAGAGTTAATTTCTTAAAAAAAAAATCTTACTGACCTAAACTTTTGAACAGTAGTATATATATATATATATATATATATATAATTAATAAATTAGTTTAATAAATTTTATATAGGCTACATATAAGATAGTTGCTACACATTTGGTATATATAATTATATAAATCTTTCTGTTACTATTATTCAATCATTGTACCACTACACCACTGAACTACACCAACAACTGGCACTGTATCGATTTAGCATTGAAGCCTTCTGTCTTTCTCTCTTCAGCACTCACTGTTTTTCCCTCTCGACATTTTCACTCATTCGCTCTCACCCTCTGCCCAGTCTTGAAGTCTACATAGATCTTCACCATCATCGAACATCTGTTTACAATTTCAGTCATGGGGTTGAGGCCCTGCACGAACACTTACATATCAACTGACACAACAGTCTCATGGTGATCTGTATCAAAATTGATAAATGACTTTGTCCCAGTGTCCTGTGATTTGATTTCATCATTTCGCACAGGGAAACACCCAGTTTTATTGATGGAGAAAATGGTAGAGGGAGGGAGAAAGAATGTCAAATACAGTACAACCATCTATAAAACCAGCAACACACCGATTCCCTCCCCCATCTCGACTTCCTCTCCTCAAGCTTGCTTCCCATCCCCCTGCAGGTCAGTTAATAAGAGAGGAAGCCTGCCTGAACCTCACAGTCTGACTGAATCACACACACACACACACACACACACACACACACACACACACACACACACGCGCGCACGCACACAAAACGAGCATGTGAACCATGGCACATCTTTTAACACCCACAGATATGCACATGTTGACTGTTCATCCACATAACTATTTAAAAGAGTATGCATTCAAATTGTTTGTGAATATGTGCTGTGATTTTTGTGTGTATTTGTCTCTCTAGGGCACACACAGTCCAGTCTCAAGGGAATAGTCTCAAGCTGAACGTTGCAGGAATGAGGGAGTGGAATTTTACCCACACTCCACCTCAGCTCAGCATGAGACCCGAACACACACACGCACGCACACACACAAGTGCACCTTCTCTCTCAGCCTGTCTGTCTTGTTCTCCATAGTTGCGTCATGATTATTCCTTCTATTCCACACAACAGAAAATGACTAACATGTGTTGACAAATGTTTCCACCTCTCTGTGGATTCAGAACCAGTCCTAATGACTAGCATCTTACTCACATCTGATGTTTTGATGTTTCACCTGACTATAAGAAGTAATGCATCTGATTGAAGTTACACTGCGTATACCTTAGGCTTATGTATACACCAGACGTGATTCTGTGATGATTGAGCTGAGAACGAAACCTTTTAAGTGTAAATGAGACAAGCAACAGATAAATTATGCCAATGTGTTCTCTGCTGTCTTTAAAAACCAGAAATAGTTACACTGAGTGTTTGTAGAAATGCATTTGTCTCTTTTTGCTGTGACCACACGCATGCAGAGCAAAAATACATAGTTTTCACTGTGGTGAAATGTCTTAAAGGGTTAGTTCACCCAGAAATGAAAATTCTGACATCATTTACTAACCCTTGTGTCGTTCCAAACCCAAATGACACAAATGAATATTTTTCTGGGAGATTTCCCTTCATTGAAAACTCTGACGCTTCAAAACGCTCATAAAGAGATCGTAAAATAAATCCTTATTGAGTGCTGTAATCCAAGTCTTCTGAAAAAACACGATCGCTTTATATGATGAAAAAATTTAATTTAGGCTTTTATTCACATATAAACATTTATCAGCAAACATAAACAGAAGCTCAACCTTACATGTTTAGGTCAGTAATTAATGACAAAATGTCAATTTTTGTGTGTACCATTCCTTTAATTAGCATTATAAAATGGATAGTTAGGTAACCGAAATGTGCTACATTGTGGTAACTAATGTGGTATCTAAATGAACTGGTTTTAATTAAGTAATAAATAAATAAAATAATATGACTGAATCTATCTGACTAGATTAGGTTACACTGTTCCCAGCTAAGAGGAAATGTTCTCAGAACATTCTGGCGGGGTTCTTTCAAAGTTATGAACAAATATTCTTCCAGTAACATTCAGTAACCTTTCCGTGACTTAAACGTTATCAAAATGTTCTTATAGAACACATTTTTGTTAGCTGGGTTACCTTTTAAATTGTAAAAGCACCCCTTGGTGATGTAATGCACAGCTTTATTTATGCATGCTGTGCATAAAATGCAACAGATGCATACACACATGTACACACACAGACAGCATGACTGTAAGAACATCAGTGGCCAGAGCTGCAGGCATTCAGACTGAGAGAGAAAGGCAAAAACCTCTATCGACAGATTACTCGCACACACACAACTGGAGATTACCCCGACAGCCCAGATGAGATTATCGCAGATTCTAAACTCATATTGTTGAAGATAGCAGTCGGCTTCTACACTGAACATTCTGACTGCACACAGAAATGGACTGATCTGGACTGTAATGATTGAAAATTAGCATCTGATTTGCAAATGTTCTGGATGCACCTTTAATAATGTTTCTTTAATGCATTAAGTACTTTGGAAGTTCATGTATGTTATAACAATGGTCCAAAAAGGATTTGGACAACCACATATGCATGAGTTTCATTGCATTAGATAATAAAATATCAAACTGAGTGGCTTCTGCAAACAAATGATGCCAGTTCTTTTCTGCCACTTTTATAAGCCATTTTTACAATGAGTTTAACTGGTCTCAGGGTGGCTTTGAATGGCTATAAGTCATTTCCCTCAAGTTCATACAAAAAAGTGGTAACCTGCAATTGTTACCTCAGATTTCTGCATTCCTGTAACTCAAACAGTATAGCATGCCACAAGAAATGACAAGGTCATGGGTTAGATTCCTATGAATACATTAACTAATAAAATGTACAGTATACTTTGAATGCAATGTAAGTCGCTTTGGATAAACACGTCTGATAAAATGTGATTGATCTATCCCATAAAAAACTATATTTGTTAGTGTATCATAATATATCAGGTTGATTTAGTCTGATTAAATTACTTAAAAATGAACTCAATAATAAAACCAATTAATAGATGTTCACACATGAAGCACATTATTGAGGTTACCAGAAAAAAAAAATATATATTTGACAGTGTAGCACAGGTGTTCATCACATTACCTATCAACAGAAAGTGTCACAATATTCATCCATTCGTTTTGAACAACAAATCTATTGCTTTATCATTCAAAATTGAGCAAAAACAAAAAAGTGTGTGTGTGTGTGTGCTTTCTTTCTAATAAATGACACTTGTCTGTGTAGAACGGGGGAGGTGTGACCATCCACATTATATGCACATAAAGTCATTTCAGCGTCTGAGCACCAAACCGGTTTCTATCTGTGTTGTCTAAGACAGGCTCCTTTGCTGTTTTTTTCCCCCCTTTCTTTTTTGGATTTAAGCCTTCAAAAATTCCTTTGGGGATTTTCTGTGCTTTTCTGTGCAGTCACAGTAACATTGACCCCTCTCTGCCTCTAGCTCTCTCTCTCTCTCTCTCTCTCTCTCTCTCTCTCTCTCTCTCTCTCTCTCTCTCTCTTTCTCTCTCTCTCTCTCTCTCTCTCTCTCTCTCTCTCTATCGCTCTCTCTCTCTCTCCATCTAGCTTTTTCACCTGCTGTATCTCCTTTTCCAGAATTCTAATCTCTCACCCAACTCTCGTTTGTTTTCCTCTCCTGTCACATATATCTTAATGTTTTTCATTAGTGCCCAGTATGAGCGTGGTGGTCATTTCTCTCTGTTGCTGTGCCACAGTGACCAGCCCTGATGCGGGTTTGGCACAGAGACCACAGACCGCATGACAGGGGTCATTTGAGGGCCATGTTCCACACTCTAGGGGGCAAAAGCCAGCTTGTTAAACTGGCCCCCGGCCAATCACAGCTTCCGAATCGCTCATTTCTCCCAGTCAGAGCTCAGAATGAACCACTTCATCATATAACAACATATTTAACTACTAAGAGTTTTGCAATCGCTTAAAACATGACACAAAGTTATTTTATTGTGTGTTAGAATTAATTCAATTAGACAAGGCAGTCACTGGAGGGCCATTTTAAAATTTAGCATATGACACTCATTTTGTCATCATTAAAAGAAAGGAAAAACAATATGTAGGAAAGCAAATTGTGCATCATCATCAGCTCTACTTCTTTCTTTTGTTTTCTTATCCTTTTGAGTCTGGCCGCGGTCCTATGGCAACACAGATGTCTTCCAAAGATGGAAAGAGCACAAATAAGAAGAAAAAAAAAAAAAAAAAAAAAAGAACTGGGAGGAATAAAATAAAAATCAAGGAGGCAAACACATACGATGAAAAAAAGAAAAGTGTGTGAGAGAGCAAGAAACAGATTAGCAACAGGTACTTTTTTCTGTTTTTTTACTGCAAAAATTTCTCAGGTCACGATTGTAACCATGGTACCCTGAGAAGGGGAACAAGACACTGCGTATGGATCGGCTCTATGGGGAATGCCATCAGTGTGACCAGAGTTTGAATCACTTGTATACACATGACAATTTCATTAGCCGACGACAGTCAATGACGTCACTACTGGAGTGCCCGTGATTATAAGAAGGTGCCTCTAATAGACGTCATCCACTTCTTTGTCTGAAAGAACCGGGCAGTCGAGCTTGAGGCATGGCAGCGAGACGCAGTGTCTCGTACCCTTCTCAGGAAACTGTAGTAACAGTCGTAACCTGAGCCGTTCCCTTTCGAAGTGTAACTCAACATTGCGTCTGGATCAATGCTATGGGGAAAAAATACCCACTCCGCCATTCAGAGAGAATGCCTGCCTCATTAGCTGTGCCTATGCACAACCACAATGGCCATAACATTTGACTTGTTTAGCCGGAGTCAGAAGTGTCAATCATACTGGGCTCATCCTAAGACTCTTAGACCATCAAGTGGTAGTATTCCCTCGACCATTATCAGAGCTCATATGCCCCGTGACAAGGAAAGTCCCGGCCTTTTTCAAACTTCATCCCTTGTGTAGAGGGAGCAAACACAGGGGTTTTCATTTAGAATAAGTATACAGCCTCCACGTTACAAAAAACTCTAACCTCTAGGAAGGCGCAGGGGAACTTCAGCTCTACTACTGTTTTAAGGGACCGATTGAGGCTCCAACAGGGAGAGGACGACCCTGATTTAAAAACCCTGATATTAGGGGAGGGTTCTACTCTACACTCAAACCTGTCCAGGGTCTCAAGACTCCCAGCACCTGACAAAAGAAGAGAAGAGCTGCTAAAAGCAAATTTAACCTCTACTTGTTAGGTTCTCCTGGACCGCTTGAGCTTCAACAGGGAGTGGAGAACCCTACTTCAAAACCCCACAGTAGGGGATGTGTTCTACTCTACACTCAACCCTGAATAACAGCTTGCCAAAGGGAGCCTGCTAAGTGCTAGTTATGACCCTGTGGCTTCCGTCACATCATCCAAGTGGATGCTGCACACTGGTGGTGGTTGAGGAGAGATCCCCTGATATGATTGTACAGCGCTTTGGGTGTACAGTATTACATTTGAAAGCGCTATATAAATGCCTCATTCATTCATTCATTCATTCATGACCCTCGACACTGCTATCCTTCTAAGAGAGGAGCCACCGGGGAGCCATCCTACTTAAAGACCCCTCTTGGGGGAGGCAGCACAACTCTCTGACAACCCTGAGGGATGTTACTTCTCCTCTGCGATTCAGTCTTGTTTACCAAATCAATTCCTCCAATTACTTTCTCCTAGTGTCCCGCCTCTGTGCTCTACTCCTGGTCAGAGGAGAAGCTCAGCCTCTGGCCCTGCCTCAAGTCCTAAGCCTCTCCGTGGCCCCCATCACTGCCATTGAACCACAGCAGTTTATTTGGTAGCCTGGAGGTCCAAATCCATGGTCTGGTACGATGTGGCTCTGTGACCACCTAAGGAGACAGTCCCTGCCCATGGTCCAAGTCTTTAAGCAGATCCGCCTGGTAAGCTTGCAACACCAACATCGTGTGCAAGGAACCAACGGCCTGACCTGCTGCCACATATGCTCTGCCGTTCAAACGAGAGGTAGTCCTTAAAGCAAGGCAGGGTCAGAGAGGGGCGGTTATGGCCTGATGGGAATTGCTCGTCAAAAGTGCCATGAGCATCCTGTCTCTTGCGCCCCCGAAGGAGATCTAGTCTAGTCGTGGCACTGGCTATCACCTCCAGCAACAGTTTCTTTTCTTTTTATTTATTTATCAGTTTTCGACATAAAATTGTTGAAAAAGATGAAAAAGGTCTCCCCGTCAGACTCTTCCAACGCTCCGCACAACTCCCGCGATCGATCCTACCTTGGTGGCCGTGGGACCTGAACCGTGGTGTGTAGGTGCTCAACTCTCATTCCTCCAGAGAGAGTTAAGCATAGGTGGAGCTTTTCACTGCAACCGCACAAAGCATGCATTCCCTCAAGAGCCGAACGCGCTCCGTACAAAGCCAGATTCTTATCACTCAGTCAGGGATGAAGTGTGAACAGAGTCTGCTACCATGAATACATTGCTATGAGCGCCTTTAATTTGAGAGTGCTTATACAAATGCTGACTACTATCCCTCGGGTAAGAATCAAGAAAGAACAAAGCTTCTTACCAGTCTCTTTTAGTCAGTCTCGTGAATGCATCATAATGAGCACATCCAACTTTAAGGAGTTGAACTCGCTCCCCTTGGAGTGTTTGTTTTACATGCGCAATCAAACAACCATCTCCTGAAGACAAAAAAATTGATGATGTCTATTGCAGCCTCTTATATACATGGGCGGTAGCACGGACTGTCGTCGGCCAATTAAATTGTTGTGTTGTGTGCTTCAGACACCGGTCACACAGATGATGTTCTTCATAACATCATTCCAGAGGCAGTGTTGAGTTCCACTTTGAAAGGGAATTACTGTTAGTTTGATCTTTGTAATAGTTGTTATGTCAAAAATACAATAGATATAAAGAAATCGATGTATAAAAAATAACATCTTATATCTATCCACATTTTTTGTTGCTAATATTTTAGATTTACTTTATGTAATCTTTCATCTTAAATTAAGTTGATATCAAAACGTTTCAAAATCATTTAGTCTATTCAACATTTCATTTTAATTAGGCTAAGATTCAACTTTAATTAAATTTTAACATCAAACGTGATAAGATTACTTTCTAAAACAAAAAAAACAAAAAAAGAAAAGAAATAGTATTTGGGAGAGCACTATGACTTTTATGATGTTATATAATAAAATTACCATTTATTTTCTTATTTAATTATTTGTCCAAGTAAATTGCAGGTGAGGTCTTGACTCCTCATTATTTAATATTGTTACTTTGTTCACTAATTTTCCCATAGAAGTTTGTTCACTGTTACACTTGGTATGGATAAACAAGTTTTCCATATTTCATTGCAGTCTCGCTGCTTCTGTACGCTCAGCACAGGTGCAATTTACGATACACCACCAGGACTCAATTCATAACATCATCATTTATTTATACTGTAAATCTGAATATTTCTAAATGCAGTTTTCTGTAAAAAACAAAAAGGTTCATTGTATAAAACAATGCTATTTGTAAAATATAAAAAGAGAGAAAGAAAAAAAAGGACACAGACAGAGGAAGAAAAAAAAAGATTTTCCCGGGTCCTGGATTTGCAATGGCATCCTGTGTTCTTGGATGTGCCGTTGCCAAGGCAACAGTAACTTGGTGACCTCGTTATTTCAGCCTAATCCAGCGCTGAAATTATGGTTGCTCCACCCTTTTGCCTGGCTGCCCTGATAACATAATCATTGCAAATGAGGCACAGGAAGAAGAGGGAGATAGAGGGAGAGGGAGAGAAAGAGAGTGACAGAGTTAGACTGAGATCCAAAGATGAGAAGAGAATGAGAGAGTGAGAAAAAGAGAGGGAACCACAGCACTAACATGCAGAGAATGACTGCATGAGTGAAGGAGTGTTGGTGTGACTGATGAATAAATCAACAGAGAATCAAACCATAACATATAACTACTACTGTAGTTTTTGAATAAAATAACTCTTGAAATTGCTTGGAGACCAACCATTATCTTGTTTCAAACAAGATAATTTGGCCAGCTTGCAAAAAAAGATACCATAACTGCACTTAAACTGTAATCTGACAATACACTCTCTTTATAATGAGGAACTAACAAGGCTGCAAATTCACAATTTACATATCTGACATGCATTCAAAATAACCAGACATTGCAATAAAGTTGAATAGGAAATAAAACCTAAGGCAGTTTTTTTTTTATCTCAGACTGTATTATGACATATTTAAAGAAAAGGGTTTTAACTGGGATTCTCTGCTCTTAAACACTTTCACCTGAATATACTCACATTTTAAATTCAAATAAATGGCTTAATATTTAATTAAGATGTAAACTGCCATCTAAAGGAGCACATAGAATGATTAAAAAATATTTATTTGAAATAAACATGGGAACTAATATGAATCTATGCCTCTTTAATAATTCACCAAATTTGCATATCATTATCTGCATATCTCATTACCTCTGACAGAGACACTTACATATTCAAAAATATCATTAGGCTTATATTCTATTGCATAAATTAGCATGAATAATGCAGGGCTGAACTTTAAACTGCTAGATAAAATTGTGCTGATGATTTAGTTTCTTTTCAGATCATCATATAGTATATATTTGATAAAAAAGTAGAGTGACCCGGGTCAGATGTTTCACAGTAGTGTCGCTTAACTTAAATTAACTGTCACGCTGTAATATGCTGGTGCACTACAACATTTGTTTTTTTTTGGAGATGTAAAGATATTTGTATGTGTTGCACATTATTGAAAGCATTCATATCACACACATTAAGGAGGGAAAAACCAAGTTGGAGCAACTTTACTGAATGTAGCATGCATGGTGCAAAGAATGGCAGAGAACAGAAATATGTCATTGGGCTATACGCACATCTCCACATTATTCATGAGAGGGAACTACCTCCAACTGACTGGTGAACCAGCGTTCACAATCTGAAACCACTGTTCGTATGATCATTCACATTCTATTTAAACTTTTGTCTCAAACAAACAGAAAATGCTCTCAGAAAGGCCTAATCATTATATAATAAACCATTTAAAAATATAAAGAGCAAAAGCCTTGAACAGTTCTGGGTTTGACAGTGCTGAGAAAGCAGAGCAATTTAAAGTTAACACCCGAGAAATTTAGTTTTTACATTTCTGAATAACTGATAACTATTCTGAAAGTCTCTACAATATTATCTGAGGACTTCAGGCCATTTATAGCTCGTCACGCTTATAGAGAATCTGTCATTTACTTTGATTGACGCTTGCACATAAAAGGATGTAACAAAGCTGTGTAAAACATTTTATGCATAACTAGTTACAGTATAGAGAATAATTTTTCCAACCACGAGGCACAATAACACACAACTGAAAGTAGCTTGAGAAATTATTGATTTGTTTAAAACTGCTCAGCATGTTGACATTCATGTGGATATTGACTCTGTTTGAAAGAGCTCATGGCAACATTAACATGTTGGAATGTCTTTTTACCAGCCCAATTCATAACATTAATTGAAAATGATTCTCTGTCTTCTTAAAAAATATTCAATAGAGTTTTTGCCTGTGGTGGTTTTCAACCTCATGTACTCATCTCTCTTTGGTCCAAATATAATGTCAGCCCAGCACAGTTGAAACTAATGCAGAATTTAGCAGAGACATTCAAAATGGGAGCCAAACAGAACAAGAAAAAACAAAGTAAATGAGAGTAAGACAGAGGCAGAGGTAAAAGAAAGACCAGTGAATCTATGAATAACAAAACCAGGCATATTTACTTATCTATCTAGAGTGGGACATATACCATAGACATTTATTTATTTATTTATAATAATTACTTTTTTTATTAATTATTTGACTGAATCTTCTACCACTACCCCTAAAAGAAAACAGGGGTAGTGTGTGTGTATATATATTGTTGTATATATCCCAGCTTATGCTGGAAAAGTTACTTAATAACTACTAATTACTTCTTCAACAGTATTTTGGATTACTGTACTAAGTACTCTCTCTAAAAATTATTGCATTACTTATTAAAAATTACTTTCTTAATCCCATATCAATCTCGAACAGTTGAACAATACAAGGATGAAACTCCTTTTTTAATTCTTTCAGATAAATAATATAAAATTGCATAAATTATTCTTGAACCGACCAAGGTATTTAAAGGGAGGTCATACAAGGAATACAAGAGGAGAAAGAGTTCAACGTGTTGATTGTTGTGCAGGTTAGCGATGCTGCTTACTAGTGCCATCTAGAGGTGTCTGAGGTAATGGCAAATACTGCACAGGAGGTGAATGTTATATTGTGATTGTTGTAAATTGTGCAACATAAAACTACTCGGTTTACATTTGTGAATAGGATACAAATGCCAAAAATGTGCATGCTAAACATTTGGAAGAGACAATGTTTGTCCTCTATCATTTACTCTGTCCTTTCTCTTTTACACACAAACACATAAACACACACACACTCACCTTCCAGTGTCCTCACACTCAAGTTACCATGGCTGAACTAACCACTTCCATCTGTAAGCTCTTCATTTATACCGTCACCACGCTCGCCAGACAAAATGGCTTCCACATGGCAATCAGACAGAACAACAACAACTGCAGGGAGAGAAGGAGATTTAGCCAACAAAATTCAGCACTGCAGAAAGAACCCATCAGCCAGACAAAACAAAACAAGACAAGATACAAGACAAAGCTTGTCTTCAGAACATCCTGACTGAATACAAACCATCTGTTCAAATAAACAGAAAGACAATAAATAAATGAGAGAGGACAAGATATTTTTTATAGGCCTATTACTGTGGGCTTAGTTTTAACTATACATATATCTGCTAGAACTAATATCTCTTAAAGGAACAGCTGACCTCAAAATATATTTATTTTATTATTTGCTCAATGTTTTTGTAAATCCATATGCTGTTCATTTTTGTTTATGAAGCACAAAAAAAAAGTTTTATCTTCATCCAGTCTTTTGCATCAAATTACTATTCTGGTTATGTTTTGCAGCAGTGGTAGCTAAACTAGTGTAGGATGGTGAAGAATGTAGTGTATAATATGAGCCTGTGTAATTCTGTATCACCTAGAAGAATCTGGTAATCTCATCCCAGCTAAAGCTAAAGCTACAATATGTAAGATTTTTGTAATAAAATATCCAAAAATCACTTGCACAGTGTGATATATTTCCTGCAGTTGTGTACTTACAATATCCCAAAAGTTCCCAAAGATTTTTAATTTCAGAGAAATTCCAATTTTAAATAATGGCTCGTCCCTGGTCATTGTCACCTGTCAATGACGTAATATCCGCGTTATCCAAGATTTCTGCTCGTACTGCCATAGTAACCATGGCGACAGACGTGGACAACTGCGTTACGTCTAGCGGCACGCTCACACTGTTGTTGTTTCGTTCAAACATTGTGGATCATGGCAAGCAGACTTTGGGACAAAACGAGGATCAATATCAGCGTGGCGTTTTCGAGATGCCGAGAGCTCCACGTCCGTGACAAACTTCGACTTGACAGAGACGCGCAAATGTACATGAAAATAATCAATGTTATATAGCTCAACATGATGAAATGTTAGAATATGATCAGTATGTTATTTTAATGTTGATCTAGCTTACTGCTAGTCTCATAAAGATAAACTAACACATAGAATAACATTATTAATCTAATTCAACACACTCAAATGCAGTTTAGTGTGATAGTGCAGACCAAGTGAAACAGTGCTGCGTTACCTCACAAGTTTCATTCGTCTAATAAACTGGCCTATGTGAGTATTATTATTTAGCACTTGCGGGTAAGCTAGTTCGGTAGAATGAAATGTCCTCATTCCTTTATATCCGCGGGACTCGCGTGTGGTGCTGATATCTGTCTCTCATAAGTAATCGTGACCTACTTCATACCACAGTCAAGTTAAAAACATCAATGTATTCACTCATCCATAAACATTATTAGATCCTTCGGCATGACGGCAAGTTCCATAATTCCGCTAATGCATCATCAACATACGCCTTTGTTATTGTAAGAGGTTAGCGACCCCTAGCGGCGAAAAATAAATAAATACATATTGTAGCTTTATACAGCTAAGGATCGTGGATGATAGGCATTTGTTTACATTTACATTTGTTGTAATGTGTTACCATGTGCCTGCGTGAGTAATGCCATCTCATGTAGTGTTCATGTTTTGTAATAATTTCAAATACATGCACAAACTGTTGTATGAGGTGAAGGAGTAATGTATATATGCTGACCAGTTGATAACTGACGAGGTGCTCATAGAAAAGATGAATGAAGCACCTAGCGTTGAGTATGAAAGATAAGCAAAGATAAGGAAAAACAGAAACAAAGTCACCAAGGTCAGTGAGATAGAAGCTGAACTGGGAACGCTGCAGAAAACAGCACTACAGGAGGAGCTCATGCTGGTGTCCAAAACACCTCCGCCCAAGTGGTTAGGAGTAAAGTTCGAAAAACAAACGTCTTATAGCCAGAAGGACACTGAACTATATGAACTAGGGAAACCATCTGAGGGACAGATGGTTGACTGTCCCTCCACGGTGGAAAGCAAAGGAGGGGTGCAGAGAATGTAAAGAGAATAATGTGGGAGACCAGTGCGTGCACTGCATCAAGTGTGGACAGGCAGGACATCTCTCTATAGGTTGCAGAGGCCTAAGAAAGCCATCAGATCAAATGGAGCATGTGGATTTGGCAGTACAAACTGTGCCACCTCCAAGCCAGGCGGAGGGGAATAGTAACATGGAGGAGCTCCTTCACCAGAGGATTAAACAGCTGGAGGCAACAGAGGCTACCTCGCAATAGATGATGGCCAGCAGGGGGGAGCATTCCACCTATGAAAGTCACCTTTCTTCCCAGTGTCATTTAAAGTTATTGAATCTAATTAGGAAGAAATGCATTATCAACTGCTTCATAGATGAAGTGGCAACCAAAGCATTGTGGGATATGGGATCACAAATATGCCTGATTAATGAGGAATGGAGAGCAAGCCACCTTCCGCCCACCACAGTACGCAGCATGGAAGAAATCTTGGGCTGTGGAACGTTGGTAGGAAAAGCAGTTAACCAAACATCAATTCCTTTCATAGGCTGGGTGGAAATAAAGTTTCAGTTGGGAGAAGAGGAGGCACAACAGCCTGAATTACTGGTGCCCATGCTCGTTTCACATGACTCTGGAGTGGCAGGAGTGCCAATTGTCGGCTATAATGTCATTGAACAACTGCTCAAAATCAGCAACTGCCAGTCAGCTCGGCAACGGTGAACAAAGCTTTTTCACTGGACTGCAAGAAAACCGAAGTGTTAATTCAACTTGTGCAGAACAACAGAAGTGATTCTTCAGAAGGGATGGTGAGAGCATATCGACTCAGGACAGTGATATCAGCAGGTCACACAAAGTGTGTAAAGTGTAGTGTGCGAACAGTCCCTTTTCCCTTGAAACGGGAAGTTGTCTTTGAGCCGATTGAGAGCCGGAGGTGGCCAGATGGACTGATTGTTGCAGAGAACATTATCCAGCGGCAAAAGGGAAGTTGGTCCCGAGTTACTATCCGTTACAAATGACAACAGTTATATCACCCTCCCCCCTCGCATGGTGCTTGGGTATGTCCAACAAGTGAAGGCAGTATACCTAGTGGAAGCCAAACCAGCTCAGATATCATCTTCTGAGCAGCTGAATTCTAGTGAAAAGAGAGAGAACAGTTGGAGTAGAAGCAACTCAAGCTCAGGAGGACACAGAGGGGTGGGACCCACCAGTGTCTCTGACACACTTGACACCAGACCAGCAGGTTCAAGTGCAGCGAGTGCGAGAAGGGTGTGATGTATTCTCGAAAGACGACGATGATGTAGGCTGTATTCCCTCCTTGCAACTCAAAATCCGGCTGAGTGATTCCACTCCCTGGGGGCTGTACGAGTGGATTAGGATTCCGTTTGGCCTATCTTCAGCTCCAGCAGAGTTTCAGCGTAGCATGGAGGAGTGCCTGACTGTGCTTCCGGATGAGATTTGTCAGCCTTACCTCGATGACAATCTGGTCCACAGTCATACATTTGAAGACCACTTGAATGATCTCTGGAAGGTGTTGTATCGCTATCAAAAGTACGGAGTGAAACTGACACTGAGAAAGTGTGAAGTGTTCCAAAACACAGTGAAATTTCTTGGGAAGATTATGTCGAAAGAGGGATTTACCATGGATCCTGCCGAACTAGCACCAGTACAGGCATTGAATGATAGAAGACTGTCGACAGTTTGGGAACTGAGGAAAGTCTTGGGGTTCATCTCTTATTATCGAACATATATTCCTAACTTCTCAAGAATTGCCAAGCCCCTGTACTGCCTCTTGTCAGTTGAGGATGGACCTGGAGAGGGGAACAAACCGAAAAACAAGGGGAAGCCACACGGGAAAAACAAGACCTTGGGCCAGTTGTCCTCCAGTCATCCAATTACTTGGACACCATAACACCAAGAAATCTTATGTCGGCTGATTGACTTCCCGCTATGCCCACCTGTCCTGGGTTATCCTGAGTTTGAAAAACCATTCATACTCCACACTGATGCTTCGCAGGATGGCTTAGGGGGAGTCCTTTATCAGCACCAAGCAGAGAAGCTGGTTGTAGTTGGCTTTGGCTCAAGAACTCTAACAGCTCCTGAGAGAAATTATCACCTTCATTCCGGGAAGATGGGCGATATGTGAAAGGTTTCGGGAGTATTTATATTATGCGCCAGCATTTGTTGTCTATACAGACAATAATCCCTTAACCTACGTGATGACAACAGCCAAGTTGAATGCTACAACACACCGCTGGGTGGCTGAATTAGCAGAGTTTGAGTTTACAATTAAGTACCGTCCAGGGAAAAGCAATGGAGATGCTGACGGCCTCTCCAGTATGCCACTTGATATGGAAAAGTTCATGTATGCCTGTTCATAGGAAGTACAGCCCGAGGTGATATCCAGCATCACACAGGTGCTAAGTCTGCAAACCCAAGGCCACCTTGGATGTGTCCACTAAGTATTGCTACCCTGGTTGTTGAAGGAATTCAGGAGCACTCAGCATCCCCCGTCAGTGAGTTATCCAAAGAGCAACTGAGGGAAGCCCAGGAAGAAGATTTGGTGCTGGGAAAGGTTCGAGAGTATGTGACAAAGGGCCAGTGGCCAATCTGAAGGGCCAGCCGGTGCACGAAGACGTCAGGATCATGGCCAGGGAAAAGAACAAGTTGTGTGTACACTACATTACTAAAGTGTGCAGCCTAAAAAGGAAGAGGCCGAACAAATCAACCAGAGCTCCCCTGAACAGTGTGGTAACAACATACCCTTTTTAGATGGTATCTATCGACTTCTTACACCTGGAGGGTTGTAAAGGGGGGTACGAGTATATTCTAGTGGTGATGGACCACTTTATATGGTTCGCCCAAGCATATGCGTGTACTAACAAGGCTGCCAAAACCGTGGCTGAGAAGATCTTTGAGGACTATGTTCTGAAGTTCGGTTTCCCTACTAAGCTGCACCATGACCAGGGTAAAGAATTTGAGAACAAATTGTTCACACAACTGGAAGGATACTGTGGGATACAGGGTTCACGCACTACCCCATATCTTTCTCCTTTAATAGAACGCTACTAGCCATGTTGAGAAACTTGACAGATAAGGCTAAGAGTGACTGGAAAAGCTCCCTGGCAAAAGTAGTCCATGCGTACAACTGTACACGCAACGAAGCGACTGGCTTTGCACCGTATTACTTGCTGTTTGGCAGGAATCCAAGGATTCCTATTGACATCATATTTGGCCTGCCACCGGGTGACCAAGACCCTTCCCCCAGCAAGTATGCAAAGAAATGGAGAATCCGTATGGATGATGCTTACAGAATCGCATCCCAAGCAGCACAAGATGAGAGAAGGAGAGCAAAAGGCTACTATGACAGGAAAGTGTATGGAGGGGAATTAGAACCAGGACAGAGAGTGTTGGTGAAAAATTCCACAGAAATGGGTGGCCCGGGAAAGTTAAGGTCTTATTGGGAGGATCAAGTAGTATTCACAGTAGTTAAGGGATAGTTATGGTTATAATTTACAGTGGGTAGTGAATTTTTACTTAAACAGCAGTTATGCAAATGTAGTATTCACAGGGTGATAGTACAAAGAGTGGGTCTGAATAATGTTAGAGATAAAAGGAATTCCAACCTTTCAGTCCGGACACAGTTCCCGCATAAGTGGCGGAGAAAAGGTAGCATATATGTGCGCGCAATCTACTACCGACTCGTGGCGTCAAATGGAGATATAAGCCATTGGTTCCTCTGGAGCAAGACAGTGAAGGTGTCCAGATAAAAGACTCACTCCAATCTAGAACTGTAATAATGTATCTGTTGAAGACATGGGGACTCATCAGGTGGTGCAAAATGTCGGGTCGACATTCAGATTTGTGGGGGAGAGAGTAGGATGGTGAAGAATGTAGTGTATAATATGAGACCACCTGCCTGTGTAATTCTGTATCACCTAGAAGAATCTTTATTTTGTTATCTTTAATTGTAATCTCATCCCAGATGTTTCTATCTTTATATACGGTATAGAATGTTTTATAGATGTTAAAAAATTATTCATTTAGGCATATAACCTGTACTCATAGACAGTTCTGATAGGTACGCGTTAACAGCTAAGGGTCGTGGATGATAGGCATTTGTTACCATGTGCCTGTGTGAGCAACACCATCTCATGTGCTGTTCATGTTTTGTAATTTCAGGTAAGAAATAATTTCAAATACATGCACAAACTGTTGTATGAGGTGAAGGAGTAAGGCATAAGTTAAATTTGCTGTTACAGCGGTGAATCGCTCAATATAGAGTGTCAATCAGATCAATCCGTAATTATATGTGAGAAGGTGTCTTTGATATTGATGCACTCTGTCGTTAAAATGAAAACAGAAATGTGCTTGGTTGTTAATGTCTATATTGTGAAGTTTATGGTGTCAGTTAGACATGAATGGATCAAAGGAAATATTCAAGTTAATCGAGGTGATAGATGCATGCGCATTTGTTGTAATGTGTTACCATGTGGCTGCGTGAGCAACACCATCTCATGTGCTGCTCATGTTTTGTAATTTCAGTTTCAGTGTGAGACAGTAAAGAACCTTGATTCCAACACGCTCTGGAGTTATTGTTATTCCTCGAGTGTGTTACACTAGCAGGCTAATGGTTTAAGTAAAAGTTTATGGAAAGAATTTGTTTATCCATTTATAACTTCTGTTATAACATGATATACCTAATATAATTGAAAAGATATAGATAAAAGATTTTCAGACCAAAGAGAACAAAATATACAAGTTTTCTGAAGTTATGTGATAGATTTGGATGAACAAAAATTTAAAGTCACATTGTGAAATTTTATTTATTCACTGAAAATGTGTCCCATACTGCAGCTTGTAAATTTCAATTGTGGTTGTGGTCAGATTAAAAAAATTGATGACGTTTTGTATTGACGTCATCAATACAAAAACACCACTGGTTCTCTGTTGCAATAAACATGATATGCCAGTTTCAAATATGAGGGGCGGAGAAAATTAAAGGGTTAGTTCACCCAAAAATGAAAATTCTGTCAGTAATTACTCACCCTCATGTTGTTCCAACCGCGTAAGACCTTCGTTCATCTTCGGAACACAAATTAAGATATTTTTGATGAAATCTGAGCTATGTCTCACTCCTCCATAGGCTGCTATGTGACCGAAACTTGCTGGCCCAGAAAAGTCATCAAAGAGATCGTTAATATAGTCCAAGTGACTCCAGTGGCTCAATCTTAAGTATATCAAGCGACGAGAATACTTTTTGTGCGCAAAAACAAACAAAAATAACGACTTTATTCCACTTTTCATTTCCTTCTCTCTGGGCCTCTAGTTGGTTCGCGTAGTCTTTTTGCGCAGCGCGTCTGTGTTACACGTCACCACGTAGGCTCACTATTGGCCGACGCCGGTCATGTGTGTGATGCGTGATGACGTGCAACACAGACGCGCAGCGCAAAAACACTACGAGGCCCAGAGAGAAGGAAATGAAAAGTGGAATAAAGTCGTTATTTTTGTTTGTTTTTGCGCACAAAAAGTATACTCGTCGCTTGATATACTTAAGATTGAGCCACTGGAGTCACTTGGACTATATTAACGATCTCTTTAATAACTTTTCTGGGCCAGCAAGTTTCGGTCACATAGCAGCCTATGGATGAGTGAGACATAGCTCAGATTTCATCAAAAATATCTTAATTTGTGTTCCGAAGATGAACGAAGGTCTTACGCGGTTGGAACAACATGAAGGTGAGTAATTACTGACAGAATTTTCATTTTTGGGTGAACTAACCCTTTAAGACCTGCAAAAAATTACAGCATATTAACCTGACATGGGAATAAATTACAGAAATATTTTTTTTTACATCATCTATTCCTGAAAATAATACATTTAAAAAAATACTTAATGTAAATTATTCATATGAAGAAAAAAAACCTTTTCGAATAATCACATCCATGTTGACAAAATATTGTGTTTATTTGTCTTTATTATGCAAGTATGGTCCATACACATTCAGCAGCAATTCAACACACTGGAGAGGAGATACTTCCGAGAGAATATACAGCATCCGTACATGATTGCATTTGAACTGGTAATCACATACACTCACAATTACAAACTAAGGCCACTTCTCTGAACAGAAGACTGTAAGTTTCACAACAGCGGCACATCTTTTGTTGTCAAGAAGGAAGTCACAAACGTACACTTATCTATATTTTCATATAAAGCACATGTAACTGACTCGACATAAACATGTCGAGTTATTACTATGTTCATTCCGAGATTGACTATGTCATTCCAATGACACTGGATTAACGGAAATGCCACATCTCTCATTTCCATCGTTTCGTTTGACCTCTCTTCTCTGCTGCACAGTATTTTGGTAAACATTTCTCTCCTCCACTCTTTATCTCTTTGTATTTCTCTTTTTCTCTGTTCCCCCTTTACTGGGCTGCAGAGGCCTCGGTTTTCCCCCCAGTCGTCACCAACTGTATGAGGCTGCCTGAGGCTGGCCGGCCTGACCCAGTGGCCCAGCTGTAGAAGGTTCTGGAACAGAGAGAGAAAGAGAGACAGGTGTAAAATGATGGTGGTGAAGGATGGATAGTGAGTGAGAGAGAGAGCGAGATAATGAGAACACAGATGGGAGGAGGGAGACAGAGAGAGGAAATTAAGAACCGAATGGCAAGCCTTGTCTACGCTAAAACATTTGGGAGAAACTGTTGACAATTTAACTCATTGTAGCAACTGAAGTAAGACTACATATTAATTGCCTCTAACACAAAGACCATTTATACTCCTCCATCTCTCATGTGCTTCTCTAATACAGCCGGGTTTTCTGCGGCTCCTCTGGGATTATGGAGTTGCATCAAATCCTCATCCTAATCTGTGCTGACTGGCAGGAGAGATTTGGCTACACATCTGAGCCAGATATTCGAAAAAAGTGCTAAGGGGCTGTTCACACAGAACACATTTTTCCATTCCACTGCATGTGTTTCCTATGGTTTTTTTCTCCTTTTTCTTCTATGCATTAGATGGATGTGTTTGACAGTTGCGGTCACATCATTTGCAGCATCTTGCATATGACACAGCATTCTAAAAACGCGGTACTCAAGTTATAAGTTCAACTTTTAATTTAAAAAAACTCTCTAGACCAGTTTTAAAAAAAACAATTATTATTTCCACTGCCCTGCATCTCACATTTATTAACCACACAAATGTGTTCTGTGTGAATGGCCCCTATATCTCAAAACAGGTAGATCATTTCTCATTCGTTTTCGTGAAATCTTTCGAGAGGCATTTGTGTTAATATCAATTCTACTGAATATAAATACATGCATTTCTCTAAAAGGTCTGTGCTTGGGTTGATGCTTGACATTATTCACTTAAATTCTGTTGTAATTCAATATTCAAACAGGATGTGTTTGCTTCTAAGAGGCTTTTAAAATTTCCTGTGGATTTTTTGGTTAATATTACTGAATCAAATCAAATGTAACATTTGAGGAAGGATTTTTAAGACTTGATTTAAAACAAGTCTATCTTATGGGAGCGAGATTTTGTGTTGAAATCAAATCTGGGATAACAATAATTCTAGGTGGATTACATGAGACCTTCATGACATAATTCATAACAATGGATTGTGGATTAATAATGTGTATTTCACAATATTCAGATCCCTGAACAAAATGAAGCAGACATCAGGTGTCTTTTGGAAGAACATTACTGCCCTCTTCTGGTGAGAAATAGACGCTTTTTAGTTTATCCCATTGTTGGAGACTGTCCTTGCTGATGTAGAGCCATGACGTACTGCATTAAATGCAATGTGTAGTGGACGCTTCCTTTTTATTTCCCAAACCTGTTTGGCGCAAACAATTGATTCTAAAATTGTCATTACTCCTGTCAATCACAGAGCTGATTGCCAACAATAGATACTAACCCCTAAACCTACCCTGAACCTACACCCTAACCTTAAACTGTCCACGTATTGGATTTAATGCAGTACGTCATTGCACTACAGGCTGCAGCAAGGACATATTGTATTTCTGAGGCTTTTTTTATTTTCCAAACAGGTCTAATCTGCGATTTATCACATTATCAGCAAACGTATGAAATCTGGTGCTCAGTGGACATGGGAAAAGTGCACTCACTCTGCGATGTATTCCAGCGATGTCCAGCTCCCAAAATCTGCGTCAGGCATGAATTTTCTGTTCATTGGTGTATCCAAGGTAACCCTGGAGGATGATGTCATAATGTTGTTATCTTGGTGGAAGATGAGACTGTGGAACAGAGCCTGCGGCGATAGCTTAAACTAGCCTGGCCTTTTGAAAACACTCACACCTCATACAGTTAATGCAAACAGACAACAGTCAAATGTGTACCACGCAGTACAGATAACAGCAGACGCTCACACACACAGAAACAGAGCATTCATTGATATTACAGTACCTATGAACATGGATTAATGAATACTTAAATACAGGCCTTAAAAACAACCTGATTTACTTCCTTAATGCATGTCCCTGATGTCATTGAGAATGATTTGTTTGTACACATCATTTCAAAGAAAAAAAGTGTTTTTTTTGTAATCATGTAAAAATGTAATAAATTTCTCTGGATCTAAAATTGCTTTTAAACATCTTTTTAAAATTTGAATATACTGTTTCACTGTGAGATGTGTCACGTTATGGAAGTGAAATGAGTTTCACATTGACTAATGAGATCACTATTGCACCAATATATACACTACTGTTCAAAGGTTTGTGGTCAGCAAGTAAAAAAAAAAAGAAATTCATACTTTTATTTATCAATATTTAAATATATATAGATTTCTATTTCAAATAAATGCTGTTATTTTCTATTCATCAGTGAATCCTGAAATAATGTATCATGGCTTCCACAAAAAAATGAATCAGTGCAACTGTTTTCAGCATTGATAATAATGAGAAATATATGATTTCTGAAGGATCATGCACTTAAGACTAGAGTAATGATTTAAAAAATTTTTTAAATTAAAATAGAATTGTAATTAAATTGTAAAAATATTTAATAATATCACTGTTTTTATAGTAGTTTAGTCAAATAAATGCAGCCTTGGTGAGCATAAGAGACTTTAAAAATCGTACAGACTGCAAACTTTTGAACGCTACTGTAAAATTTGAGTTAAAAGTAGCCTAAAACACTATTTTAAGCAATGCTCAATATTTTATATTTCTACTAAAACAGACAGATCAGTGTATGTAGAGAGATATGATGATTGACAGATGCTCTTACGGAAGAATGGCCACAGCTCCAGCTCCAGGTGGAAGACCGCTGTTCTCGCCAGCCAGACTTTTGCACAACTGATGGACTGCAGCCTTGGCCATGCCGTACCCAATCATTCCTGCATCCAGAGAGAAATGTAAAGAAGTGAATGGAGAACAGAGCCCTCTTCACATGCTTTGTGCTACAGCTCTCGCTCCATACAGCAGACTATGGGACACAATGCATGCACACTCAGCACTTGAGAGCATGCCAACTACACAATTTGCCTAACTTTGTCTCACAGGCAACAGCTGTTGCTTTGAGGTTTGGTCAATAATAATTTGGTTGGATGCCTCAAGCAGAGAATAAAATGGATTTTGTAATATAAAGCAAGCAAATTGAATTTGATTCCTCCTACACAGTCAGACTATTTTTTTTCTCACCAATGAAGCTCTATGTGCATAAATACCAGTGTATTTTAAGGGTTCACATTATGATGAGGAAAATTTGATTTCCCAATGTATTTTAACTCAAAACGTCAGTTAAAAAACACCATCTATTGGAAAAAAACAGCTAATTTGAACATTTCAAAACCACAAAATACAGTAATATGACTACCCATATATCACAGTGAGGTAATAATAATAATAATAGGAAGAGATATATGATACAGGGCACCAACACAGAAGTCTTAAAGGCACAGTAAAAAAAGAGTTCAGTTTAATTGTAAGGTGTCAATGAGAGGGTGAAAATAGCATTTATGAATTATTTTCCCATTGTCTGTACTAGTGCCATTTTTTTTCTTCTTATCTTCCGGAGGGAGGGTGGTGGAAAGAAAAAGAGGAATATTGTTTTCAACACATTTTTCAGTAAATACTTTTTTAGCACAAAAAATGTATTACATCATGGATAGATGGATGGATTATAGATTATTAATGAGAATACTCTGGTTGTCTTCAAAGTAGAGAGCTTGTCTTACCAGCTCCACCTCTCTAGATGTTTGTTGGCTTGGCATCTGGATTCAATAACCAGCATTCTTGATGTAATAAGGGGGTTAAATCCTACTTTTTTCCAAGAATCAAAATTTTTTCACCCTCAAACCCAAAATGCATAATAGCTGTTCCAATAATAAAAAAAACACCTTTAAACCCACAGAGCCAATAAGAAAGAGGGGTGGAGAAGCTCCATATATATTCTTTCTTTTCAATATTATAGAAAAAAAAAGAAAAAGCACAAAAAGCGAGAGAGAATTCAGTGTTTTGTGAAAGTTTCAGCCACACTGCATGACCCTTCATGACTGAATTAACATTACGGGTCACAATTTAATCACATGTTCTGTCTCTCGGCTTTGGCTTAAATTCTCTTTGGTATGTCTGATATCCAGACTGAACTTTGGCTTTGAGGTCAGTCAAACCCACCACACCAGGACTTTGCAGCTATTTAGGCTTTTGAACAGATTTTATGTATTATAAAGCATTTAAAGTCAATGATTAAAAACATCTTTTATAGAATATAACAAAAACAAAATGATAAGATCACCTAAAATTCATTTAAAATGCAACATTACATGTTCTGAGGGTTTGGGGTTGGAGATATGTTTTTTAGTTCCCATGTTATATTTATATTTAATTTTCCATTTTAATTTAAATTGGATATTACTATTAGGATGTGGTTTCATTCCATTCTTAAGTAATTGAACGTTTTGTTTTTGCATAAATCATTTAATATGTGTAATTACAAAGAATTTTATTTAGCAAAATTGCAAATACAAGTATTTAAACACAAAAAAATGCAACATTACTTAGTTACTCTTTAGCTACTTAACCAATACTACAGCTGGCATTAGTATCTATCATAACAACTGTCTCACTTTTCAAAACAGCAATCAGAGAACCAGTGTTTCAGCTTGTGGTGTGACTAGCACATGACACTGATCTTGTATGCTTGTAAGAGCTGACAGCCCCATCAGAAATGTTCACCAGACCTTGCTCCTGTCTCTTTGAACAAGGTACATCAAAACGCTCCAACTAGAGGTTCCCTTCATATTATATCAAAGCAGTGTTCATCGCTGCAGGGCATTTCCTGTCGAAATCAGTTCTGTGTGGTTAAGGATTTCAAACTCCTAAACACAGTCCACATGTATTCCCATCTCCAAAAAACCTGCTGACTCATTTACCCTCCCAGGCCTCTCAGCCAATCAGAGCAGTCTGCTGATGTTGGAGGTTTTGAATAGGCTGGAGGCGACCTCTGTTGTGTGCTTTATTGAGTTTTGTCACTAAAGGAATGAACCTAACGTTTCACATCTGGGGCACTGAAACGATTTGGGATGTGAGGCAATATGTAAAACTAATCAAGTACAATGGATGTGACAGCCAATTCAAAACTATATACACTTCCAAAGGCAGTGAAAAATCCTTGGTGTTATAAATGAATGCTATTACTGACTTCACCCACCTAAGGGAAAATCTCATGAAGACTGAAGCGTTTTCCTACATAAACAATATTATTTAGCCACTTTGGGGTATAAATGTACCTTTACACAATAAACATCCAATTTTGAAGTATCCTCAGGTAAACCTGTGCTGAAAACACATTTATAAGATGGGTTACACATCTCAGGAGTGTAAGGATGGATGTTACTACTGTACCTGGAGTGCCATCCAGTGATGCCTTTGCTCCAGAGAGAGTCAGCAGGCCTCCTGGTTTCAGATGGAGAGATGCAAGATGACTGGAAATGGTTGAGGTCCAGACACTCTGTTTCCACATCATATCAGTGTTCTTGTACAAGTCTAAAATGAGTAAGAGAGAGAGAGAGAGAGAGAGAAAGTTGATACTACTCCAGCAAAATCAATTAAATCATGAACAGATTGAAATTTACTATTAAAAAAACAAACAAATTAGGAGGAGTTAAAAGTAACTTAAATGCCTTCCAAATATGCAGCAGACATGACATTCTCACTAAATGGAGCATCTATGTACAGTATCTTTATTAACTTTCTGTGAGTTGTGATACAGTATGTTAGTATCTACACCCTCTTTGGAACACGACTGTCAGTCATTCATAAAATTTTAAAAATCCCCCTTCTGTTTCATGCTCATTTATTCATTTTTAGCTAATTTGATAATGTTTTCAGCAACCAATAAGAGTGCAGTACTCTCAGCTATGCTTAACACATTTCTTCCATGTTTAACAGAATTCCACAGAAAATGTAACAAATAAATGTGAATATATAAATACATTTAATGAAATAAAAAGAAGTACTATAAATAAATAAGGCATGCAAAAGCTGTCTGGGATGACAAATAAGGTGTGCTCACCTTTTGAGCTGCAATTTCCTCCAGCCCATCCTCCAGCCACACAAACAATGGCATCAACCTTGTGTTCCCCCAGCACTGTGGCTACATCAGACGTCACCTGCATCAAAGACCATACTCTACTAGGTTCTGGCTCAATAGTAAGTGCTTACAATTTAGTGGAAACAACAGTGCAAACTTAATGAAGAACTCTGACATAATATATAAGGCTTTTTCACACTACACTACTGTACAAGGCCCATTTTAACCCTGCATATTAACCCTGCATAATACACACTCGTAATATTTAAACGGTCATGAAACCCCATAATATTTTTTTTTTTTTAGATGAGAAGAGATATATACAGACTGCACATCACTGAAAACTCTAAAAGCACTCATAAATTTGATTAAAGTCAGCATGATATGGAAGTTGCGCTAGTCTTTCCTTCCCTATTGTGATGCATATGCGAATGAAAATGCTTCTCAAACAAGAAAAAATGTATGGTGGGAGTTGATTTTGTCCATCAAGAATTGATTGGATCATTGTGGTATTGTTATTGCATCAGAGAAGAGAAGAGATGTCATGTCAGTGAAAGATGGAGGGGAAGTTATTTTGATTAAAGATTACGAGGAAACATGAATAAAAAAACAAAATGATGACGTGCACAGAAAATCATTTATAATTAATAATGCAATATTTCATAAAAAAATTACAAATTGTCAGTTTTGATTTCAGGTTATGATTCAGAGCTAATAGAATGTTGCAGGGAGTTTTTCAAAAACAGACAATCTATCATAATCTGTCTCAGTAAATACTAAATTAAATATTCCTGTGCTTTGGACAGTCCCAGAAACTTTCATGTTATGTCCAAGGAAAACAGTGCAGAACATAGGAGGTGAACCCATTATCTGGAGTGATGAGGTTGAAGGTTTATAATGGCCCAGGGTTAACAATTTCAAGAATGAAAGTGCAATAGTGTTACAAGACCACAAAATGAGGGACACAATGCTGTGCCATAAGGAGGACAGCTCCAACGGTGTGCCATTTAACTGACACTATTATTAACAGCAAGTCAATGGCAGACACAATAAGGCCGATAATGAGAAAAGATTGCTTGTCCAAAACACTGGGGATGTCATGGCAAGGCAGGAAATTACTTTGGCAGTGTAAATCGAAAGTAGATGACAGCATGACAGGCCATTTAATAAGCCCTATGTGCTGACAGACACAAGCACATGTGACGTCAAGACATTGGCTCCACCCACCTGAGCGGCTTGATCGGTGAATGACTCGCAGAGCTTCACCAGGACGTTTGCGTTCGCTTCTTCATTCGCTACTATGTCAATACTGGCAACCCACTTTAATATAAAAGAAACACGTTATAGCTATGAAACAAGTTAACAATGCATGATATTAAAATGAGTAGCCTATGCAAGTATAATAATGCAAAAGCAAAATCCCTATTACAGTCGCATCAACAGGTGTCAGTTTGAGAACACGCACCAACTCACAGTGACTCGGCTCCTATATAGAATCAAAATAAAGAATCGTTTCCACTTACCCAGCCTTTCGACCTAAAATAATTCACACACGCCGAGCCGAGAGCTCCTTTTCCTCCGTAAACAAGGACACGGTTCGCTGCAGCCATGGCTTTTCTTCGCTGTGTTTTAGACGCTTCAGCAAAGATGATGAGTATCCTCTCAGCGCAGAGAGAGAGAGAGAGAGAGAGAGAGAGAGAGAGAGAGAGAGAGAGAGGGAGGGAGAGGGTGGGATACACACGCGCTTGTGTAGCGGTTAATGATTGGTTCAAACCGATATTCCGCCCTAAACTCCACAGTAAATGTAAGCCATCTTTAAAAAAGATGAGGTAAACTCGGTAAAGTAAAGAAAATAAAGACTGTTTGTTGATTAATATCAACTCACATGAGAAAATCAGTATATTCTTTGACTTAGGCCTAATTTAATATTTCAGGGTGTATATTTTTTGAAAGTAAATTTCTAGATATGTCTTCGATTTTCACTATTATTACACTATATAACAACAACAACAACAACAACAACAACACAAATCTTTTGTGACAACACACGCTTTTCAGCTAAACCAAAACTGTAGTTACAACAATTATGAAACACAAATTAATTTCCAAAAATATAAAAAGGTAACATAAAGATATTAAATAAATGTTTTGTAATTAATAGATTTTATAAAATGTATATATCACGAGCCTGACATTTATGAAAAATAAATCTTTTAGGCCTAATCTATTTTTTTTTTTTAAATATTTAAATCACTGCTAGAGAAAACAAGCAAAAACATCCCTGTGTGACAAGTACCGGACTCCTAAAAGCTTTATGTTAATTAAAATCTTTTAACATTCAGTTTAGGCTACATAATAGTTTTATTGTTTTAAATACGACCGTATTTGAATCATGGCAATATACAAACTGAACCAACACTATTGCTAATAACAAGCATGTAGACACAATAAAGTACAAAGTCCTCCCATCTCTTTTGCCAAGTCATGGTGATAACTTTTGCAAGCCTTGTTGCGGGGCTGCAAGCAGATCCAATGCATGTACCTCATTGGTAATTGTGGAATGGATGGGCGTGTCAAAGTACCCGAAGAACAAAGAAAAAGATATAGCATTTAGGCCAAAGATGATGAAGAAAAACCTGTTGATAATATTAGAAAGCCAGTGAGTGATATATTGTAGCTTAATTGTGCAAGGTTACTTTGTAATTTTTTACCACAAGAGAGCAGCATACTCCTGTGAAGAACCAGAGATGATGTGAAAGCACTTCCCATGTGCTCTTGGAAAGAGCAGGGGCGTTGCAAGCAGGGGAAAAGGGGGCTGACAACAGGGGGTCCAGAGTCATGGGGCCAGAGGACCTATACGATTTCTACCGAGATGTTGCATATTATGTAGAGCAGTATGTTATCTAATAAGCATAATATAATATAATATACATTATGCATTGCAGCTGTAAGTCTAATTATGCGTTACAGATGGACAGATGTTCTATACATCTTCAAAAGAGAACCTCAGCAGTATATTGTAATGGATGGCTTTTGGTTTCATACTCAAACACTGGGGTCTCAACAGGCTGCGGAGCAGAGTTATTAACCCCAAAGGGAAGTTTCTCTGTTTGAACCTATGCTCTCTCTACATTCAATATTCACCAAAGAGTTTCTTCAGGCTCTGCAGGTCCCCTGAGTGAGTGATGAATACATTAGCTGAATACATTGTGTTTTTGAGAATGACAACAACAACAACAACAACAGTGCTGGAAACACTGAAAATCACTGCTACCACCACAATGGTTCTTGCTAAACATGCTTTGAAAATTTAGTAAAAAATACACATATTTTTGTGCACTTTTTTTGTGATGTCTGCAATACATTAAAGGTAAATGTCAGGGTTATGTTCAAGTCTGTTTAGTTTCATTGTGTTTTGGTGTGCGTCTCAATCAGCTCCATATTCAGTAGTCAGGCCACTGCAAGGATTCATCAATTTTAAGGGCTGTCTTCCAGTGCACTGAAACATTTGCTCCCTAAAAAGTCTCACAATGCACCGTGAAAACCAGGAAGCATCAAAACCAGGAAGCATGAAGTGCAAAACATAAATCACGTGAGCCAACTCACTACATAACGACACGCAATATATGTTTTTTTAATATACAACCAATTATTTAATTATATTTCAGCATAAACATACATCGCTAGACAGGTAATAAACATAATCTGGTTAACATTTATCATTTATTTACTGCTGAAATGTTGCACGTACTGTATATGTAACAATCAAAGTATTTATCATAATGCACCTTAAATAATATTAACATAATGATGTCAGAAAGATATCAGATTTTGTTTATAAATTTCAGTAGTGCTGTTGTACAATGAGGATGTTGCCATGTCACCAGAAATAGAGTCATCAGTGTCCCAATATGAAGTGAGCCAGGGTCCTTACCAGTGCCTGAATTCGTGAACACAGATACTGATTCATGACCTTGTGGGAGCTGATTGAGACGTTGAACCTGTTCTCAGTCCTGTTGATTACTTCTGTTCAGGTTTTCATGTCGTTTATTTTTGAGTTTTTGTGTCACCATGAGTTTTATTCCTGTGTGTTTTCCAAGTAAAGACTTTTTGTTATTGAATTTCCTGTGTCATGTGCAATTATTAGCCTACAGCCACCCAAATCAATATAGTAAATGAGAGAAAGATGAGTTTTAATTAAAGGTGCTGTAGGCCTATGTAACTTTTTTACTCTACTAAAGCATAAAAATACCATAATATGTTTGCAGATATTAGGAAACATGCTAAGTTCACATACTGAAAACACTTCTACAGCCAGTTATTTTACACGTTCCAAGTTGTCAGTCGGGTTGTGTTTTGGTCTGTGTGATCGCGCCCACTGCCAGTTCACCCAATAGTATTTCGACACCCCGGGATGCCAGTTTGTAGGAAACACAGCATATTGCAGCATTGGAAACGAGCAAACAAACTGGGTCAGAAATTGCAGATTCCACAATCCACACAACCTAAAAAGCCTCTGCATCCATCTAAAAATCTCTATGAACGAGAGCATATTAAAACGCGGATAAATCAACTCATTCAATTACTCCTTAGTTGTCTCCTTGGTTTCCGTCGTCAATTGCGCTCGCTCCTGTTGCGTCCTCAAACTGGCAACCCACATGAGCGTCGAGCCATGAGGAGGAGGGCGCGGGAGAAACAACGGTGTCCGATATTATTTCGACCACATTGGGCCCTATTTTAACGATCTAAGCGCATGGTCTAAAGCGCACGGCGCAAGTTCACTTAGGGCGTGTCCAAATCCACTTTTGCTAGTTTAACAACGGGAAAAATGGTCAGCGCACCAGGCCCATGGTCTAAAAGGGTTGTCCCTATTCTCATAATGAGTAATGGGTGTGTTTTGGGATTTATGTGCATTAAACCAATCAGAGTCTCATCTCCCATTTCCTTTAAATGCTCAAGCCATGGCAGATTCGCTATTTGCATGACAGAATTTGATAGTAGAAATACCGAAGCCGTCTCCAGAGCGCAAACGGAACTGCTCATGCGCGAGGTAAAAGTGCCCAAGCAGTCCATCAAGCCAGATTACACCATATCTTTATGTACACAATAATAATCTTTTACATTGTAATCCTTTTATTTTAAATATTTGGCATGTTTGTGTGCTGCTGTGCATCCCTGTGCGTTTAATAAGCAGAGTGTACGCGTGTTGTGGACCTATAGGCGCACATTACTAACGCGCTCATTAAATAGCAACAAAAAATATTGCACCATTGACTTTAGACCAGGTTTTAGTTGGTCAATGGTCAGTTCTGTTGCCTCAAAATAGTAACGCGCCAACAATGCACCAGAACACACCTCGTTTTCAGACCAGCAGCCCATGGACGCACAAATGGGCACAAATGCATTTGCTATTTAAACAACGTGGCGCAGGACATGAAAATGATAACTGCGTCGGACTAAAACTAGCAAAGAACACTTGCATCACGCTTGGCGTTGCATTGCGCCCAGTGTAAGATACGGCCCTAGGTGTAATTCTTACATACATCACTTTTAAATTGTCAGTATGTAATTAAGAGCAATTAAAAACATACAGGGTCGTCAATTAAGCCCAATACAGTCTAAAAATAAAACTAGCTTAGAAATAAGTTTCTAAATTAAATTCCTGTTATTGGGTGTGGCCACATTAGTACTTTCTGTTGCAGGAGATGATCATCTATGGTCATGGTCAGAATTTTTATAAGTGAAATGTTATGAAGAAAAGCCATGGGATTGGATTTGCTTGTCTTAGTCATATCTATGACCGTCTTCATTTGTCTTATTGCATTAACAGGCTCATTGCTTGCTGTCATGGCTGATAATAAGATGTCATGGCTGACAGTCATGCCACTGTGGGCCTCACGATTATGAAATTTGATGAATTCAGTCTAGCCTACGCCCACTGAAAATCAATTTTTTTAATCAAAGGCTGTGTAGATAGATTTTTTTATATTCTATCCATCAAATCTTATACAATACCTGACATTATTTTCTGTTTATAAAACAATACATACAGTGCATTCAGAAAATATTCAGACCTCTTAAAAATGTATAAATGTCTTCAGAATCTCAAGTGACCTTGAAAAGTGTAAAAGTTTCTTTACAGACAAGGAAAAAACAGGCCAGAGGTCAAAGCTTTCAAAGTACACATGGTGCTGTGCAGTTCTTATTTTTTCGGATCCTCTTATCTTTTTAGTGAGTGGGGTTTAACCCTGTAAGACCCAAATATAGAAAAAAAACCTTTTTTTTCACCTGTCAGATATTGTTGTAGGAGGCCTCTGATGCAAATCATGAAGGATTTTAAAAAATATATATGTTTTAGTAAGTTTTTAAGGAAATGTTGTAATATTGCAACATTACAACGCCTGTTTGGGAGCAGAATTTCAGCATTTGCACTCTTGCACACTGTCAGAACAAATATACAGAACAACTAAGGGCTCATTTGAAGTGTGGATTGCTTACATAGCACCATAACAGTAAATATCATGAATAATAATAATACTCACCCAACAGTCATATTTTTATGAATTAGAATTTATTAAAACTAAACATAAAATATAAATATTAAATACAAAACAGATTGAAATCTGTCAAAGAAACAGTGTCCAGTGTTCACTTGCAATGGTAGTTCCAAAAGCAGTTCCTTTCCTCTGAAAAGCAGAGACGGAGATTGCACATCCTGCAGAGCGTATTCGAATATCCTTTTTTGCAGTGATTGCAGCGTCCGTTCATTGTCTTCACTGGTGTGCGACCAAATGTGCGACCATGTCCTTACGCACATCCGTTGGTGGTTCACATGACCTCTTGGCTGGGACCTCATTTGGTGGACCCCCATTACCTAAGGACGGTCTTCTCTGAGCAGTCACAGGTTTCTGAGGTGTCACTGTTATGGATGTCAACTTAGGGGCTCCTACTGGTTGAAGATGGCCGCCCTCTCCTTGGTGTGGTAACGGCTGTGTTTGTCTGAATTAGATTAGAAAAGAATCAATTTGTACTGTATGTATTATATTATATGTATTTGGCTGCAAATGAGTCCAACAAATCCACACCGCCCATGTATTTGTTGTATGCACCCACAATGTAAAGTCTCTCAACTTCAATGTTTGGTAGCTTTGTTCCAGCGTTGAATCTTTTGCACAGGTTCTGTGCCAGCAAAGGATGACACAAGTGTGACTGCCCTGTTGTCATACCATTTGACAGCATAGATGTTGTGGTTTGCCTTTACTCTGATGTCAAAGCTTCCTCTCCACTTTTTCTTCAAGATCTTCTCATCTTCAAGGTTACAGTTGGGTAAGAGCACTTGCCTGACTGTTTCCACATAATGAATTCCACGATCAAGGAGCTGAACTACTAATGGGACACAGGTGAAGAAGTTGTCAGCATAGACCTTGTAGTTCTGACCTTCTGGAAGTGTGGAGGCAAGCTTCATCACAACATCACATGAGATTCCAAGTTCAGATTTGGCTCTTTTTCCATCAACACTGCCTTGGTACACATCAAAGCCACAGAGCATGCCAGAGATTCCATTTCTTACCCACAATTTGAAGCCCCATGGGTAAGGTTTGCCTCGCATATACTGCTTAATGCCACTGAATACTGAATTTCCTCTTGAAAGGAATCATCATCTCATCCACAGAGTTGTGCTCTTCGGGTACCACCTGCAGAGATTTCTCTCTGAATGAATCACTTTTCTCTCCTCATCACTCGAATCATTGGTGTCCGATTCCATTTCAACATCACTCTCTCTATTTTGGACAGCAGCAATAACATCATAGGGAGAGGAAGCTTTGTAGGAACCTCTTGCTGATGTCATTCTGAAATGAAAATAGTAGTTGCAAGATTTAGAGTATGTTCAAGTATAAATAATTTAAATGTAAATGAATCCACTGCACTAAAACACTGCAACCAGACATAATTTATTCATTTAGAATGATTCAAATCTGATCTAAACTGAAAATTATAACAAATAACACATTTAGAAATTGTGAATCATCAAATACATTATATTTCTGTAAGTATTTCTCCTATATGTGAACATTTGAGAAGTGCAATGCCTCCATGTAATGTGCAAGGTGCACATGCTATTTTGACTACCATTCTTTCCCAACGTTGTAAAATTACAACAAAAACATAAGCTAAAAATCAAATTTGATGCATGCATTCCACAATAACCAAGTATTTACACGAACTAGACATTCTAACAATCACAAAAAAAAAAATATTTCTGGGGTTTTACTTGTTGAGATATCCAGTCCAATGAAACAAGATGCACTTCCAGGAAAGTTTGCAGGTTGTATGAGTTCATGGCCTTATGGCAAGACCTATATACACATTTACTATCCAATGGCATTGCGAGGCTAAACAATAGGACCCATTGGCTATGTAAAAAAAAAAAAAAAAAATGCAGATGTGTTTTTGGAAGAGCTAAAAGTGATGTTGTAATTTTACAACCACGGGTCTTACAGGGTTAAGAAGAATCTGGCCCTGAGACTTTTTCTGGAGAATTACAGTACTAGTGGTCTCTTCTGAAGCACACTTTTAAAAATAACTTTACATTTAATTGACACGCCATGACACTTGAGCAAAACAGTCCTCAACAAGCAAAAGATTTCTCCAGACTTTCATGCGGCGAGCATAATCGACAGCCTATCTGATGAGCTCTCTATAGCACGCACAAGGTTGTTAGATTACAATGAACTCTCTGACTTGAAGACCGGAAATCTCTCGCTGTGTGCAATCTTAATGGGGCATGAAGGAAAAGAAAGAGGGAAACAATAAAAACAAGATATTTGTCCTCTGCTACATCTTAAGAGAAACACTGGCCCATTGCACCCCTGCTGTTTGCTGGTGTACAGAGCTCAGAACTTCAAAGAACATCTGCTCCTTGAGTAAACAGTGAGAAGATTATGAACTTTACTCTTTATTCACCTTTGAATTGTTTCTAGTGGAGTGATGTGTGGACTGTTGATGATAAGCAATCTGATAATACTCAGAGGACCTCATGAAATCTTTTAGTCCATGTCTGTTATAGCTTTGAAGCTATATAAGGCAGTGTACTCCTAACAATTATAAAATGATCAAAATGTAATAACTATTCTGGCGTACTCCAATTCATAATTTTCACTTCATGATTTTCAATTAATGATTTCTAAAAAAGTCCATATAGCCGAAAGTGACAGAACATGTTGTTCTCCTATCTCACATTGTCCATGCTGAACACCTCCCTTTATCTCATGCAGGCAGAGTGTTCATTAAATTCCTAAGTGTCATGGAAGAGGTTGGTCAAATGAGGCCGGAGGTTGGACTGATTTAATGAGTCTGCTGGTGCTGGCGAACGGTGAGATGAGGTAGAGAGAGTCTGAACATGAGCTGATTCATTTAGTGCCCACCGTCACTCATTTTAATGGGGATTAAATAAGACTGATAGGCAAAGGGCATCACAGTGGGAAAGCTGTTATTTATGATAATTTTCTCCTTCCCACAGGACTGCGAATGCTGCAAGGCTAATAATAATAAACAATAATATATACTTATAATTATTTATTATTATTATTAGCCTTGCAGCATTCGAAAAGAGGGATACAATAAAAATTTACTTAGGCAAACTAGTAAGAGCTGTGCATGTACCTCACACCCCTGGCCTCAAGAGAAATGATGGCGACTGACCACTGCGGGCTTTAGCGTCCTTGTTAGCATGCCCGCCTCCCATGCCAAAGACGAGCAACTCCAATATCATACACTATGGCCTGGTTTCACAGACAGGGCTTAGATTAAGTCAGGATTAGGCCTTAGTTCAATTAGGACATTTAAGTAGCTTTTATAAAATTTTAAGATATATCAGTACAAGTTGCTTTCAGTAAAAACAGCTCAGACATACATTTTATTCTGGGACTACTAGCCTGTCTGTGAAACTGGGGGGAAGTTGTGTGGGGTGAGGGTAAATTAAGTGCGATCTGCTGTGGAATCACAATCATGGTGCATTGTGGTCTATGGATCTGCCTGAAGTGTACACGTTGAGTGGACTTGCTCCCTCGGTCAAAGCCGAGGGGTTGAGGGTCTGTCCAAATAAACTTCCCTCGTCCAATTGACAAAGTTGAACACACTTCAAAATGGCGGTGAAGATTCCCCAGAGGGGAAGTGCTCAGGGAAGTTTGTGAGTGTATGTCTAAAAGTGGAGTTACTGTAAACGCAGCCTAGGACTGCTGTCTTTAGTGTCCTTGTTAGAGTGCCCGTCTCCCATGCTGGAAACGCTGGTTCGAATCCCGCTCAGAGCGATGTGAGTAGATCTTGCATCTGCTACTTGCAAACAAGCAAAAATAAATCTTATCACACTCATGTCCATATCACAAAAGTTTGATACTTTCTAGACTAATTATGAGCAATAGTCATCATGATTTTGCCAAAGCAGTTGAGGATTGCTATAGCATGCAGCACTAACAAGAGGCAGCTATTATATTTCAGTGAAACAGGCTAGCCACAATCTCCACACAGACCAGCGAGTTGAGCACAGAGCGAGAAGAATCTGGGAGGCAATTATGGATGACATTCTGTGATGTTTGCTTGGTACACACATCTGAAGGTGGCTCTTCCCTGGAGAAAGGTTAGAAAAGCAGCTTAAACTTACTCCATCACTCCTTATATATGTTTGCTGTTGTGGATGCCACTGACCTTGATTATAAACATGTCAGAGAGTTCATCGAGTGTTCATTACTTTTCTAATGCCTATGATCTTCTTTTGGCTCAATTTCAGTTATTAAATAAGATATGGTAAATATCAATCATAACTACCCGACCATAACTTCCCCTTCATTAGATGGTCCACTGGAGCTGCACAGACCACATCAAGGGCTTCAAGCTCCAGCTTCTTCAATTCTTTCATCCTGAAGAGACAGAAACATCTCTCTCCTTCAGCTGGCCTGAACTGAGTATAGAGCTTTGAATGGCCTGTGATGGACAGATAAAGGGACCTGTCTCGCTTCTCTCAAGTAATCTTTTACTCCTTGAAAATTCTGCTGCAACTCTTTGCAGTCACGGTTTTGACCACACCTGTGGATTGTGTGGTACAGAGACCACTGTATGCCTTTTAGTATCACACTGTTGAATTTCACAGCTGTAACACAGCTCCAACACACACGCACGCACGCACGCACGCACGCACGCACGCACGCACGCACGCACGCACACACACACACACACACACACACACACACACACACACACACACACACACACACACACACACACACACACACACACACACACACACACACACACACAAATGAGGGGTTTTCTGAGAATAATTTTTGCTGGTTTGGTGGCTCTTGCTGAACTTTGATGATGTTTTTAATCTTATGATGTTGAATGAGCTCTAAAGGCAGATCTATATATCATGATGCCCTGTCCTTCTTCTTAGCACAGCACTTTGAAGCCGGAGTTGTGAGATTTTTCAAAAGGCCCATCATACCAAGAGTGCTTGGATGTCTTTAATTAATGGAGATGTCTCAATCAATCCCTCTGTTCTCTGCCTTGATCCTCTCTGCCATTCCCCTTTGAATGCAGAACTGATATGACATGCATTGAAAGCCCTTTTTGGTTTTGATTGTTCCATGTAGGCTAACTATGCTTCTTCATGTTTAGAAGTTAAATTCTGATTTCCATTTTCTTATTATGGGTACATGTCTGAAATTAATCACCATCATTAACATGATTAAAAGGACAAACAATAATCAAAATGATTAATATTTTCAGCTCAAACAACCAACTTCTTGAAGCTTATAAGCAGTTAAACTAAAATTTTCGAGATCAAAAATCATAAAAATATGTAAAAAAATATCAAAATCATATCAGCTATCAAAAACGTTGTCTATATAACATTGTCAGATTTAACTGTTACTTCTGATAAACTTTTCTCAATTCTTCCTCATGATAATTTTAATAATAGGTCTTGTAACAAACATTTCATATAATTTAGTATAATTTTCAAAATATAAGTCATCTTAGAAGTTGTCATAATGTGAATTACTAACATTTTTATGAATCTTCAGTAAAAACAAAACAAAAATTGTATTAACAGTAATGCATTAACAATGTAGAAGTCTACTGAGCAAGGCATTCTGGAGGATGGAAAAGCAGAAATGTGCAGCTTGTCAATGCACTTACAGCATATTAAGCTTTATTAAGTCTTACTTTAGCTATGAATCTACTGTTTAACATAGAGCTGTGGATCAACTCATCAGCTGATTAGACACTGCATGACCTGAGCTGGGTGTTCAATAACGGAGACAACCAAGTGCAAGGACAGTTTGGAAATGTTTTGCCCCACAGATTTCTTTTGTAATTGCATTACTCAGGGTTTTTTTCAGGTATTTTTACAGACTGTGGCATGCACGAGTTGAAAATGTTTTCTGTGTAATGTCATTGAAGCTGTCACATTATTTTATGCTGACTGGTCAGTCCTTTTTTAATTTCCTGTAGAGCAAATATTCCATGTTTCTGATTAAATCTGATTATAAGCAATTAACCACACATTTACAAAAAGCCATTCGATAATAAACAAATTAGGCAATAAGAGGACAGCTTTAGCATATTCCTAGCACCACTGTGACAGTTCTGACACTAACTTCATAAAATTTATGAGAATACATGGAACTTATTTGCATATATATTTACCATTGTAAAGATCATATTTAATAAACATTTTCTATAGCTCTTGATTTTAAGATAAAAATATTAAAAAATACACTTGAATATGAGAAATAGTATTGTAAAAAACGATTACTGTACAGAAGACCTTGCAAAATCCATTTGCTGCAAGCAATTTTATTAGTTTTTTTGAGAATAATCAAAAAATAGATAATTTATATTCATAATTTAATGGATTGATTTTACTGAAATACTATCAAGATGACTGGTAAGCACAAAAAACTTCCTGCAAAGATGCAAAAAAACAAAACAAAAACAAAACGCATGCATGCACGCACACACACACACACACAATAATAGCTGTTATCAGGAGATCATCTGAAAGGGCAGAAGTGTTTTTGAAAAATGAGACTTGTAATGATCCCGCTGAATAATGACAGGTGCACCCCAGGAACTGACATCTAGAAGTGACTTGTTTACCACACAACTTCTGCCATAACGGCCCCATAAAACATCCTCTCAAACCAACCTTGCTGTCATATTCATAGCCTTTAAGATCCTTCTCTGTTTCGTAATAAATTCTTGGCCCTCCGTTTAGTGCTGAGTGAGACAAAGAAGTGCTTATAAATGTTCGCTCATCACATCCATGTTGCTTGGTGTAACCTTGAGTACTGCCATGTAATTCCTTTCCCTACACGCCATTTTATTGATTTCTGTAAAGCCAGATTCTTCATATGCACCCCGCCCTGTATCATTTACCCTGGGCCTTTAAGGTCTTTCAGTGCTAAAATTGCATTTCTGAAAGAAATGGGTTCCATCCGTTCCTTCGCATTCACGATCAGCAATAGAATGTGTGGTGTGGTATAGAAATGTAGGGAGATCAGTGTGAGATGTGTCGGCTAATAAGGACACAGCTCAACTCCGTGCTTTGGGTTCAAGATGATTTGTATACTTATCAAAGGCCAGTGTTTTCCAAGACAGACAGACAGACAGACAGACAGACTCACTCACTCACTCACTATATATAAATATAATTTCACTCACCTAGCCTATAACTTGAAGCAAAAATCACCCTTCTGTCCTTTAATAACGTCTCTCTGTGTTAAAAGAGCATGTTTGGCCGTTTAGTGAAGCTGATTGCTGTAGCCTATATCTTAGCTTAGTGTGTGGGGTCTTGCTTCATTTTTAATTTGTAGCCGTTGTCCGAATGGTAGTTTGATCATTTTGTTTGAGATCAAATATTCAATATCTTTACTCTCCATAAGTAGTTGGTACATCAGCGGTAGCAGTTCAAACTTGAACAAGTCATTTACGTCTCGTTGATGATTGGTTGATATACCAAGGGAGGCTAGCCGACTATGCCATGTTACTTTTCTCAACACTCCTAATCGCTGAAAGCGCAATACTTGATGGTGATTGGCTAATATTTTTTTTACCAACGGAGGCACAAGTGTCTGGCTATGAATTTGTCTCCCCCTCCCTCTTCTCGTTTCGCAGATTTGGCACATTCGGGGAAGAGCGCGGTGGTTACACAAACAGAGGTGAAATTATAAATAATATAATACACATTCTGAGACATGAAATGAATAACTGTGAATTTTATTAACATTAAATCATCCTTTTCCTATTTTAACCTCAACATTTTGGGTAGGCTGTGTCTCCCTTGCCTCCCCTGACAAGCCGCCACTGCAAGTTTTGTCAGAATAATGCATCTGAAAATGCACTCCCTACTGAAAAATCCAGCATTGCTCATCACCAGCTTAAGGCATGTTTTTTTTGCATGCTGGGACCAGCATGGGAAGCTGTGGACCAGCTACACCATCTAAGTTTTGCTTGAGAACAGCATGACTGGTCCACCAGTTAAACCAGCACGTTACCAGTTCTAATGTGCACAAACCAGCCTGGAGATCATTGTTTATGCTGGATTTTTCAGCTTAAAAAAACTTTAATGGGTAAAGCAAAGACACTAAGACTGAAAAAGAAATTCTTGATCTCATTAGCATATTCTGATGAAGTTCAGATTGTGAAGGATTGTCCAGATGCATTCTGCACAGGCTCAAGTGCAGTAATTATCACTGGTGTGACCTGAGGGTTTGGCCATTGTCTCTTGTTATTGCGGATTTGATGAGATCAAACATATGCTTCCTGCCGGGCTGTTCAACACTAATCTACAGCATGTATTACCTTTATATGACAGGAGAATTAGATAAAGACAATCGGGAAAAGGTCTCCTGGAATAAAAAGTCTTTATAGAGGCACTAACTGTCAGTAATGTGCACTATTATACAAGTACGTTGTTCCATCTGTCGTATTGCATTTCATATAAAAAGGCACTTGTACTTTTCTCCCTGTGTTCAGGGTTGTCAGGAATAAAATGTTAATGTCATATGTTTGATGTTCTGATGTTTACAAGACACATAGTGTTCTCCTTCTGTCTCCGTACTCAGTGTGCAATTATTATACCATAAATAACACCTACCTGATGTTCCTTTTACAACAGTATATCACAGCACATGTAAAAACATGTTTAATGGCATGTCTAAGGCATCTCTCAGAAGAAAACTATATTAAACATGCAAAAATCTTTTTTATCTCAATTCCACATGCGTTGCCTCATTCAGTGTTAATTTAAATGTTTTGTGTTTGTTAAGAATGTTCTTTAAATTTAGTCAAGATTTTGTCTTGTAATATTCATTTTGGTCATTCATTTAGAAATGAATATATATTCATTTAATAATATATTATATATTATTAACTAACATTTATTAACTATTAACTATGACCACACAACTTCTGCTATTAACTTTTGCCTTTAATAAACTCCTAATTACTGCTTAATAATACTGTAGTTAGTAAGTCGTTAAATTTAGGTATTGGGAGGATTAAGGGATGTTGAATATGGATTTGCAAAATATGGCATTAATATATGCTTTATAAGTACTAATAAACAGCCAATATCCTAGGAATATGCATGCTAATAAGCAACTTAGCTCATTCAAACACATCCTTACATGAGATTTATCAGCTACAGTATATCCACAAAATAAATGTTATGTTTGATATATGTTTAAATTAATACTTTTTTATGGTAACACTTTAGTATAGGGTTCAATTCTGACTAATTAACACACTGGCAAAGCATTGACAAAATAAACAAAACCCTTATTCAACCAATATTTTCATCAATAATTTAGCTGGCTAGACCAACACTGCTCTCGATATTAGTTGTGACAAGCGTTGAGAAGACATCTTGAACATTTCAACTTTTCAAAGAACAAGCTCTTAGCGAGCACTGGCTGTTTCTGTGATTAGAGACAGAGGGGTAAATGCTCTTCACATCACCATCTGCTCATCAAATCTTTCCTCCCTCACCACTTTTCTGCCTGGCTGTTCCTCATCGTCTAAACAGAGCTCAGGCCTGGGATGATTGCCACCGGTCAGTGCTTCTTCTAGCGCTTGGATTTAGCCAAGGTCCCGTCTCAGCTGCCTAAACCTCAGAACGTCTCTGCACTAATTGCACTAAATGATGTCTGATGTTTCACATTAAGGGGACAATGCATTTCCTGCAATTTTTTGCTAAAGACACCATAAAGGAAGTATTGCTATATAGATAAGGTGGAGAAAGATTATATGTATATATATATATATATATATATATATATATATATATATATATACACAGTACTGTGCAAAAGTCTTAGGCATGTTAATGAGACGCTGGTGTCTGTGTCGGAGACTTTGGTGTCCTTGCCGGTGTGCGGTGTCAGAATAAGCTAATCAAAGACTTGAAGATAGTTAACTCCAGATCAGCTACTGTACATAAATTCATCAACTAACCAATCAGAAATGTCCTGTTGCATTCTACATGTTGTCACTTCTTCTTAAGTCTCTTCATCTTTGTCCGACTCCGGATTGAACATAAAAGGTTTTTGAAATTTTCAGTGCATGTCTGTGTGAAGTAATCGGAGCTGCTAACACACACAAGCTCTTGAAGCTCTGCCCTCTGTGCTGGGAGCAGCAGCTCATTTGCATTTAAAGGGACACACACAAAACTTATTTCAGTTAAGTTTTTTAATACAATATTTAGATTTTATTTGATCTCAGCTGTACTTCTGCTGACTCAGGGGCCGTACGCACAGAATACGTTTTTCCACTGCGCTTCTTTTCCTTTGATTTTATATGTAAACACGTGCTGCTAGATGGACATGTTTGACTGTTGCGCCCTGTCACCCCCTGTCTCAACTTTTGCAGAGTCTCATGCATAAAATATATTGTGTCTCATTTTTTCTTTCCACTGACCCATGTACTTAACGTATTTAACTGCAAACACATGTTCTGTGTGAATAGTCCCTTATCGAGCACTTTGGCCCATCCTGACGAATTTAAGAGTCAACTATGCAAGTAGTTTTTGAAATAAAAAGATCTTTTCTTAGAGCTAATCATAACAGTGGTTATTACACAGAAGTCTTACAGGAACACTAACACAAGCAGTCCATTTAATTTCTAAATGTAAAAAAAGAGGCGTAAAACTAAATTATGAATTTGGTGCAACACATCTTGAAGAATTTCTTCAGGATTGAAATTTTAAAAAATGCTTAAAATTTACAGAATATGGCCACTTTTTGTCAATACTTGTATTGTAGCCAAAACCATAAACTGTAAAAAAAAAAAAAAAGTCCAAAGCAGATATGACATTATGTCCTAAGTGCATTCAGATGAGGTTGCTTATCTACAGAGGCGTGATGGGGACTAAAAGTGATAGCAGAGCAGAAGAGAACAGAAAGAAGAATGAACACACCTCTAAGCTTTCACTCCTGCTGTGAGTAAGAAGCTGTTTCAGGAATTGAAGTCCAGATTTGTTTTTTTTAGAGACTGTCTTCACCTGGATGACTGCAGTGATGTGCTGCGACACTCACAGAGGCTGTAGATGGTCACGCCTGAAAACACTTCATTCTCTTCTTGTCTGTGGAATTGCGTAACCCACTGAGAGCTTTAAACCTGATATTAACCCACACACACTTACTAGAATGATCTTTGGATGGTTGTTGCATTGTTTGTTGATATTTAATGGGTAAATGAGGCCTGTCTCTCTTATAGAATAACCCCCAAAAAGAGGACTAAATAGGCTCCATTTCTTTTTCCCTTCATCTCCCATCTGCTTTCCTCAGCAGGCTGTTTGTACCTGCTGTGACATCCTTTATTAAGCTTTATAGCAACTGCCTATCGAGAAGGGAAGTCATTGCATGATCAGAACTCGGATGTTTTGCTGCCTGGCTGTGACTGCAACTGTCTATTCTCATTTTCTGAGCAGTTCAGTTAATCAAACACCACCATCCACTATTTGAGCCAGAAACAAAGAAGGGTTGTGCGACAGATAGATAAAGAGAGAGGGTGAGAGAGTTCAGGCATATCCATGGCCACCTGTTCTCTAATTCTCCAAGTCATTAAAATTACATCATGTAAATGAGTGCATTCCAGCAGCATCAGTGAGCCCGTTTGATTAATTTTATAGTGTCGTATCCTTATTTATAATCATGTTAAAAACTAATAGCTAACACCTACATTTTCACCATAAGCATGATTCACTCTCACATTCCTCATGAATTGCCATGGACGAAGGGAAAGCTTTAGGGAACAATTGGCTTGACATCTGATCAATGAAGTTTATTGGTATGATATATAGTTGGTTCTTGGAGCTTTTGGTGCCGCATTATACAAGGTTTACGGTAGACACAAGTTCTTTTCCAGTGGGAGCAGACGGCATTGAAAGCTGCCACTTTGCTATACACGACTGTTAGTTGCACAAATTATGCTAAATAAATGTATTTTTTTTTATTTTCGTGTCTACCACGTTTTATTAAACAATCAGGTGATTGGTCAAACAACATGGAGAAGAACACAATACTCAATACCTGTTGCCAGTTCATGATCTCTATAACATTTTATGCAGTAATAAATGCCTTTTTTTGTTCATTCTAATATGCAATGTTTAAAGTAATCACCTCATTCAGTGATGCAGCATGGTTTTGAAATTGTTTAAAATTCCTCGAAAAACCACACATCATCCTAAACCTTTATGACTTTATTAAAAATGTACTAGTCGCATTCAAATACAGTGAGATTGGAGCTTTCAAACACCCACCATAAAAGTATAACAGTAGTCCACTTTGACTTGTTATATTACTGTATAGCAGATTTCAAGGTTGTCATTGAATATTGAACTTTTGTTGCTTTTTTGTTGTTGTCATTTTGGAGCTTGACAGCTCATTCACGACACTTTCATGATATTCAAGAGAATGGCCAGGAGGATTAAAAAGGATTTTCCCACAGAGAAAAATAAAAAGTCTTACAGGTTTGGATCAACATGAATTTGAGTAAATAATCAGAATTTTTCATCTTTTGGTGAACAATCCCTTTATAACATTTTTCTTCATTCTTAACATTACCGAACTCAACAAGATGAGACTGTTGGATAGCTGGAAGAGATGGGAAGGAGCCGGACACGAGTCATGACAAGAAGGAAATGCAGCTTCTCTTTTCCTGGCATCTGTTTTCTGCTGTGCCACATTCAATTCCAGAAGGGAATTAGCCTGTCGATAAGAAGCCATTACTGCTAACTCTGTGGAAATGCACCTTGCATTCAATTGTCTCTTTCGCCATTTATTTGAAATCTTATCTTTCCTCTCACCTTAGCGCAGCCAACTGCAGTCATATCAATGGATGCTGTTTATGCAGGATGCAACATAGCAGAGAGAGAGAGAGAGAGAGAGAGAGAGAGAGAGAGAGAGAGAGAGAGAGAGAGAGAGAGAGAGAGAGAGAGAGAGAGCGAGAGAGGAGACTAAAAGACAGGTGTCAAGGACAAGGAAAACAGTTCATGTTAGTGTTAATGAAATCTGCCTCAATCATTTTGTAATTTTCTTGCATGAAATGTATATAGTTAAAAAAATACACGTGTGTATGTGTGTGCATATATTTGGCCTGGTGAAGATACACTCACCTAAAGGATTATAGGAACACCTGTTCAATTTCTTATTAATGCAATTATCTAATCAACCAATCACATGGCAGTTGCTTCAATGCATTTAGGGGTGTGGTCCTGGTCAAGACAATCTCCTGAACTCCAAACTGAATATCAGAATGAGAAAGAAAGGTGATTTAAGCAATTTTGAGCGTGGCATGGTTGTTGGTGCCAGATGGGCCGGTCTGAGTATTTCACAATCTGCTCAGTTACTGGGATTTTCACGCACAACCATTTCTAGGGTTTACAAAGAATGGTGTGAAAAGGGAAAAACATCCAGTATGTGGCAGTCCTGTGGGCAAAAATGCCTTGTTGATGCTAGAGGTCAGAGGAGAATGGGCCGACTGATTCAAGCTGATAGAAGAGCAACTTTGACTGAAATAACCACTCGTTACAACCGAGGTATGCAGCAAAGCATTTGTGAAGCCACAACACGCACAACCTTGAGGTGGATGGGCTACAACAGCAGAAGACCCCACCGGGTACCACTCATCTCCACTACAAATAGGAAAAAGAGGCTACAATTTGCACAAGCTCACCAAAATTGGACAGTTGAAGACTGGAATTTTTGTTGAGACATTCAGATGGTAGAGTCAGAATTTGGCGTAAACAGAATGAGAACATGGATCCATCATGCCTTGTTACCACTGTGCAGGCTGGTGGTGGTGGTGTAATGGTGTGGGGGATGTTTTCTTGGCACACTTTAGGCCCCTTAGTGCCAATTGGGCATCGTTTAAATGCCAAGGCCTACCTGAGCATTGTTTCTGACCATGGCCATCCCTTTATGACCACCATGTACCCATCCTCTGATGGCTACTTCCAGCAGGATAATGCACCATGTCACAAAGCTCGAATCATTTCAAACTGGTTTCTTGAACATGACAATGAGTTCACTGTACTAAAATGGCCCCCACAGTCACCAGATCTCAACCCAATAGAGCATCTTTGGGATGTGGAGGAACGGGAGCTTCGTGCCCTGGATGTGCATCCCACAAATCTCCATCAACTGCAAGATGCTATCCTATCAATATGGGCCAACATTTCTAAAGAATGCTTTCAGGACCTTGTTGAATCAATGCCACGTAGAATTAAGGCAGTTCTGAAGGCGAAAGGGGGTCAAACACAGTATTAGTATGGTGTTCCTAATAATCCTTTAGGTGAGTGTATTTGGCTTTTAGTTTTCTTTTTAGTATAACAATGCAATATGTAAGATCCCTGTTATTTCTGCAAGGGCTATGAAAATATAGAGCTCCAATAGCACATGGGTTTGTCTGTATGAAATCTGTGTTGTTGTTTTAGTTGGTGTCTAGGTTAAATGGAAAGGAAAAGCAGAGAACAAGTGTAAGACAGTGAGAAGAGATGACAAATGGGCCTGCAGCCTCTCAGTGAAGCTGACTTTGACTGCAGTGCTGCCCTTTGCTCAAGAGACACCTCTCAGATGAGGAGCGATGACTCATGGGAAGACCATTATAGAGCAGCACTGTCTCTGGTTAAGAGGAACAATTATAACAGCAGTCCAAACACAAGAAGTCATATCCAATCATTTCAGACCATTTCTTGTTCTTCTTGTCAGATCAAGGTAATAGACAAGCCTTAGGAGAAATCACAAAGCTCCTTTCACCAACTGCTTGATGATCACAAAATTATTGTGATAGTAGCTACTAATACAGTACCTTCATTTGGACAAATTAGGCAGCATTACATATAAACTTTGTGGAGAAGGCAATCCATTTAGGTCTGTAATAGATTAAATTACCAAATCAATTTTACTTAGCCTACCTTTGAAATGTTGCAACACTCTGCCTCTGCTTAATCTTCAACGTCACGGGTAAATAAAACATATTTTACCTGGGTTGTGGATGTGAGTTTGCAGCAGACTGCTTTGAATATGATGCAATAAAACACGAAATAATGGCAAGAAACATTTTCCTAAGAAATCTTCATCGGCTGCACTCAAAAGAAACACCACAAAATGTAATTCGATACATGAACATATTACTCTCAAGAGTCGAAAAAGTGTGACACAACGTCCAATAAATAACAAGTTAATAGGCTGTTTTTGCTCCTCCAAGTAAAGCAAAAGTAGTCTCCAAGCGATAGTAGTAGTGTTTCGTTCCGGAATGAGTCATTGAGTCATTTATAAAGGCAATCATGTTTGTTCCTGAATGAACCAGTGTTCATTTGAATTGGTTGAATGAGGAATCGTTTGAATAAATTCTTAATTGACTCACTCATACAGACAGACACTTTTCGCCACCTTTTGGCATAGAGTCTCTTAACATTAGTAATTTTTTAATGATACTATAATTCACTGATAACACACATAGTCTTTATAAAGGATCTTTTGGTAAAGAATACAAAGTTGTTGTTTTTTTTCTTAATGGTTACTGTTCAAATTCATCTTATTTCATTTTACATACAGTACTTACTGTACCAATGCTACTCCAGAACATCCCCCTAACTGCCGAAGAAGAAAGATTTCATTTATCTTCAGCCATCCAGTGGCCCTGGGAGAAGTCCTAAGATAGCCATTAAACTTAATAACTGTCAGTGTGTGGAAGCTTTTATTCATTATTAGCCTTCATGAACCCACCCACAGGTCCCAGAACAGCTCAAAACTCCTTAATTGTCTTCAACCTTGTCTCTGTGTATGGCAGGATGGAATTAGCATATAGCTTCCTCTGTGTTTTACCACGTCTTATTCATGACTACACTATCTCTTAAATCAACCTCTTGATGATGGAGGAGATCCAATAGAGAGCTGCCTATGAAGATGCTGAGGTCGTGAACTGCAGATTAGAAGGACACAAGTCTTCCTTTTTAAAGATAACAAGTTATGACTGTAAATAGAAGAGGTCCTGTAAGTCCAGAAAATGAAGCCTCCAGAGACAAGTAACATTAAAGTTTTACAGGCAGGTTTAGAGTCTTTCCAGAATGCACATAATGCAGGAATCAAGCCATTAAAGTATATATATAAAAAATAATGCAATTTTCAATTTTCTCTACAAAAGACAGAATTGTGTTTTTCTGCTTTCTGAGTTCTATTGATATTGCTCCACTGAGGACCAAATGGCTCTTTCAATCCTCTGTTAATTAGTATTCTGCTCTTTCTTGACTTCTGGAGTCTGACCAAAGAGACAAATAGTCAATCGATCTGATGTACCAAATGGCAAAATAAATGCGGCTCTGGCCCCGGCCGCCATGCGTCACAGCTGACAGTTTAGCTTGTAGATTTATTTCAGAGACAAGCTGATAAAACCCTTTAAATCACACTTATCTGGGTCATTTCACAAACAACAAACAATTGGATGGCCACTTTGTAAAATTAAGTTAATTTTACGGCTCAAGTGACTGCATAATGTTTTCACACAATCACTAACCTATACATAGCAACATGGTGAGAGGTATCTCCAGAAGACTTGAGGGATAACGTTAATAAAAAACCATAATACCTTAAGTATTATCTAAGTATATTATCTGTTTCTTTTTGTGCAAAATGTCTTAGGCTGCTCTTTTCCATACCCTGAAAGGGATTTTTACTGTCGAGTTCCAGTAATGACAATAGAATATAGAATAGAATAGTTGTGTGTGTGTGTGTGTGTGTGTGTGTGTGTGTGTGAAAAGTAAAACGTCTTTGTATGTTTAGCCTTGAATATAATTATGTAATTCTCTAAAATAATTAAATGGGGAACTGGAGTGAGTGTTATTTTATGTTTTTTTTTGTGTTGATTCGAGTGATAATGAATCATAGGTTGAGCAATCATAGTCTGCTAACACAGGAATAAAATACACGCAGTGATCAAGAACATCAGAATTGATCAGTCAGGCACTTGTGCTTCTAGTTGCTCTTATCAGTCTCTGCTTTGTCTGAGAAATGAGAGAATGGCAGGGCTAAAGTTTTATTTCAAACAGCATTAGTAAACATTTTTAGAGAGAATTTACTAGAGACATCCATTTGCCTTCTTTTGCATCTTTCTTTCTGGAATTTAAAAACCGACTGTGTTTGAAATACATGTTCTGTGGCTCTATGAGTGCATAAGCATTCAGCACAGGAATATTTGTGTTTTACCTACTTCTCTATGATTCTGCTAAGGTAAGATATCTTGCAATCAGAAGAGGCTGACAGAAGGAGGAAAAGTAATAAGAAGCGGAGGGAGAGCGAGAGTCTGATGGACTCAAGCTTCTCATGAGGAAATGGATCTAAAGGATTGGCCTGAAAACATTGATTCGGTGCAGTCTTAATCTCAGAGCAGAGAGGGGAAAAAAGAGAGATGGCTGGAGAAAGAAACTATATGGCCTTTGAGCAAAACCTGGATGAATGAAAAGCTTCATAGCCAGAGAGAACAGGGAGTCAGAGACTGCAGCAATGCATACTATAGCAGTAGCCTTCCAAGAGGCTCTTCGTTTCTTTATGAAAAGCCTCCAAAAGTGATGACTGGTTTAGCAGCTGAATTTTAAATGCAAAAGTAGTCCTCAAACCAGTGGAGAACTTTACGAAAGAGAATGTGAGAAAATCTGTACTTGACTCCAGTACATTGTGGACCAATCAATAAAACAAATCAAATCTACAAATCAGTTACAACAAAGTCACACTTCATCTAAGTGCGGAATGATATTTTTTGGATTGATTGATTTTATTCATTTATTTATATTTTAAATATTATTATAATAATTTATTGTGTACGTACAGTAAACATGGCTAAACAATGATTTTTGAAAAAATTGTTATTATAAACATAAACATTAGTTTATGGAAGTGTATATATCCACAACATAGTTGCATGCAGTAGCATATAGACTATACCATAATAAAGTGCTTTTAAAAAAAGTTTTACAGCAGAATGTGTCACTAGAACTACATTACCCATCATGCTCACATGTACTGTACCACAACAATTCCTGCAAAGCATTCACACCCTAAATATAAAGAATAAAGTGTTTCAATTATGGCTGTCAATTTAAACATTTTAATCGCTTGACAGCGTTTGTTCCAATATACAGTGCTATGCATAAGTTTAGACACCCATGCTAAAGTTGACTAAAAAGAGGAATAAAAAATCATCTTTTGAAAAAATTAGGAAAAATCCAACCTTTAAGGTTGGATCCAACCCTATACCTAGAGATTGGCATGGAGTACTTTCCATAAGATCATCTCTCAATGCAAATCAAACCAGCTATTAGGCTAACTGAAATAAAACCATGTCAATCTCTAGGTATGGTGAATGCTATGTGATGATGTGGGGCTATTTTAATTCCAAAGGCCAAGGGAACTTTATCAGGATGCATAGTATCCTGGATCCATTAAGTAACTGGCCTTTAAAAATAAATATCTGCCTGCCTCTATGGGAATTTAACATAGGGGTGTCCAGACTTATGCACCCTGTATTTTAAGGAAGAACATTTATTTATTTACGATACATTATTCATTCACAAAGAAAATTGGTGTCCTTAAAGGTTGGATTTTTCCTATTTTTTTTAATAAGGCATTAAGTTCAATTTCCAAAAGATGATTTTTTTATTCCTCTTTTTAGTCAACTTTAGTATGGGTGTCTAAACTTATGCATAGCACTGTAAGTGCACATTATAAAAGTGTCTTCCAAATGCATAGTTAAAAATATAGGCCTAAATATTTTTCTCCTAACACGAGCATGCTTTCAATAGTATTTCAATAGGCTATTTATCAGTAAAGGAATTCAATAAATAAGAAAGCAATGTGCATTAAAATGTAAATCGGATATCATAGTGCAAGTTTAACAAGTTAACACATTACTTTATTTGGAACATGTCACACTCACCACTGGACACCAACACATGTGTTAATACAGAGCAGGTGAGCTTCACCATCTCTTGACTTTCAGCCGTGTATGTGTGTGTGTGTGTGTGTGTGTGTGTGTGTGTGTGTGTGTGTGTGTGTGAGTGTGTGTGTTCAGTAAACAGCTTAACCATAGCCTGAGGTATAAATATTTCCACAGGGTCCCTGTGTTTGTTTAGTGTGATTTTTTTGATTTTTCATATTCTCTTCCACACCTTCGCCTGCTGCTATGAGATGCCCTGCTGCTCTCTGATGTTCACTCTGGACTCTTTTATTGGGTCAGACATATAAAAACATTGGAAATGTTTGGCACAGCTTTCTGTGAACCAGTGCAAATGGCATCTGCCATCTGTGCTGGATTCCCCAACAAAAGGATGAATTTGCTTCACAAACAAGGCTGCAAAATACCAGTAAATCATAGTATTATAGGAACTAAGAGCATTAACAGGTGGGAGGTTCGGAAGTATGTTCCTGGCAGACACGTGGCCACCCAGACGGTCACAGGAATCACACCTGCGTGTGTGTGCACACATGTGCGCGTGGGTCTCAGTGGGACTGGTTCTACGATCTGGGCTCCTGCCTGGCTGCTTCGGAACCTTCAAATCCCTCTTTTATCCTGCCAAACACTTCAGCATCTCGACAGCTGCAGGCGTGCCGGAAAGTCCAGTGGTGGAGAAATGTCTGAGGTTGGGTTAGCTGATGGGCGACTCATCCTGTAGAGAGTGCCAAGACACTGCAGCTGCCCAGAGCTCGGTTCAGAGATAAAGGTGTCTTTTTCAGCTATAGCTTTTGATTAATGTAAATTGTGGTGAAAAGTTTTGAAATGCTATATGTTAAATTGTTTCAATATTTTGAATATTTATCTTTGTATTTGTTTATGGGCACTCATGTCATCTTAAAAATGTAAATGAATCATGTATAACTATTGTAAATTAATAATTACACATATGTAAATTAATAATATATGGCAGAGTATTATGGGATACACACACACACACACACACACACAAACACACACACACACACACACACACACACACACACACACACACACACACACACACACACACACACACACACACACACACACACACACACACACACACAGCCGTTCAAAAGTTTGGGGTCGGTAAGATTTTAAAAAATGTTTTGGAAAGAGGTCTCTTATGTTCAGTAAAAAAAAAAAAAAAAAAAAAATTGTGAAATATTACAAATTGAAATAACTTTTTTTTTCCGATTTTATTACATTTTAAAAAGAAATTTATTTCTGTGGTGGCAAAGTTTAATTTTCAGCATCATTACTCCAGACTTCAGTGTCACATGATCCTTCAGAAATCATTCTAACATGCTGATTTGCTGCTCAAAAAACATTTCTTATTATATCAATGTTGAAAACAGCTTGTCATGTAGGCTGTGTTAAGCACATAACCGTCTTTAATCATAAATAATCCAAACAAATAAGCAGGAGAAGTCAGGAGCAAAACTATAGAACGCTAGCCACATGAACGCAAACGAGAACTGACCAGAAGAATCTAAAACACATGGCTTAAATACACAGGGGTTACCTGTGTCCAGGCGATACGTCCGCGATATTAATGCGATATGGCTCAGCTTGTCAGTTAACTACGGCTCTTTGTAGTGAATGCCGCTCCATCTAAACGCAGGTGATGGCGATTTACTACTAATCAAGGAACCGGCTTTACTGACGAGATGCGCCTAACAATGTCATGCGATATATCGCCCAGCCCTAATCCCGACCTGCTTCATATCACAGTCATGATAAAAACATTGATGTATTCAGTCATCCATAAACATTATTAGATCGGTCGGCTTGACGTTGACGACAAGATCCATAATTCTTAGCAAATGTTGCGTCATCAAACTACGCCTTTGTTATTGTAAAGAGGTTAGCGGCCCCTAGCTGCGAAAAAATTACATACTGTACGTTTAATCACTTTGAATAAGAATATTACATTTCTGAAGTGTCAAAGTGGTTATTGCTAGGCTAGGTTATTGCATAGCTGTCAATGTAAGGATAGAAATCTCTCAGATTTCATTAAAAAATGAAAGTCTCACAGGTTTGGAATGACACGAGGGTGAGTAAATGATGAAAGAATTTTCAGTTTTGGGTTAACTAAATCTTTAACAAGAAAGAACAGCATCAAATTGAAATATAAATCTTATAAGATTATAAGCGTCTTTACTGTCACTTTGATCAATTTGATGCAGTTCTTTTAAAAAAAAAATCTTAGTGATCCCACAATTTTGTACAGTAGTGTATATACATTATTAGGATAGCCTAAATATTATTTAATTTGATTAAGGTGGGACAAGACATATAAGATTCCTCTTCTTATTCTCCATTACATGTGCATCAAGACACCCTTTCTTGTTATTCACGTAGAAAAAAATCTTCATAAAATATATTAAATTGAATTTGAAGAGCCTTCTCACAGGAAAGGGGAAAATGTATTTCATGCTTCAGTGGCTTGCTGAATTACAAATTACAATTTACATGGCTGTTCTGTAACTCATGGTGCTCTTATTCAATTAATGTGGCAAGTGTCATTATTGGAATGTATTGTCATTTTCCCTCTTGAGATTTTTTTCTGAAGATTTTCTCAATTTTGTAAAGATGAAGTGAGAAACCTATGCAATATAACTATCACTGAGGACATGTGTTTACTGAAGAATCTTTTTATGATGCTGTAGGTCATGGACACTCTTCATGGTTTATTCATTCAGTCTGTCTGGTTTCATCTTAAGCAAGTTGCCAACTCTCTAACTAGAAACTTGACTATGAATTATGAATTATTATTACGAATTATATTCTTAGTAGTTTTTCCAGTGTAATCCAAAAGCCAATTGTAGGAAGGCCTGTATTGTTGAAAAAGCTGTCTTTCCTAATGACTTATGAATATAAAATATATACAGTATATGCTTAATTTGTATCATCAATGACTTTAAAGCGGTGAAGTGTGAACAGTTCAAACCAAATATCTTGGAATAAGATAGGTGTAATCATGATCTAACATTCTGCAGCAAAGAGATCTGATATTGTTAATACCCAAAGATAGGTAAAGGGACAATAATTATATATGCATACATAATAAGTAAAAATAAGTTAATTAAAAAGGCTTCCAAACAAATCATACCAGGTCTTGACCATATCATTAACATCTGCTGAATTACTGTGACATTTCGAGCAATCTGATATTTCTGTAGAACTACAGTTTACCAATCAAGCAAATAATTACCACTTATGATGAATGTTGAAGACACATGCGGCTGGCACTCAATTTCCACACTGAAATGAGCCCCCTGAATTAAAGCAAAGCCCTGTTGTACTTTGATCTCTCAATAATTCATTGTCTCATCTATGAAGCACAAAATAATTGTACTTCAGAGGAGAGATTAGAGAGTGCCAGGCAACACTAGTCAGGAGGTTAATTCCAGTCCGAACCATCACGTCCAATGCTTTGCTCCTTGATGATGATGCATGTGTCTCCGATGGAGAACCTCTCTCTTGGTGACATTAGTATTCAAGATTAGAATGGGGCGTGTGTGTATTGGTGAATGTGTGTGCATCGATGTGCAATATCGAAATACTCATGGGAAGGGAGAAAAAATAGACAAGTTCAGCATCAGTTCAAGGGCAAAGTAGCCTATATAGAGAAAATGGCAGCCAAGATATTATCAGTCAATCACACCATAAACACATCATGCAGAGAGATGTAAATTTTAAGTGTGCTGCATTTTAGTATATATATTAAAGCTTCTGCTAAGAAAAAAAGCAGTTAATTACAATGCACAAATCAACAATAAGACAAACACGGCTACAATATTAAATTAATATAAATACTGTATTCCTCTGGGGTCATTTTTTTCTTTGTGTTTGACCCATCAGGACCACCAAAGAGCTGTGTAATTAGTACATCTTCTTATTTCTTTTTAGAATTTGGAATGAAATGACCTGTTAGGACCTGGTTCACACTGAAAGCGAGACACAGCAAAAGACGTGAACAAACTATTAGTTTAGCGCATGTTTACGTAGAAAAACAATGGAAAAGCAGAGCAGTGGAATGCAAAAAAACACGCTCTGAGCCGCCCCGCATGGGCTCGTCAGGTTTCATAAGGGGCCATTCACACAACGTATTTTTGCAGTTAAAGGAGAACTCCGGTCAATTTTAACATTGAGCTCATTTTTTTGTAAATTTGGAGTGCTGTCAGTACAGAGAACAACGACAAAAATCGGTGTTGCCTACACCGTGTTATCCTCTTTTTAAAATTTGCACCCTGTTGACTTCAATGGGGCAAGTTTTAAACCTGCTTTTAGCCTCTTAACATCCTTGATGTGTCATTACAAGTGCACAGGTCATGTGAGTGATTCCTTCGGAGTGAACGCGGGTCAATCTGACTGCAGTAGATGTGAAAGATATGAATAAAAATGATGTTTATTCAGCCAGCGCACATACCTGTATTTACATCCTGTTTTCAGTCGAAGTCCATAGTAATCGATTGTCGAGTTCACGCGCGTGATCATAGGTACTAAACCAATGCGCGTGAACTCGACAATCGATTACTATGGACTTCGACTGAAAACAGGATGTAAATACAGGTATGTGCGCTGGCTGAATAAACATCATTTTTATTCATATCTTTCACATCTACTGCAGTCAGATTGACCCGCGTTCACTCCGAAGGAATCACTCACATGACCTGTGCACTTGTAATGACACATCAAGGATGTTAAGAGGCTAAAAGCAGGTTTAAAACTTGCCCCATTGAAGTCAACAGGGTGCAAATTTTAAAAAGAGGATAACACGGTGTAGGCAACACCGATTTTTGTCGTTGTTCTCTGTATTGACAGCACTCCAAATGTACAAAAAAATGAGCTTTATGTTAAAATTGACCGGAGTTCTCCTTTAAAAACGTAAAATGCAGGACAGTGGAATGGAAAAAAATGGAGACAGAGAGGCATTTTTTAAAAGTAAAAAAACATGACAGTCTAGCACATATATAAATAGAAAAACAATGGAAAGCAGCACAATAGAATGCAAAAACGCATTCTTTGAATTACCCCTAAGATTAACTCAAATGATAGTGTGTGTGTGTGTCCACTGCCATTTGTGAGTGGAGTAAATGATCTGCACATTTTTTTATTTATTTTCATTCAAGATAGACTATTATTTTCTCTCATTAGTAAAAAAGTGGTGATATGAATTCAGTCACAACACGCGGCTCCCAACAGACTGGCACACTTACAAATGACTGGTTTGCAACAAAGTGCACCAATTAGTGCGTTTCTGATACTACGGGAGAAACATAAACTCAGTATTTGTCACTAGTTAGCTTGTTATAGTCGTTAATGATGAATTACATCCAACTTTATGCATTACACTTTTTTTGTTTTTGCATGAAGCTCTCCCAGGTGTTTTTGCCAGTTAGCCTACTAAACAGTGGCATCAGATTTGAAAGTCAAATCGCACTCTACCTCTCCTTCTCTTCTCTTCAATTCTTCTTCTTCTATTTTTCTTGTATTGCCAATAGCAAATATACTAAAATACAGGACGCAAGCTCAATCTCTGTATGCATTGCATAGTGAATGTAAAGGCCTGTATATTGTGACATTAACAACTTTACATGTTATTGAAACTTTTTACGACCTTTAGTTTGGGAGCTAAGAGATATAATGTTGAATCATTCCAGCATTGAGTCTAATTATGGCATTTTTAGTTCTCAGTATGTGCAGCGTGGGTGTAGGAGCCACTCAGTGTATCTGTGTTTTCCGAACCCACTCGCTCCAGTGCATTGTAATTGCTTTCCTGAGTCACCTGTGTATCTGCGCAGCCGTCTTAACTGTAAAAACCTGTTTATTTGAGGGCTGCACTCGGCTAGATTGCATTTCTCCCCTTAGTATCCCGAGCCCTATATCACCAAGCATATAAACAAACAAAAAAAAAAAACTTTTGTTACTTGTATTTGCAGTTTTTTGTATGATATTCTGGATGCTATTTTATTGCGCTATAAATGAAGTTCTGCTAAACTGGGATCCTGGCCTGTAAACAAACAAATAAACAAACACAAATTACATACAAAGTGTTGCCAAAGGTCAGAGACCACTTTTAAAATTGGTCCTGTTTAGCATTTTTTTCTAATTTAATACATTTTGTAGATATTGTATAGATAACATTGCTCATATATTTCTTATTGGGACAAGTAAACAACATACTAACAAGTTTACATGATCAATGTCTCAAATCTGCTGCTTTGATTAGTGACCTGGCACAGAATCGTACACATTTTTCTTATTCATTCTTATTCGTCTCTTTGTTTCATTTTGTACAAACGTTCTGTTTATTTCCACTTTTAAATTAGATTTTGGAGCTTAGATTGGACTTTTGTACCAAGCTGGTAATTATATGATCAGTGCTGCATATAAGCTTTGCTTGCATAACTGCATTACTCCTGATTCAAAGCTCATTCCCACAAGATTTTTATACATCACATTTTCCTTAAATATTCATCCAACATGTCGGTTCCAATATTATTTGTGCTTCTTTATGTATCTATGTATATCTATTCGCTCTGGCTAAACGTGGCGACTCTACACGTGAGGGAAAGGAGATATGCGTCTGTCTGGCAGTGTATTCAGTCTCATAAGTGACAGGATGAGGAACATTTCTCTAATGATGGCACTTTGGCACAGATCCCGGGCTCATATGGATGAAGTGGCCTCACTCGCTCACTCTCTCATGCTTTCTGAGCTCGTACACTCCTGGTCCTTTTGATTTGTGACTCAATTAGCTTGCTTCTGTTCACAGCCATGTTCAGAGATGAATGATGACGCTAACATGCTAGCTGCAGCAATCTCTGTACGTTCCCACCCCCTTGTCGACAACATATGAAAAATGGGTGGAACATGTGATTTGTAATTATGAGAAAGCTCCTGAAATAAAATGGAGGGGTAGTAGCTGATATATAGCAGAGACGTTGCGGGTGTCGGTGAGGTAGTTAGCGCCGTGTTAGCACGTCCTTCAGCAAGGTCCTTTGTGAATGAGTCCTTTCAACTTCACAAAAGTCTAATTAAGACTCCTCTGCAGACCAAATGAGCAAAGCCATTATGGAAAGTGATTATTTGCCTTCAGTATCACTTCTGGCAGGTGTTTTATTGCTCAAGCTCAGACAGGTACGCTAGGCTAACGACCGTGACATTGACGTGACATTGATGCTAATACATTAGCGCACCTTCGCCTATACTTGTAGTGCAACAACAGCCTCGTTTGGAATGAATTTCATGAATGTTCAGATTTTAATTCTATCTTTTGACTGTTAATTCTGTCTGTTTTCATGCCATAAACAGGTTTATTGTGCACACATTCTGCAATATTAGTTTTGGAAGGAAAGATTCTGCTAAAAATGGAAAAAGTACATTCAAACCTCAGGTGTTCTGATATACCTCGAGACCACTGACACATTTACATTGTTCCAGACGGCGTTTTGACAGGCTGAGCTGCTGTCTTGAGCTCTGAGGCTTTGTAGTCTGGTAAACAAAACCTGTTAGCAGGAGTGTGTTTGTGTGCAACTTCACTGGTGTCTGTTCACCCGTGTCTCGGGGCAGCGGTGGTGTAACCTTACTGATGACAGTCAGTGCAATGTGATGATGCGATTTCAAAGGACAATGTGTGTATGTCTCTCTCTCTCTCTTACACACATATGCTATTTGTTTCTATATATCCTAAACATTTAACAACATGTATTCTTTACCTCAATGAGCTCTTTGTTTCTGCCCTAAATTAATACACTGTTAAATTAATTCATTGTTACACCAGTCATTTATGTACATTTCATACATAACTTGGACAAGGTCACCTCTGATAACAGATCACTCTAAATTGTAATGTAGACACATGCATTTTCTGTAAAGCTGCTTTGAAACAATATGTATTGCGAAAAGCGCTACACAAACAAATTTGAATTGAATTGAATTGAATAAGATAGGGAGAAGCCAGTCAGCTTGAACTAATAAAAGTACTATTGTACACAAAAATTTGCAGAGGAGGAACCAAGTCAAGTAAGTCTCGAGTCTTTGCATTCAAGTCTCGAGTCAAGTCCCAAGTCAAGTGCCGAGTCAAGACAGGCAAGTCCAAGTCAAGTTGCAAGTCCTCAAGTTTAAGCTTCAAGTCTTAAACAAGTCATTAGTGCTTTTTGCACAAATTTCTCAGTGTTAATGACTATAGTAAATTAAATGTATACTAATTTATCTCAGGAAGGCTTTTAAAATATGTTCATGACTTAGCAGTTCAATTTCATGATTGCGCTAATTTTTTTTACAAAGGGCACCCATCTATCTCAGTTCAAGGATTGTTCTTACGCGTGACAAAATAAGGAAAAGGCAGTGAAAAAAACTATTTTATTGGTAACCTAGTAAGCTACACATTTTGTATGTGTGTGTGAGAGAATGTGTCAATGAGTGTATCTAAGCCATTATTTGGAACCTAAAATAAACACAGATGCATAAGAAATAACTGCTACCATACCACACTTTACAAATGAGAGAGGAAACACGCAACATGGATGTAGACAAACTCAAAAGATCTTGAAGAAGTCTTGCAAAAGATCAAATTGGCCAAAAGTCTGTCAGACATTTGTGCACGATGGGGCCGTAGTATGATGCCTCCATGGCTGAAAACACGCTCCACTGGAGCACTAGAGGCAGGCACTGCCAAGACCCTGATGGCCACTTGGAATAGTGCAGGAAGGGTGTTCCGGTTTATAACCCAGAACAAAAGGGCGTTCTATCCTTCAGATACGTCAATGCAGTGACTTAGCTGATGTGCTAGAGTTGTCCCAATGTCTATCCTCTGTCTCTTATGATATGTTGCAAACAGCCCCATGATGAACATGATCAAGCATCACGTGACATTTTTGGGGCTATATGTTCCTGTCATATTTACAACACATAAATCCATCCATTTGTCCAGAAAGACATGAAAGTGAGTGGCTGGTGAACAGGGAGAAGATTTTATAGTTACCTATAGGCTAAAATGTGCGTTTGATGTAGGGGGAAAATAACATGTCTCAAAATTATATTTGAAAGGTTTATTATTTCCGCTTACTTAGACATCAGTGTTTTTTTTTGTGTGTTTTTTAAATAAATGGTTCGCTAGTGCTTGTGTATTTAAATTCCTGAAAAAAAAAACTGTCTGAATCTGTAATAAAAAAGTATACAAGCATTCAAAACTGCTGTCAGTTAAATGAGTTTTGATGGATGTAAAGGGATAGTTCACCCTAAAAAGTAAATTAAGTCATAAATTACTGGTGTGGTTCTAATACCGTATGCCCTTCTTTCTTTTATGAACCACAAAAGGAGAAATTAAAAAAAATGTCCCGCTCTGACTCAGAAGCACACGAACGCACACGTCGCATATCCGTGCACAGAAGACCAATGGCCAAGGTCAGGATTTTCCTTAAATAATACATTAAGGGCCAGATTAACTAATAGCGTGCGGCAGCACGAATCCTCTTTTGATGTTAAAAAAGGATTTTCTAAAGACACACAATGAAAAATTAGCGCTGAAAAGGAATGGACAGGGTTATTTTTGCGACTGATTATTACAAATGCATTTGTAGGAGTTTCCCTTCAGAGGCAAAATTTATGGGAGGAGAGTATTTAAATGAATCATGCAAGGTTATTTACTAAGGTTTGCGCTAGTCAATTTACTGCTAAATGCTCCATTATTTAATGGTAAATAAAAGCATGTCTTAAATTAGCCTCTAATTTGAGCTGCTCTCGGTAGATTGCTCTGGTCATTATGGAAATGATCCAGCTGCATCTGTGTTTTTTCATTTGCACGTTGTAAATAGATCACACGCAGAACTTTCAAGCTTTCTGCGCTTTTTGGGAATTGTGCTTTTTTGCCCTGTTTAGTAAATCTGGCCCATAATTTCATATCGTCTACCCCCATAATACTTATAATATATGACATGTGTCGCATTCTGTGATACTTTTGCATCTTTTTCAGCAAAAAATCAGTAAAGCTTAATGCTGATCTCTATTCACTTTTGTGGTTCTTAAAAGAAAGAAGGGCATACAGTATTAGAACAACACCAGGGTGAGTAATTTATGATTTAATTTTCAGTTTAGGGTGAACAATCCCTTTAAAGATGCTCTATGTACTTTTTTGACTGTACTAAAGCATAAAATGCCATAATATGTTTGCAGATATTTAGGAAACATGCTAAGTTCACATACTCATTTCTCTGAAAAACAATGCTACAGAAAGCTATTTTACTTTGAAATGTGCGTTCCATGTCGGAATGTATGTTTTTGTTTTGGTCTGTGTGATTCTGTTATTTTGACACCCTGGGTTGCCAGTTGGCGGAAAACACAGCGTATTGCAGTCATGGAAGCCAGCAAACAAACTGGGTCGGTGATCGCAGATTCTACCCGATCTAAAAAACAGTGGCATCCATCTAAAAATCTCGGGAGCATATTAAAATGTGAAAAAAATCAATTGCTCCCATTGCGTTCTCAATCTGGCAACCCACGTGAGAGTGTCAAGTCTGAGGAGGCAGGGGAAACAACTCTCTCCAGTATTTTGAGTTTGGACTGCAGTACCCACTTCAATCGCTAGCTGTCAATATTACTTACTGCACCTTTAAGTTTGTGTATTTGTGACTATGATGTTAAGGTCTGTTCACACTATAAAATGTTTTAATTCTATGAGAATAGTGAAATTCACACCACAATGCTAAGGACACAGAGGAATGATATCATTGGAATCACTGTTGGTAACAGATTTTTTTCTGTAATAAACCAAAAGTCAATGGAAAAATCCTTTTGTTGAGGGAACCATGGTGATGCTAACTTCCGGGTTGACCTACAAAAATCTGTCATCACAGCAGAACTCAATTTAAAGCTGCTGACGATATAGCTGTACTACAGCATGCATTCATAATAAACAGCACATTATCATCCACTGGTGTGGACACTAATATGTGACCTTGGACCACAAAACCAGTCACATGAAATTGACATCATCTGAATGCTGAATAAATAAGCTTTCCATTGATGTATGGTTTGTTAGGATATGACAATATTTGAAAATCTGGAATCTGAGGGTGCAAAAAAATCGAAACATTGAGAAAATTGCTTTTAAAGTTGTCCATTTATGTTTGTGATTGTGCTGCATTCACTCAAAAAATAAATGTTTTATATCTTTATGGTAGGAAGTTTGATCTTTACTTAATATCCTATTTGGCATAAAAGAAAAATCTATAATTTTGACCCAATGCAATGGATTGTTGGCTATTGCTACAAATAAACCCGTGCAACTTATGACTGATTTTGTAATCCAGGGTCACATATAGTTATTTTTATAGTTATTGTTTTTGGTGTGAATAGGCCTTTATGAAACTCACCATCTTTGATATTTACTTTCATTACTGTCACTATGGTTATAGACACTATTCACAGATATCTTAAGAACAGAAAAGGTGCTTGACTTGAGTTATTCATTAATGCAGACAGTATTTAAGTTGCTCCGACAGGCTGTTGTATGAATGGGACCATTTGAGGGTCACATCTGACAATAACACTAACACATTCCAAACACTGACTGTGTGAATGTGGCTAGAGAGCTGAAAAGAAGTGATACAGAGCAGGAATCAACCTCTGCTACCTCTTCATCATTAAATCTCTTGAAATCTAAGCTAGCATCAAGGATGGATTACGACTGAGGCCAACGGGGCTAATGCCCTGGGACCTCTGACCACAGAGGCCTGACACCTGGAAACAAGGCATTGCAGAGTGGTACAATTGATGCTGACAGAGAAATAGCGCTTAAATGTGTGGCAGTAACCTAATAAAATACAATAAATGATCAATTAAGTATCAAAGATGATGAAAAGATGAAATAGCACAGTTACATAACACAATGAAAAAAAAAAAATGCTTGTTGGTATCTCTGAAGCTTCAAATCCCGGTTGAGTACATTTAGCAATTTTAATTAACCAAGTAGCGTAGGCGCAATTAGTTGCATTTCATTTTGTGATTTTGCTGACTTAATTAACTTGACCTGTACTCTTTGCCGCTATTAACTAAAATTCATTCCTTTGACACTTTTGGCCTCGAGCAACAGAAGTGGGATGGGTCAGCCAATATGGTAAGAGAAGTACAGCACAGAGACCTGCTCGCACAATTCCCTTTTATTGAGAAGGGCATTTTGATCATTTTCACAAAAATGTCATGGCCCCATGAAGGTTGTACGAATATCTGAACATGCAATATATCAAAATTCTTGCTACAATCATTCTTATTTTTATCAACATTTGAATATGGGTAATTTCATTAAAAGCAATATTTTAAACAAAAAGGTGAGAAAATAGTTTTTAAAGACTACAACAGGCATAAGCAATGCTTTTATCGCTTTTTTCGGCTCCTTTTTTTTTTTGCCTGTGTTTTCAGAAAATGTGTCATAGTGCCCCCTACCGTATAACAGTGAAAACACGTAAAGTTGGAAAATTCCGTCAATGGCGAAGAAAGAGTTAAAGTCGTGTGGTTTCAGATTGGCTGTGAAAGTTTTTATCGGTCATCAGCTGGAAAAATCGTTCTAAAGTGATTCCAACGATATCGTGCTGTTTCGTTATCATTACTGCTGTGGTGTGGAATTAGAATGATTATTAAAGCTTTTTAGTTAACAGGCCTTTAAGGTCCCCAACTTACACGCATTTGAATGACCGTTGGACATTGTGAACATGAATGATGATGATCAGACTCAGAAAAGCAAGGACATGAACATATTAAACTGTGACCACTAAATTATCCCCAAATCTCTCTAAAAAGGGTGGGTGTGCGGCCTATAATGAGAGAAGGAGAGAATGGAAGAAAGATAAATGACCGACAATAGATAATTGCAGTGCGCCTTGGTCTCGTTCATGCAGCAACTTGTGCATTCATTTGGTATTATGAGCGAGATTGAAAAAGAAGACTATCAACATAATGGATCAGAGTCAGAGAGGAGGGAAGGAATACAGAAAAAAAATAAAGAAAGTCAGTGGTGGAAGGAGGGAGTGGAAAGGAGGACAGTAAAATAAACTGAAAACTAAAGCTTTTCTGACAGTCATTGCCCCAGATGTATTTGTTCCCAAAGTCGAGTATGCAAGTCTTTTTACTGAATCCTGTCAAAAAATCAACTGAGTTCTTGTTACAAGGTGCTCATTATTTGTGTGGAATAGCACGCTTCGAGCTTCATAAAGTGAGTTTTAATAAATGAAGATTGACTGTGTAACGGAGCATGATGTATAATTGAATTGTAAATTATGACATTCTGCAAGATAAATAACATTTGCGCTTTGAATGAATCACTTTCATACTGAATCCATCAATTTGTCGATGCACTACTGCATAAATGAATGGAGATTGGGATTTTAATTCATTTTCCGGTCTATTCAACTCATATTGCCGAGACAAAATAATACTCCAAACCTTTTTTTTTTCAAAGTTATAGGCTTTATTTAACTGCCAAAATGTCAAGCATGTTTCTACATAAATAACAACCACGAGAATCAACGTACATGGCTACATGGAGCTTAGGAAATCTCTGGATGTGACATCACAATGTAATTGGTCATTTGTGGAACAAAGACAGTGCAGTTCTTTTGTCTTAAAAATAAGTGAGGGGAAACGAATCAACCTGAACCGTTTGAACCGTTCGATGATTTCGGCTAGCTATAGTTTTGCATGTGAGCGTAGACCAACCTGCTATTTACAGAACACAAGTCAAATTAAAAGTCACTGAAAAACAAAACAGTCATGGTTACTCGGGGAATAAGGAAAATACAGTCAATAAAAAGCCATTTCATATACATTTTAACAAAATATACAAAATCTAAACTAAAACATGGAAACATAAATGTTACTAATTTGGGGGGGAAAGCTCAATTCATGCAGCCCATTGGCTGGCGTGTCAATGAAAATGCATAGACTGTCCATTGAGGAAACAATTCAACGTTGTGAGCACACGCTTGTGCTTCCTACTGACACTAAAAGATTCCTTTGTTAGTGCTCTTGTAGCATTGTGACTCTCAAACTCTTAAATAAATGTTTCCCAGCTATATAACCCTTGCAATGCATAAATTATGTCTAACATCACACCACACAACGCACCAGTTACTGAAAGCAGACTCTTATGGCAGTGGCTGTGACTGCTGAGTCAACTAAAACTTGATTCTTTATGTGCCCTTGAAACTCTACATCATCTCTTACTAAGATTATACAGGATCATACCCGTCCCTATGTATGTTATGTTTTCTATTGTATAACAGACTCATTCGCATTTGTTCACTGATCTAACCAGTGTTGGTTTTCATGTAGGTTTTAATTGGGGCTTCAGCACAAAGACTTCACACAATTCTCGGTGTCATCATTCTTACACCCAAACTTTTCATGAAGATTTACAGTTGTCAAACACATCATTACCGATATCTCAATATCCACAGTAGGTGACAGTTTCTCAGCACGATGCTGTTTTAATAAGCCAGATATGCCTCGGGGTCTGTGGGAGTTATAAACAGGTGAAATTTAAGTGTAGCTCTCGTTTTCACTCTGTGTGTGAGAAAGCCAAGGAGGGTTTAATCCACAGGCTCGGGGGGAATTATTATGTTAGCTTTCTTTTTTAGCGAGTATTCCCTCAAGGCACTGGAAAAACTGGGCCGAATGCGCTTCGTATATGTATTAAGTGATAGCGGGGAAATGAGGAAATATTATTCTTAAAAGATGGGTCTGTATCAGTTGAGTTGATCCATTTGATCAGTTGAACAATTCTCACCTTCAAACGAAGTGATTCCCGCTGATACCAATGCTAGTTAGACACCACCTAATATTTTTGGAGAAACTTCTTATTAGCTATTTGACTCGAAACCTGGCTAACTTATCAGAAACAAGCATTTCCCAAGTTCTCTTTTCCAATGCAGGGTTTTGAACAGTCAATTTAGTTTTTAGTTCCAAACTTTGAGACTTTTTTATTCTCAATAAATTAAACAGAGATCAAATTCAGTGCAACCTGTTTGTTTGTTTCCCTCTCAAGCCCCTTTAAGACAGCCTACGCCTCTCCCACCCACACCACAGTATTTCCCAGTGGAACATCAGTGATCTCACAGTTGAGTTTATCCAGCCGCCCATCCAGTATAAACAGGGAGCTTTGAGACGGGGTCATGAGATACTGTCCGAACAGCCCGCTGCCAGTCATGACCCTGTTCTGGCGGTTCCAAGGCCACTGCGCCGATGGCGTGGGCAGCTTTAGGCTCTTGATCATTTTGACGTTACCGGTGCTGAGCTCCACAAAAAGAGCATCTGTCTGCCGACCCGAGCTGCCGAACACGTTATACTGGTTATCCTCGGTGAACGAGGGCATGAAGGCCAGATCGGACAGGTGCAGGTTGGTGTGAATGTCAAAGGGTTGGCCGATCTCGCCCCGCACGGACACGGGCTGCAAGCGCATTAGCCCGTCACGGTCATCTACACTCACTAAATAGTGGCCATCAGGAGAGACATAAGGCGTGCCGCTCACATCCCCATTAGGACCGATGACATCGTCTGTTACGCTATCGATGATTAATTGTGGCCGTACCGCACCTGTTGAGTCCGGCCAACAGTTGACGAAGTAGTATCCGCCCAGGTGTGTGTAGGCGAGGGACTGTGGGATGCAATCGTACTGCTGCAGACTTATGTTTTTCACAGAGGAGGTGGTTTCCAAGTCGATCTTATGAAGAGATGGTTCATTCTTGTGGAGGATTATACCAAACCTATTAACGAGAGAACATGTATTAGACGATATCAGAAAACATGGTTTCTGTCATGCAAAACATTATCTATATGTGACCCTGGATCACAAAACCAGTCACAAGTCGCACGGGTATATCTGTGCCAATAGCAATGGGTCAAAATGATCGATTTTTCTTTTTTGCTGAAAATCATTAGGATATTAAGTAAAGATCCTGTTCCATGAAGATATTTTGTAAATTTCCTGCCGTAAATATATTAAAAAAAAGTTAATTTTTTTGCAGCCTCAGATTCCAGATTTTCAAATATTGTCCTATCCTAACAAAGCATACATCAATGGAAAGCTTATTTATTCAGCTTTCAGGTGATGTATAAATCTCAATGTCCAAAAATGTACCCTTGTGACTGGTTTTGTGGTCCAGGGTCACATATATGCATTTAGTTGAGGTCTATTTCATTATATTTAATAAAGTAACTTTCATTTTATGGACCATCATTTTCACAATTTACCTCAAAGTCTTTACAATTCAGTCAAACATTAATAAATAATAATATAATTCAATTTCAATGTCAATAATTGTTTTATTTATTCTATAATATATTATTTAAATTATAAATTATAATGTATACAAAATATTTGTCTGAATCCAATGTGGCGGACACAGCGTGGTGCTCCATAACAAAATTAAAACCTGTTTTAATAGTATTTTCGAATAAGCTGGGGAACAAAATTCTACCTGAATAAATAGGTATAATTAGTCAAAATTAAAGACGAAATCAGTTTTGTTTTGTTGTAAAATTTTTCATGTAATGTGTTGTCATGTCTTAAATTTCTTTGCAAATTGCAAATCAGTAAATTCCTCTTCCAGTCATTCCAATTCAACACTCTCAAGGTCAGTTTAACTCATGATTTGAAAGGAAGCCAATCCAAAAATTTTGACTTTTGCCAACCCTGAAGCTCTGTAATTGTTAAGGATCTATATCGATAAATAAAAGATCCAATCCCAGGCTAAAGTGTGCCTGGAACTGGATCTAACTCCATTGCTCACTTGAGTAATGTTAGCCTGAGGGCACTGGGCTTGCAATTAATGAAGTGCAAGTTGCTTTGGATAAGAAGAGGCTGCCACACCGAAAGTTACAAACAAAGCTTCTGAGTGAATAAACCCAGAGTGCAGGTTCAAGTCTAATGAGGAAGATCCAAAAGCTTTAGGGGAGAAAAAAGAATTTAATGTCACATCTCTATTCATCAGTCTACGCTAAATATCCTCTGCCAGATGCCTGGGTTTCATAATTTATTTCAATTAAAAAATTAATCAGCCACACTTTGTCTTATCCATTGAGAAATCCAAAGAGCCCGATAATTGGCTATAAAAAAAATCTCAGAAGAACAAAGAACAAATGAAGTTGGTGAGTGAAATGAAGGATCTGACAAAGCTCAATTAAATCTGCATGCTCTCCAATCAGTTCTAGTGCAGACTTCAAACCCTGACATCCATCTTCTTTTACGCACTTGAGAATGTAAGTCTGGCCAAAAGGCCACGTCTGCCACGGACCGACGGGACAGATTATCACTGCTCGTGATGAGCTCTATCAATTGGCAGCCGGTGTCTGTTCATTAGTTACAGGCCAGGCTGTGACGATATGCTCTGGGCTTAATTTCTAAATTATGAAGTCCAGGAAGAAGGCCTGGCGGCGGATCCGGCAACTGGGGGGTGAGATCACGGAACATGAACACAAAAGTGTGCGTTTTAATACCCAGTCAACTCTCCAAGGGTACAGTAAATACGATTATTTTGCTAGCAAGAAAAAATCCATCCTGATGAGCTATTTGTGCCTCCATTTATGTTAATATATATTTAATATTTTAGTTTTTGACAGGCTAGAATAAAGGTTTTCAGTTTTTATCTTTTCAATGTGTTACATTTTGATGAATTGCACTTTGGGGTGAGATGTGTTTCCAAAACACATCTACTGTATGTGTCAAAATTTTGCATGCACATTTATGACCCTTAATGAGAAAAAAGTCACACAATTTAAAGAAGAAATAAATTGTTTAACCAGTGTTCCAAGCTGTGAAAACACCAACATGAAAAGTACATTCAAACTCATTTTGTGCACGACATATGCACTGTATTGCGCTGTTGTCGAACTTGGCTGTGATGTTATGGGGGTTGGTAAAATGCTTTTAGAATCAGCATTCAGCTTTGTTAAAACAGATGTATGTTTGATGCGACCCACGGGGAAACCTAAATCACTCAATGACGATTACAAACAGGTTTTCTAGTGCTATATACAGTATATATATATACAAACATTTCTAAAGGGGCATGTGATGATGTATCCCTTAGTACACCAGAAGAGTATACTGTATAGTGTGTGTCAAATACATCTTTTTGAGTTGGCGCATACAGCTCTGTCTCAGGGATATATCTGCAGCCACAAGAATAAAGCTGTTTTCATTACTCTATAAAGTTACTATAGCCTCTACCCATGCAGTCAATATACAGGACAGCTTTGTAATATGATAATAAAAAACGCAAATGGGTGCTTTTGTGGCATTGTGTATACTTTGTGATTTCCATGGGTTTGTTTATGCACTGTAAGGCAATTTTAAAAGCACTTTTCTGTCGTAAATCAATGCTGTTCTCCACATGCACCTTGGGCATCCCTAACAACCTTTCTTATGAACAAACAAAACACACTCACATATTTTATTCTACTCACTCATCGCGGCACATGCATTTATACAAATGCATTCAATATTAATTTGACAAAACCCTTTAGATGTGTACAATATGTAACTAGCATTAGCAAAGGGCTTACTGAATAATTAAAATAAACAAATAAAGTTATGTATTTATTTTAATTTTTTTTACTGTTGAAGCGTAAACATATTTGCCCACAGGCTGGTTGCAGATAAAAGCATGGCAGAAAGTCAATGAATGCTGTGAATGGGATTCCTGTAGGCTGTTATTTTCCCAGTGTGAAGGTGTGTAAATGCTGAAATAATTTGACAACCTGACTAAAATGTCACATGCAGTCTCTCCCTTGTACAAATCCCTCCTCAACAGTTCACTGCCACAGGTGATGTCAAAGCATATGAGGCATTTCAAATGAGAAACGAATGAAGTAATTATTGGATCACGGATCACCAAACATTCCTCCTTACATCAGTGTTTTGTACAAATGACATCGACACTGTTTACCAGCCACGGATCTCATTATGTCAGCATATTTTCAAAAATCAATATCCTCCTGAGGATTACGTGAGTAAATTCATATAAATTTACAAGGAACATTGAGCTCTCGGGTTGATCTATTTATTATTCATGGGTATTCATGAGTACAGTGTGGTTCTAGCATGCGTTTAGGTTTAGATAAACACTGACATATATAATATCAACATGCAAACCACTTCTAAAACATAAACCTTTTTGCATGTGTGACTTTAATGACGTACACATGTTTATGAATCATTTGAGATTAATAGAATTCTTGAAATAGGTTGTATAATATATATATATATATATATATATATATATATATATATATATATATACAGTACCAGTCAAAAGTTTGGAAACACTACTATTTTTAATGTTTTTGAAAGAAGTCTCTTATGCTCATCAAGCCTGCAGTTAAAAACAAAAAAAACAAAAAAAAAAACAGTAATATTATGAAATATTATTACAATTTAAAATAATGGTTCTCTTTTTTAATATACTTTAAAATGTAATTTATTTTTGTGATGCAAAGCTGAATTTTCATCAGCAAGTACTCCAGTCTTTGGTGTCTTATGATCCTTCAGAAATCATTCTAATATGCTGATTTATGATCAATGTTGGAAACAGTTGTGCTGCTTAATATTTTTTTATAACCTGAGATACTTTTTTCAGGATTATTTGATGAATAAAAAGTTAAAAAGAACTGTATTTATTTAGAATGGAAATATTTTGTAACAATATACACTACCGTTCAAAAGTTTGGGAACAATAACTATTTTTTTTTAAAGAAATTAGTACTTTAATTCAACACGGATGCGTTAAATTGATAAAAGGTGATGGTAACGATTTATATTGTTAGAAATGTTTTTATTTTGAATAAATGCTGTTGTTATGAATAAATGCTGTTAACGTTTTACTCATCAATGAATCCTGAAAAAAGTATTCCAAAAAAATATATTAAACAGCACAACTGTTTCCATCATTGATAATAACTGAGTATCAAATCATCATATTAGAATGATTTCTGAAGGATCATAAGACACCAAAGACTGGAGTACTTGCTGATGAAAATTCAGCTTTGCATCACAAAAATAAATTACATTTTAAAGTATATTAAAAAAGAGCACCATTATTTTAAATTGTAATAATATTTCATAATATTACTGTTTTTTTTGTTTGTTTTTGTTTTTAACTGCAGGCTTGATGAGCATAAGAGACTTCTTTCAAAAGCATTAAAAATAGTAGTGTTTCCAAACTTTTGACTGGTACTGTATATATATATATATATATATATATATATATATATATATATATATATATATATTCAAAGAATCATGAGGGGGAAAAAAAACTTTCCACAAAAATATTGAGCAGCACAACTTTTTTCAACATTTTGAGCACCAATCATGTGACACTGAAGACTGGAGTAATGATGCTGAAAATTCAGCTTTGCCATAACAGGAATAAATTATATTTTAAAATATATTAAAATAGTTATTACAAATATCATAAGATTACCTTTTTACTGTATTTTTTATAAAATTAATGCAGCCTTGGTAATATATTTACTTAATTTGACAGTTTAATTGTGTTCGATGTGATTTCTGAAGACTGGTTGATGCCATTGTGACAACACACAAATCAGTACATGAATTAAACACATCAAACATGGTGTTTCTCATATTTCATACTCTGTCAAGCTTTGATTCAAATTAAAGAGTACTAATTAATTAACTAAGTACTTACCAGTAAAGAAACACTATAAAAAAGATCTTTCTCCGACAAAGTATCTCCGTCATTTACTGAATAACTGCGGGTCTGGAATTCATTATTGAGCTTAAGATGCTGTAAAACCAAATTCAGAGGATTTGTAGCTCTCAAAAGTTGTGCGTAAAAGGGATTTAGATGTTTCAAATGCTGTCAATAATTGTGCACACTCTACATACAAATACCTATGAGATCATCATGTCTGGTCTTGATCTGTGAGTCTGTTCTCTTACATAATCACCCTCTCAATCTTTATCTTATTCCCTTTAGATCGATGATGTAATTCGTCAAACATGGTTACATAACAGCGTTTCCAAAGAAACACAACTTCACTATTCAAAAGCTAATGTCATGTGCTAAATCCAAATTTTTGCCATGCAGGCGAAGATCAGAGGGCGACAGTACTTTACACTGGACTTAACCTCTATTTCAGTATAGAGCGCTGATGTTGCACTCCGTTGACTCGGAGCACTGAAACACATTACTCCATCAGAGAGCAGACAGCACTGCTAAATGTCACCAATCTATTGGGGCAAAGCGCCAAAAAAGCGTACATACCCTCAGCTGACCGTCCAGCAGTTTATTCAAGAAAAACGAGACTGACACGCACTGAACTCCGGTGACAGGAACTGAACTGAAGTGCGGATGTATCTACTAGCACAGTATTACTGCTAGTAAACATTAGGGTGAAATCAAACCGCTGGATTCAGTGACTCCTCTATGAGGAGAGAGTGTGTATTTTGTGGGTGTGTGTGGTATGTGTGTAAGCCGTATTATCTCAGACACCGAAAGGATTGAAAATTAAACTGGTCTTTGTGCATTACGCCATATCCTCTGGATGAACTCTCTTTTGTGGGACTAAGATCATGTCTTTTAACAAAAGCTGGTCTATAGCTGTTGTGATGAACTACAGTACATGTTCATTCCCCAACACCTTCATACAGCAGAAAACACTAAACTAAGAGATACACACAATTTCAGTGACAAAACAACATTTGAAAGTACTCTGCATAGATGAGTAAACAAATTGTATTCTGACTGGTATGCTGATTTGGTGGATATCCTTATTAAAATGTGAATATGCTTTCATTTGATTAGATTGTAAAGAAACTGTCAATCAAATTTCCTCTTTGGAGCCACATTAATAGTTCTTGTTTGATCAGGCCTTTAATCGATGGTATATGCCTTAGGTGAGGCCAGTTGTATTATTTCAGCATTTTTAAATAACCATGTTTAACAGTAGAATTCCTGGTGAAAAAACACATTACCGATGATTCTGCAGAGAAATCTCTACCAATCAGAGAATCGCAGTGAGCAAATTGCGCCAACAGAGCTCTTTAGTACCCGCCAACTCCCATGAAGCACTGAAACGACATTTCCCTATGCCCTCAAACTACTTTATATATACACAGTTCTGGGTATTAACTGACTACATGTAATCAGATTCCAAACATTTAGTAGATTTTATTGCATTTTGAAATGCTCAAAACCAGATTACAGTTACTTTTTTATGGACTACATGATTGCATATTATTCACACAATGGCAGTAAATTATTCATCATTTCTTTCTCTTTGTTTATATGAATATGGCACACAATAATCCCATTCAAATTTAAGTGATAAATGATTCGAACGTTAAAAGTAATCAAAAAGTATTCAGAATACATTCCATATTATATAACTGTATATATAAGCTGTTTCACAGTCAGTTACCTTCGCCTATTTGAATTGTTTTCAAATACTTTTCTCTGTCAAATCAAAGTTTGGAATGTTGTGATTCACTTTGTAACTGGTTGGTTTGCCTTATAGCTTATGACTCTTTAACAAAGACTTTTTTTAAATCCCTATATAAAAAATGGGAAAAATACTTCTGAAAACAAAGCCACTGAAAAAGTGGGCTTGAACTGTTGCACTCTGAAGTGTTCTGATCACTTGCTGTGTATGTAGGCAGCAGCGTACGATTTCTTCACGACCGTCACATTTGTAATTTTCATGGGAACATTTTACATTGTTTGACACTGTGTTCTCGTCATTAGCATTGACTTGCTCTCTTGACGAAGAGAACAAGTAAATCTATCTAGCGTTTGGAATTGAGACATTTATTTTTATATATTAGCACGACATGATAGCGTAAGTAAACATCCATCTGCCAACAGAGAACAGTAAGAGGATCAGGGCATGCTTGGTAATCTTCAACTCAGATTTTAATCAATTCAAATGAGATTTCCATATCCACACAACATCTCCTGGTCTGTTTATTCAGGGTTTAAACCCTCGACTACCTCTAAATGTACTTCCCCATGTGAGTGACTATGAATGCACAAAATGGTTTATTAAGATCTAAATGTCAGTCCCTTAATGCAATTTACACACTATCCAGAGCTAGAGCTGTTTTCTCTGGAGTTATAATCACAGTCAGTACGTGTTCATACATTGCTCATATAGGCTATACACGGTGGACGACTCGCTCTCTTTTACCTGATGTGATTGATGGTGAGGCTGACGGGAGGAATGAAGAAATCCTCCACCCTGTCGAAGCGATGGCCAACTGGTTTGGTGTGAATGGTGTGATGGGACATGCTCTCACTGGCCTGGCTGATCACCTGAAGCATAGAAGAGTCACACATTCAACAGGAACATGAGTTTTGTAATTTCATTCGGGCTTTCATGCACACCAACACACACCAGAATTCCCCTTGTCTTGAGGAGCTCAATGTATTCTGTCTGTGATTAACCAAAGCTATGGATTATGGGGGACAGGCTGTGCCAATTATGCGATATGGAACCCCACTGAGACTCCTTGCTGTGCTGGTTCAACATTACATCACTTGGGAATGCTCCAAAAATGTCAACTAAAATCATCAAAACATACCGAGCAGGGCCGAATCATATACTTGAATAATCAGACGAGAGAAAATGTTAGGCAGAATGTCCCAGTTCTCTTGTTTGAGAGCAGCTTTCAAAATCAGCCATCAAGTGGTGATTAACACTCAAAGATGATTCGCCTTACCTGGAGGGTTGGAAAGTTTTTCTCCAGATCTCCCCAGCTCAAGATCCACACCTGGTCATGAGACTTGTCATAGTGAAGCTTCACTGGAACCCGGTCTGTGCTTACAGTCTGTTGACAACAATAGATCAACTATTTCCATTTGCTCAGCAAAATCAGATACTGTAAAACGTTGGGTTGGCCAATTCATAGGATGAAATCTGAACTGAATTATCCACACAGGATGTTAAACTGGGATGACAGGAAGAGAAATTTACTAAATGCAATTAAAATAAATTAAACACAGTCACACAACAGAAGAATTTCATTAGTCCAACACAACAACATAAGCAAAAACAGATGAGTTGTTCTGTTTAAAGGGGGGGGTACAATGGTGTTTCATGTATTCAGAGTTGTTTACACTGTTAAAGAGATGGATTCTCATGCTAAACATGGGCAAAGTTTAAAAAAAATATTTTGGACGAATAACGGAGAATTTCTGTGCCGAAAATCTTACTTCCGGGTTGGTGCAAGTTTCGGCTGGTTTTTTTTCGATCGTGGATCTAATGACGTAGATGAGAGTGGAACTCCTTATATGAGCATTTCTCTCGCAAAAGCTCGCCCGCGCACACGTCGACTAGAGGAGAGCGAGACCGCGCACATCAACGCGCTTCAACAGGAAATCATCGGCGCCAGCGCTGCATAGGATTTGTTCAAGAATGTCTCCAAAAAGTGTGTATTTGGATGTGAGGGAAAGCTTACCGTGTTCAGCTTTCCAAAGAACCCAGTGTTACAGGAACAGTGGATGCAGTTTGTTTTTCCGGGGCAGCAACGGAGTGTAGGAAGTGCGGTTATGTGTTCTGGTCATTTGAGTGACGAATGTTTTATTAACAAGGCCTCGACGCTGGATTTGCAAATCGTTTGCAATTAAAACGTGGAGCGGTCCCAGTGATAAAAGACCCCAGTCATGTAAGTACAACTGGATCAGATTTCTGTCTTTTGCTGGAAATCAGCGCTACCGCTTGACTCTATAGCTCCGCCTCCAGGACATCGGCTTTTCCCGGAGAGAATCGGAAAGCTGTATTTTTCTTTTAAAATTATAATAAAACTAAGCACTTTTTGGAGATATTAAGGATGCACTACTACTCTATAGGTACTCAAGATTAACATGAGATTAGGTGAAACTGTGCATGTTATTTATCTATTTTTAAGAAATTAATACTTTTATTCAACAAGGATGCATTAAATTGATCAAAAGTAAAGACTTTTATAAATGTAGCATTGGTGAGCATAAGAGACTTATTTTTATTGATAAATACACATTTAGTAATTCAATATAATTTAATATACATTTTCATACTCAATTCACTTCTAAATGGCACACAATCCAATTCAAAATGAGCTAAACAGTATTCATCGGAGTGAAATTTTATAATTATCTCATGCTAGGCACAACTAAGACAGACGCTTCAGCATTTTTGCCCCTGGTCAGCAGAGTTTCTTTGAAAAATTGATCAATTTTCCACATTGTTTGCTTCTAAAGAGTCCCTGTGAGAATTCAATAAAATCACTGGAACTCATTATATTAATTCAAGAGGCTGATTCACACCATGTGCTAAAAGCTCAATGCTTTTTGACATTCTACAAAAGTCACAATAAAAGTTTACAAGTCCACCAAAGCAACTATCCATGACAGAGAGAACGTGTGTCGCTTCCGAAAGCACAGCTGTATGGTTTTGTTTTTGCACATGTAGAGTTTGGTTATGGGTGTGCATTTTAAACAGAGTGCTGACAGTAATAATAGCTCAGCCAGTTTGCAATTATAGCTTTGCATCCATATCCATTCTCTGTCACCTGGCTGGAAATATTCCACTGGGAAACAAATGATTCATTTTGTGCAGTGATATCCTTACTGTGCAATTTTCACACCTCATTGTGCTTACATGGATGCACGCGAATATGAAAAAAAAAAAAAAAAAAAGTAAATTTGCACATTGAGCATCGCAAAAATGATTATACACTCTCTTTTACTCTCAGTGGGGCGGAGGGTTTTTTTCCCCTCAAAATGTCTCCAACTTCAGATGAGTGTTTTGTATTCATCTGGTGCACCATTCCCTGTTAAGTTCTCCACAATGTGAGCATGTGCACAGCTTGTTTCGACAACACACGGCATTAAAAGAAACCAAGAGTGAACCAGTGTTCGTGTTTAGCTATGATGAAGGAGGCTGATTGTTGTCTTCAGCGTCAATCTCCATGTGTGCAATTATCTGTGGGAGCAGATGTGCACATTGAATTTTTATCCCAGCACATCCCTCCTCTTCTTCCGAGGATTAGATTGAATAATAGAAACTCTTCAGCACATAAAAACGAGTTCTCGACGCCATCCTTAGCAGTTACAAAAAGCTGTAACTTTTGAAATTTTCAGCATAAAACGTTTTGGTTGATAAATAGTGAATGCTCTGACTTAAATGTGATTTTTAGACAAATATTGGATTATTCTCTCTGCTTTTGAGTTTCTAAAAGATCAGGTGGCTATTTAGCACTTTCTAATCTGCATGGGGTAATGAAAACCAAACTCCCAGATGACTGAATCATGAGTGCCAGTGCATCATGAGGCATCATGGGATACTTAAGTGATGCCTGGCATGGAGAGAATTGCTGGCACTTATCCTGGCATTCACTCTAAACAAAACCACTTTTCAGCCAGGCACATGAGCCGTTCACTGCAACTCATGTCTAGATCATAGATCAAATTGTAAAAAAAGTATCTACTTTTTAGCAATTGAATTAGTAATTCACTAAAAATATAAATTCCGTAATCATATACTCAGTTACTTCATTAAGTTTTTTAATCAAATTTTTATATGTTGGTGATGTGTTCATATGATATCACAGCAAAAGCAAATCACAACAATCTAATATATTGCCAAAAGACAAAATCAAGTCCCGCCCTACATTTTCTCTTGTTCGAGAAGCAGCTTCACGCTGATATACATCACAATTTGGTAGAAAATAATATTGCAATTTCCCCATCGTGCCGACTTTAAAATATGCCAACTAGAACTGTAGAAGTGTATTTAAAAAATTGTGGATTTGAGGAGTATGAATTATGCAGTACACATGCCACATTACAGACATTAAATTGCAACATTTTTCAAATTTGATCATCTGTCTACGGTATGTTCACAAGAATAATGTTTTGGTTACTGATTAACTGGCTTACCTGAACGGCCTTCTGGGATTGGATGTCTACAATGAGCAGCCTATTCAGCAACGGCTGTGTGGCGTAAATGAACTTGTCCTTCACATTGACGGCTGATGTCCACATACATTTCTGATCCTTCTCTCCCTCCACTTGTGGACAGACCTCCTCCTTCAGAAAAAAAAAAAGAAAAGAAAAAAAAAGGGGTAACCAAACACAGAAATATTATGGTGATTATGGCCATTTCTGAGTTGAAGGTCTCTTTTCTATAGAACACTGCTGGCCTCAACAATGCTATTAAACTTTTCAATGAAGCCACATAAATGAATTAGTTAAACTGTGAAAGAAAACAGTATAAGAATCTGTGACGTCTGCCTCAGAGGAAGAGACTGATAGTGGGCAGAAGTGTCATCATGAAGGCAAGCTCGGTCTAAATGTGAGTGTCTGTCAGACCTGAGGCTGAATGTGCTGTGGTTAAAGAGCTGAGAGCTGGCTTGATGGATGACCACAGAGGTTGTGCAGAAGTAGGCATCTCCTGTGGTGATGCGGCTGACTGGGCTACTCAAGGGCTGCCAACGACAATCAAGACGGAGACTCAGACGGATGTGACTGGGTTCGTCAGGTCTAGCGACACTCTTGCAAGACTCAAATACAGTTTTAGGTGGTGCAACAGCCACTGGCTTTTAAGGTTATTTTTAATGCTTGTAAATTACAAAGCTCACTCATGAGATCACAAAGAAAGTGTTTTGCCTTGGTTTCTTATGCCCTAGTTTGTTTTAGTTACCAATTACGCTCATCTGTTGCTAGTTTAGTTCCTGGTTTTGTCTCCCATATTTATACCACATTTAGTTGGGGGTTATTGTTATTGCTTAATGTATAGATTAGTTTGCATTGCTCCAATGTTTCTTCTGTGCTCCTGAGTGTTTTTGTTTTATTAATTTAATAAAGACTGCTGTAGATTGATCCACACATGCTCTCTCGCTCTGAAACAATGTTTAAAAGAACTGTTTTCCATGTGAACATATTTTAAAATGAATAAAATGTATTCCTGTGATGGCAAAGCTGATTTTTCAGCATCATGACTCCAATCTTCAGTGATGCTTCAGAAATCTTTCTAATATACTGATTCGGTGCTCAAGAAACATTTCCTATATTTATCAATAACCAGTAATTATCATTAATCATTTTAATATTTATTTTTGTGAAAATGATTTATATTATATATTTGTCCTTCAGTTGTGGTGTCATTTTAACAATTAACCAACAATGTTGCACATTTGCTATTGAAGTTTTATCAAAACATAGTGTTTATCAATTATAAAATAGTGTCAGCTGCCACTATTTTAACTGCAATGATCTGTAAGATCTTCAAAACGATCAATTAATATTTTAAAAAGAGGGAAGTACATGTGAAAGTGATTTCCCACAAGCAGAACATAGGAAAAACATATCGTAATGCTCTCTAAATGTTCTTGCCCAGAGTTTGCACTGGGGCTTGCCGTTATGGCCTGGTATTTGATTGATGTCCTAATAGAGGCCTGTTGCCTCTCTGGAGGCTGGAAACTCAAGCTCTCACCGCCCAGAGCTCCAAACAAACACAGCTGTCTCATCAGCATACCCAGCTCCGATGGAACAGCAGAACAGAGGAAGGCAATCATTTAATAGCTTGTGTAAATCTAGCAGCTACCTATCAGAAAGAGCCGAGAAATGATATGCAGAGTGTAGGGATGTAAGTGATAGAGGGAGAAGCTCAACTGATGTCTGTGCTGAGAATCAAACTCCACGGGGTAAAAGCACTGGTCATGTCTGAAAAGAAAGTCCAGTATTGCTGTTTATACTGATATGCAACCAAGAAACAGAAGAAGAATTACGGAAAAGAAATGATGGATGGATGGATGGAACAGGTAGAAGGAAGGATGGATGGGAAGGATGGATGGGTGAATGGAATGAAGGAGGGATGGAAAGAAAGAAAGAAAGAAAAAGTTAGAGAGAAAGAATGGATCGATGGATGGATGGATGGAAAGAAAGGAACGATGGATGGAGAGATGAAGGAAAGAAAGAAACAAAAAAAGACGAAAAAGATAGAGAAAGAGAAAGAATGGATCAAAGGAAGGAAGGAAGGTTGGATGAATGGATAGATGGATGGAAAGAAAGGATGGATGGATGGATGGAGAGATGGAAGGAAAGAAATAAATAAAAAAGAGAGAAAGAAATGATAGGTGGATGGACGGAAGGAAGATAAGAAGAAGGAAGGAATGAAGGATGGATGGATGGATAGATGGAGAGATGGAATAAAAATAAAGAGAGAAAGAAAGAAAGAAAGAAAGAAAGAAAGAAAGGATGCAGGAAGGACAGAAAAAAGAAAATGAAGGAACTATGAATGGATGGATAAGAGAAGGAAAGAAACAAAGAAAGAGAGAAAGAAAGAAAGGAAGGATGGATGGAGAGAAGGAAGGAAAGAAATAAACAAAGAAACAAGGATAGAAAGACGGGTGGGTGGATGGAAGGAAAGAAAGAAAAGGGAAGGAATGAAGGAAGAAAGGATGGATGGATGGATGAATGGAATGAAAGAAAGAATGGATGGGTTGATGGAAGGATGATGGATGGAAAGAAAGGAAGGATGAATGGATGGATGGAGAGAAGGAAGGAAAGAAACAAAGAAAGAGAGAAAGAAAGGATGGGTGGATGGATGGAAGGAAAGAAAGAAAAAAGAAGGGAAGGAAGGAAGGAAGGAAGGAAGGATGGATGGATGGAAAGAAAGAAAGGAAGGATGAATGGATGGAGAGATGGAAGGAAAGAAAGAAACAACGAAAGAGATAAAGAAAGGAAGAAAGGATGGGTGGATTTATGGAAGGAAAGAAGGATGGATGGATAGATTGAAAGACAGGAAGGATGAATGAATGGATGGATGGAGAGATGGAAGAAAGAAACAAAGAAAGAGAGAAATAAAGGAAGAAAGTATGGGTGGATGGATGGAAGGAAGGAAAGAAAAAAAAAGAAGAAAAGAAGGAAGGGTGGATGGATGGAAGAAAGGAAAGAAAAAGATGAAGGAAGGAAGAAAGGATGGGTGGATGGATGGAAAGAAAAAGAGGAAGGAAGGAAGGGTGGATGGTTGCAGCACCATCCATGCTGTATGTAGCAAATGAGCTAAAGTAGCATAACTCTGTTAGCATGTAGCAAACAGCAGCAATCAGCCATTGTTGTTGTGAAATAAATGTACAAAAAAGCTGATAAATAAAAAGCTCTCATAAACTTTGGCTTAGAGCAAGCAGGAGGGAAAACAGAGGGTTTCTATTGTACATTTAAAAGTACTTTAACATTTCTTTTATACGACAGCTCACCTGCAGGCCAAGAAGCTTCTCGCTGGGTTTGATGTGTCTCTGAATCTCACAGGCCACTGGCTGGATGACTTTAATGCCGTCCTCATAAAACACATAGAACATGTTTCCAATCCCCAGACCTGTAGTGGGACATAAATGAGAGTGCTCAGGGCTCAGATCCCCCGAAAACAGGGTGGACCGCAGCATAAACACAGCCCAGACAAACGCTACACATTAATATTAAAACACCATGCTTACCGTCCTCTCTCCACAGGATGTTTGCCACTGTAAGAGAACACAAAGAGAACTCACATGAGAGAGGTTTGATGCACTTCACTCTCCTGAAACTTTGAAAATCCGATACACCAGAGATACGAGATGAACTCACACTTCCGGCTATGAACCTCCCACAGATTATTGCAACAACAATTGTAATTCTGGTTGGTTTTTCTAACGTAGTTTGAAGCTATGGAGAGTTGTATTTGATTTGGCCAAGTAATTATACTCTGCAACCTGAGGAGTTTATTGATTTGACTCGCTCATGTGTAATCAATACTGTGTCGGCATTATACATCGAGGTCGGCCTGCGGGGATTCATACACTCACGCAGAGCCACCAACCACATCGTTCACACGGAGGAAACAATGTGCATAAGGGTGAAAGCCGGAGCTTATCTTTGCATTAAGCATGATTATTTACCCATAACTGCTGTGAATAGCATTACCTTTTAAAACACTTAAACTTTGGAGATTGAGATCAATGCCTTACTAACAATGATCAAATACCTTTAAAATGGGTCTTATGGCAATCAAGCAGCTTAGCAAAGCATAACCAAAAAATATCACACAATTAACTCCAGAATAATTCCCAAAAGCATTTTAGAGCAGAATAAATAACTACAATAAAACACCTCCATAAGAAAGAAATGATCCCTGATGGCCACAGCATTTGTGCTAAAAATAACAATGATGGCCATTACCCACAAATGACAGATATGCCATTATTAATCTTTGCGCAATATTTGTCACAGAGGATCTATTGATAAATATATTAGCATGAGAGAACAGCACATTATGCCAGTAACGATCAGATTCTCCTCCTTATTACGTTCTGACTGTTCACTGGTGCAGTTTGTAGTGAAGATGTGACCTCTAACCGTTCCTCAGCAATCTGATTCAATCTCTCACAGACTGCGAATCAATCTCCCACAATTCACCTGTGCTACAATCCCTACGCCAAGCGATTCTCATTCTCCACTCTCACTTCATCAAGAAGACAGGGGAGCAGAGTAACGCTTTCAAGAATAGTGATGGAGCTCGAGTTAATCTTCAAAAAAGTCCTTAGTCAACTTCTTTTTCTTTGAGTTAATGTATCTTCGCAATCTAAAAGACTTTTGTGAAAAATATTGCCACTGCATCAGCAATTGATGAGGAATGTAAAAAAGACTCGGGGAACACGGAGCTCCGCTACAGAATGAAAGCAGAAGGGAGTGGTTTGGAAGAAATAAGCCCAGTCTTTTCCAATAACACAGTGTACTGACACAATATCACCGAGCAGAGAAAATAAAGAACTTTGGGAATAAGAGGTTCTTTCAGAGGAGTCTGTTTCATATTTTTGATGTTTGGAACATTATTTATCTTACATTTTAGACTCAACATGCAACCAAATACCATAACATTTTGTATGTTTATGCTAAACTACTATTCATAACATTCTCAAAACCGTAAAAAAATTTTTTTTTAAATAAAAGATTAAGGGCCAGATTTACTAAACAGGGCAAATTAGCGTAAGAGAACCCCCCTTAACTAACATGCACTTTGACCGAAACGCTATGTTCTCGACAGCAGAGTCCCATTTCAAGCTGCCAGTGGGAGATAAAGCAGTGGTACGAGTCGACTGCCACGGTGTAACAGGTGAAGGCCAGTGTTGGACTCTAATTAGGTCTCCAACACAACGGAAAACTAATCAAGACAAATGCCTGGGGTGCGCATTTCAGCTTTGCCTCTCTGAATCATTCATGGACCTATCAAAGCATTCATGAGTTGAGAATGCAACTCTGCGTCTATCGCGGTAATGCTCTGTTATGCAAATACCCCTGGTGGCCCTGCATAATTAAAAGACCGAACATGATTTAATTATGACAATTATGAAGACTCAATAAGTGAATATTCTATACTACTGAAGGAGTTGTTGAAGTAACCTTTCCTACTTTCTACATAGAGTGTGTATGGAAAAATACTGTGTATTCAGTAAGTTTGGAAGGTCATGCTACCTTACAGATGAGTGCACTACCTTATTTTGCTGGTATTGCTTTCTTTAAACTTTAATACAAACTCCTACAGCCTTTTGGATATTGAGGTTAATGCCCTCAGGTATAGGGCAACACCTCAGAGAGTGGCTGATGCTGAAATAGACTCAATTGATGAAAGAAGGAAAAAGAAAACAGCTGCTAATTTCTGCCTTAGAGCGGCAATATGGAGTGTAAGGTTAAACTGTCCAAGAAAACGGGCCTTTAGACACGTCTTTGCACACACAGTGTTCAAGTTGATTATTAATTACATTAAATTAATAAGAAAAAGAAAAAAGAAAAAAACGTAAGACAATGCACAAAATTTTTACTCAATGACTCAATGAACTTTTACTCAATGAACAAAACATTAAAAACAGTAATATTGTGAAATATTATTACATCTTTTTGAATATATTTTAAAATGTATTTTATTCCTGTGATGGCAAAGCTGAATTTTCAGCATCATTACTCCAGTCTTTAGTGTCACGTGATCCTTCAGAAATCATTCTAATATGCTGATTTGCTGCTCAACAATCATTTCTTATTATTACCAATGTTAACAGTTGTGCTGCTTAAAGGGTTTGTTCACCCAAAAATAACAAAAATTCTGTCATGTACGCTCATGTCGTTCCAAACCTGTAAGACTTTTGTTCATCTTGAACACAAATTAAGATATTTTTTATAAAATCGGTGAGATTTCCATTGTCAGCCTATGCAAATACCACTTCAAAAAGTTTGTAAAGAGATTGTAAAACTAATACATATGAATTAAGCGGTTTAAATTTCATTCAGAAATAATTCAAAAGAACTTTATTTGTGTTTCGAAGATGAAAGTCTTATCGGTTTGGAATGACATGAGGGTGAGTAAATAATTACAGAATTTTCATTGTTGGGTGAACTAACTAATTTATTATTTTTGTGGAAATCATATATACTGTATATATATTATAGGATAATTTGATGAATAGTTAAACATTTATTTGACACACAAATCTTTTATAACACGTTACTCAGTAAACTTAACTTGTTAATTTAACAAATTCTTGCAGAGTAAAAGTATTAAAAAAAAAATCTAACTTTTTAATGGTAGTTTATATAAGCCTAAATCGTGCACAATAATAAGAAAAAAAAACTATTTATATATATATATATATATATATATATATATATATGTATGTATATATATATATATATATATATATATATATATATATATATATATATATATATATATATATGTATATATATATATATATATATATATATATATATATATATATATATATGTATATATATATATATATATATATATATATATATGTATATATATATATATATATATATATATATATATATGTATATATATATATATATATATATATAAATAAATTCAAATCCAATGAATGGAGACCAGAGGTTTCAGTCGATGTGACTTATATGCTATGTTCTAACATTTCTAAAGTAATAATAAAAAAATTAAAAAATCCCTGTGTGAGAAACAGACCACAATAGACTGAAGCCTGCTGTGTAAATGACGGCTGAGAGTAGTGAACAAATTGTTTAGAAAAGTTTTTTGAACTAGGATTTTTTTCCTTTCTGAACAACTATTCATAACAAAAATTTAAAAGGAATAAAAGCAAGGAAATGGCCGCATACAGTTCAACATTTCTTTAGATCAGAGCTGTCCACACTTAACTTAAAAACTCAGCCAGTGAAACACTGAATGGCAGAGGTGAGCATGATCATTGGCATATCCCAGCATAAGTACTGTAGATGCCTACATTGTTTTGATGGGCCTAGTGTGTGACAGAGCAGAACACAAAATTACAGGGTGTGAAATGATCATTTTGACAAGCTCTCTGTACAGCACAGCATAAACTTCCTAAACCAAAAAAAAAAAAAAAAAAAAAAAATCAGACAAATGGACAAAGTAACCCTCCCATTTGGCTTTTGGCAAGACACTTGCTAACATATGAGAGTTTTGTGTTTGACTGAGGAAAAGTGGGTACTCAGACACATTTTGTTTCTCTCTGCATCTGTTCCTTTATTTCCCTTCCCCATCTCTCATGATAACACCAGAGCAAACATGGAATCCCATAATCCAACAAGAACACAGCTGCGTGAGACCGCAGAGAGATCAGCACTACTGTTGTTTGTATGTATGCAGCAGGTGGCGTTTATCCGACAGCCTTAAATACTTGTCCAGTAATTTTCCCCTTGACAAGACAGCAAAGGCATATTGTCTCTTTTCTTATAGATGATGAGCACTATCACACCTGAGTGCTTCGCATCACACCCGCCTCAAATCACTCGCCTGTTTGAATCCTCCTCCCATAGCACATATCTGCTGACATTCTCATGGCATATATATCTTCTGGGACAGGAGATGTACTCAAATATTTAATGATAGCAGTATAACTTGCGACAGTATTTGCTGTCTTAAGTATTAATTGAATTAGGGTTTTTGCACCGATTTACAAGGGAGATTTTTGGTGTGGGACTGTTATTTTAAGAGTAAAGGTGAAGTGTGTAATTTCAGTGCAACAAGCCGTACTCAAAGAAAGTGCAAAAATAATGATCATTTCCAAACTGGTTTCACAAAATAGTACTTAGTGTCTTTATATATATTCAAATAATGCTTTTATTTTAAAGGGAATATGAGATGACAAATGTAGCTACTTCAGACCAACCCATTTTAGATTTGCATTGGGCACAAGAGTAATTTATCCCGCCGATATAATAGCAACAGCGCCCGAGATCCGCCCACGAAGTTACTTGCGTTTCACGTTTGATACTTGCGTTTCAGATCATTAAAATAGGGCCCCAAATCTGTATTATTTCTGAAGGATCATGTGATACTGAAGACTGGAGTGATGGCTGCTGAAAATTCTTTCTTTTTTTTTTTTTAAAGAAAATTTAATATTTCACAATATTACTGTTTTCACTGTATTTCTGATCAAACAAATGCAGCCTTGGTGTTAAGAGACTTTTTCAAAAACATTAAAAAATCTTATCGACCCCAAACTTTAATACAGTAGTCTATATGCAAAAATATATTCCGTTTGTTTTTACTTCTGGAATCCTATTTTTTAAGCCAGACATGTTGCGCCGATTATATAAACAACAATATTTGAAAGTGACACCGGGCCAGAGTGTTCAGCAACACAGTCTGTGGAAAGTACGACAAGGAAAAAAGAAAGAAAAAAGAAAACATTTTTTTTTCTGGACTTTTACTCAGTGGCCCTTGAAGATTAGAATTTTTTTTGACAGACATCCAATTTCATGATCTCTAGAGCACCGTGGCTGGGCTGAGGGACACTGTCTGACCTTTAAATCTTGAGGAGAGAGAGGGATGGGACCAAGATCATTATATCCCCTCTGAGTGTGCTGTGTTTTCCCCCGCTGACCTGTAGAACGGCACTGACCCCAACTACTGATGGCTGACCACCAACCTCACCTTGTTTTGCCCTTTAGATGTACGATTACTTTTATCACACGCCCCCTGCAACCTTTCAGAAGCTGTAATACTTACTGTACATTCAAAAGCCAACACACAACTTTGGTATAAGTTCTAGCTATTACTGTTCTGTATCAATGGTCATCTTGTGTAGCCAGGCACAAATGAAAGCTGATTTCTGTATTTTCAGGCATATAATGTATAAAAAACATATCTCCCATAAATAAGTTGGACAAATTCATTGCACAAAACTGAGGCAGCATATTAAAGGCTTATTGATATCCATAAAAAAAGATTTTACATTACAGTGATTGGGCACAATATGGAAATGTATTTGCCAGGCTGGTGCGCTCTGTGGAAGCAGGGAGCCGTGTATCATCCCATGCTTATGAGTTCAGACCTGCCGTTCCAGGACTAATGTAAGAGGAAATCCCAGCTGACAGTGCAGGATTGTTCCTCTCATTCACAATGAAAGCAATAGCACAGACTATCAAATCCAACTATTTAGCCTGGTTTCAACACAAGAGACGAATCAGAACTATTAAAAGAACAGTTAACCCAAAATGAAAACATTTGCTCACTTTCATGTTGATCAAAACCTGTATGACGTTCTTTCTAATAATGTCGTCAAATGCTCTTTTCAATGCAATTAATAATGTAATGAAGATGGGGCTGGAGCTTTTAAGGATGCAAAAGCACCAACTCTGTGTCCAAAGTGAAAATGTATTCTAGAATACAAATTATTTGTGACACCTATGAGAATATTCTCACATGCAGAGATCATAGTCTGCTTGAGGAGAAACTGTGTAATGAGATGGTCTAGAGCGAGTGTTGATCCAGACAGCTGGAGGAGTTCATCTGACGGAGCACAGATCAAAGGGTCTGGATGAACTGACTCCAGATCAGTGGGCATGCTGTAGTGAATCTGAAAAAATACTGTCATCCTTTATGCATGCAGGGAAAACACAGGCAGCACTGGCTCTGGTTGTATGACCTGTGAGGAAACTCTGGCCTTCTGTTTGTACAGGGCATTGAGCGGTCACATCTCGCTAAACTACAATACCCAGAACTCTGAACTATGCATCTGAACTCCTTTTTGAACAAAACGATTTCCTTTTTTGAGGAAACATGACCGATGACTGTATGGTGACCTGGAGGTTCCTTTGCAACCTTCACTGTCCACAACGTCATTGCTTACAATACAATGAACCACCTGACTGTATCAACAAGCACATAAAAACACATACTCAACCATTCAAAAGTTTGGGGTCAGTAAGAGTTAAAAAAAAAAAAAAAAAAAAATTCAAACTTTTATTCAGCAAGGACACATGAAATTGGTCAAATTGACAGTAAAGACATTTGTAATGTTATAAACCATTTCTATTAGAATTAAAAGCTGTTCTTTTGAACTTTCAATTAATCAAATAAATCCTGAAAAAATGTATTTAACATTGATAATAATGAGAAATGTTTCTTGGGCACCAAATCAGCATATTAGAATGATTTCTGAAGGATCATGTGACACTGAAGACTGGAGTAATGATGCTGAAAATTCAGCTTTGCCATCAGAGAAATAAATTACATTTTAAATTATATTAAAATAGAAAAGTTCTTTTAGTATTTTACAGATACTGTTTGTACTGCATTTTTGTTCAAATAAATGCAGCCTTTATTCTTATCAAAAACAAAACAAAACAAAATCTTACCAATCTTTTGTTTTTGAATGGTAGTGTACTAAGGGTTTCATCAACTGGTTAACTATTGGAGTTCTTTTGTTCAACTAGTTGTGGTTGTTTAAAGGTGCTCTAAGCGATGTCACGCGTTTTTTTTTTGTCACATACAGCAAACATCTCCTCACTATCCGCTAGCTGCCTGTCCCCTGAACACATTGTAAAAAAGCACGGTCTCTGTAGACAGCCCAGGCTCCACAAACGGCAACAAAAACAAACTGGGCCAGCCTGGACCGCGAAACATAACAAACAGTGTTCCAGCCAATAACCGACAAGAATGATTTGGGGTGGGGGGGGGGTTAGTGCGCGTGCACATGAAGGGGGGTGTGGGGAGTGGAGGAGAGAGAAGCATGAAGAGGGAAGTTAGCTAGAGGAGAGATGTCCGAGACAACGACAACGACTAACGTTAGAATTATATTCTTTTGAATTTTGATATTCCGATGAACAAATAACAAAGAAGAGGGGAAAGGAGAAGGAACGCGCAAAGTCCCGAATTTACATCGGAAAAGCCTGTTTCAGGAAGCATGGAAGGCAGGGGGAGGGGACGGGATGAGGAGGAGGGAGGGTCGAGCTAGCCTCCGTTTTGTTTGACAATACTTCGAACGTCAACAAGATGTGACGTCACCCAACATCGCTTAGAGCACCTTTAATCAATGGTGACAGCAAGAGGAAAATCTAAAAATGATATTGAAACATTCAATAAAATTTTGTTTTCAGTGTTCCCATAGTAACACTCCCAAGTACAATCCCAAGTGCATTTTGACTTAGCAGAGTATACAACAAAAACTTGCATCAACAAAACAAGCAGCACTCATTTCAAAAGATAAAAACAAGCAATTTCCTACCCTACAAAGGTAAAATGCATTTAAATTTCAAATTGTTATAACTTTTAGATTAAAATAATAAAAATAATTTACTGAACAAAAGAATAATTCTAACTATGAGTTAATGGCTTGCTAAATCTGTATTCAAAGTTCAATTCGAAATTCCTTCAGATAATCTTATATAACAAATCTTATTTTCCATTCATTTCAATGCATAGCACCATAAACCTACTGACAAATATTGAAAAATCAGGCCGCTGGGACTCTTCTTCCATTATTTTATCTCCTTCTGGTACTATTATTATCTGAAGTTATCTGAAGTTTATAAACTATTAATGTTCAGTCTGATGAATAATGCAAAGAAACAGGAAGTGAAGTTCCATCATAGGGAGGGATGGACAGCACATCATGACTTATACATACACGTTTTCCGAGCAGAGTCCTCCACGAATAGAGAGGAGATGTCCTCGTCCACACCCGCCTCGTTGCGGGCGATGCAGGTATAGGCGCCGGTGTCCTCGAAGTGAACGTTACTGATGTGCACCTCGCTCCCGTTAGCTGGAAAGGAAAGAAAGAACGAAGGAAGGACTGAAGTGAACTTTTCCTCCATCACCTCTCTAAATCACTTGTGAAAGAAACGGCTCCATTTATGCAAGTTCCTCTAATGGGATCATGAAAATGTGTTTGATAACGGCTGAAACATTTATAGTATTCTCAAGTTGTCATGTTAGCTTTAGCTGACTTGAGGAACGTTTGTTGATGAGAGGCCCCACAGGGGGAATTTGTGGGATTGAGTAAAGCTCTAGATTATGACAAACACGTCAATCACTGCTACAGTGGAACCAGCAGGCATCATGGCTATATAAAGCTCCTTCAGAACGACAAGATCAATGTCTGCTTGTGTAAAGATACAGACACTTTTTTTTTTCAATGTGAAATCAGCTAGTGCAAAGGCTTTTGTTGAGAAATGAGGACACTACTGCCATTAGAGTTGGGAATTCTCTGAATTCCAGAACTGGTTGCATTGATAAAATCTTTTTTCTGTTAACGGTTCTCACACATGCATTCTTCTGTTTATGCAGAATACTATACTAAAATATTCTGCCAGAGTTTCCTTCACTACTTATTCAACACCACATTAACTGTTACTGAACCTGTGAATCAGTCATAATCAGTCTGATTATGGAATGGATAGCCGCCCCTTTAACTGTCATGCCGAATACTGCTAAGAATGGTAAGGAACAGTTCCAGTTATATTTCCAATTGAGCTTGGTTCAGCACGGCACAATTACAACCTGTTCTCGGCCAGGAATTCTGTGTTTCGGCCTGGTAGAATGCGAGTAGTGAGCTCGCCACTCAGGATTGGTCGCTTGTCTGTTGCCTGGCTAACAGTTTCTCTACAGCAAAGTGCACAATTTGAGCGTAGTAAACACAAGTTAATAGTACAATTAAAAGAAATACCCAATCATCTTCCACAACGCAGTTGCTATTTACATCTCATACCGTCTGTAAAGTCTTGCCTTACAAAGGCAACGACTGACACATTTGTATTACATTCCAAAGAGATTTGTTATCAGCCCCACAGTGGAACATGGAACCATACCCGTTCAGCCTGGGCCAGATCGGCACGATGGTGAAAAAGTGGCTAATGACTCTTGTGAGATTTTTATCTCATCATTTGGCAGTGGAATTGCATTTTCCCACAAATATTATTCCTTAATGGCACAAAAATATTCTTTAAATTAAAGGAACCAAAATGAAAATGGTGTAATTATTTAAGATTGACATCCATAATTGTCATATAGAGAGGGTATGCTTAAATGCTTGTCTCCTTAAATGTGAAGTGTCATTTCTGTGCCATTTGGAATGCATTACCCTTGCACATTCGCCAAATGGATTCAATTTCCACTTTTAAAGTTCAGATAAAAACTTAACTTTTTAGAATAGCTTTTAATGAAATGATTGTATGATGTGTAGCATCGATGTGTTTTGTATGTTTTGTACTTATTGCCTTGTTCTATATTGTAAGGTGTCCTTGAGTGCCCTGAAAGGCGCCCATAAATAAAAGGTATTATTATTATTATTATTATTTGCAGCATTACAATCATAAATCATAAAAAGAATCAGAAATGTCCAATGGTTATTTGTTTGTACCCTGAAGTGTGAGTTGTTTGGAGAGTTTCGTGGTGATGTCCATGCCGTTCTTCAGCCATGAGAGTTGTGGGTCGGGGATGCCCTCAGCGTAGCACCGCAGACTGGCTGTGACCCCCGGCTCGCGTGCCTGGCTCTCTGGGTACACTCGGATAACAGGGGGCACTATGAAGAAAAAAAAAAAAAACAACAGAGGAAAAGACAAAGTGTAAGCAAAGATAATGAATGAACAAACAGTCAACATCCTGGGCTGTGTTTCCCCAAAGCATTGTGAGCCAAGTTGATCGTAGAGACCATTGATGGCAATGGTTTTATAATCTGCTTATGTATTCGATGCTTTTGGGAAACACAACCCTAACTGGTCAGAATGGTTAAATAAGAGTTTTTTTTCATTCTTCAAGAAAGTACATATATTTTTGCTTATTTACTTTATTTAGAGCTCTATAAGTGAGGAAAGGGGAGAAATGAGAGGAAATGTTTGGACAGTGCTGGCAGGGTGACCAATTTTGAAGCACGCAAGGGGGTTGATTTAATGAAATGCTTAGCTTCAAGGCACAGGGAGTGGAATCAGAGCATTAAGCTCCCTGGGACTGTGGCGTTCAACTCACGATTGAAAAGCAGAAATCATTTAGTGTAAAAATCGCGAGCTCAGGTCCTTGTGGTGTTCCAAGTTCAGCTCACTGCTAATGAGCAGATTTTCATAAACAGTAAAATGTGTGAAAACAAAGCCTTGAAGCATGAAGGAAATGTAGGAAAACATACAATCATATCTGAAGTGTAATACTGAGTTTTACCCTACATTTTACCCTATTTCAATATTAATATTACAAGAAAAGTTCTGCTTTGTATTCTGAAAAGTGTTATGAAGCCATTAAAATAGATTTGTGTGAGGAACAAACCGAAACGTTATTATTTCCTGAAGTCATTATTCTTCAAATATATTCCATCAAAACTCTGTAATGTACTTAAAAATTTATATGGACGTGGGTCAACATAATTTTTACAGCTTTACAGATCTGGTTTCCTTTCACTTTTAAATATATGGAAAAAATCTAATGTAAATATAAATTGCAAGGACAACCTTCAAAAACACTAATTTGGAAAAAACAACAGGATAAAGCAGATGCTTCCTTGAATTCAACAGTCATTCTTGAATCTCAGTTAAATGCTCTTAAATACTTGATTCTAATTGGTCATTAAGTAAGTGTGAATATGCTGGTATATCTAATACTTTAATTATATGGAGAAAAATACCAAGCATAATCTTCAAAAACCCTCATATTGAAAAAAAAAAAAAAAAAAAAACCCAAACAAAACATGACAGTAAGAAATTAATGAGACAATACATTTTTGGGTGAATTATCCCTTTATTCATCCTTTTTTAAAGTATTATTATTATAGCTAGAGAATTACATTAGAAAAATCAAGTGACAGAATTGTGGTTAAATGAACTAGAACACAACCAGCACTCTCTCGTTCTTATTCTTTACTAAGCTTAACCTAGAAATGATGTAAAATCCATACGAAATGACTTTTCTTTCTGTGAGTGAGTGTGTGTGTGCCTTTATCTGTCTTTGTGTGTATTTTATTACCTGGGGATCGACTTGAGATTGTCCCCTGTGTGAAACACATCAAAGCTGACAGCTCTATCACAAAATTCTCATGGCCCCTCGTCTCCTCCAATCTCACTCCTTTTCTTTGTTTTCCTCAGTGTTGATTTTCTGTGAGAATAAGCAAGTGTTTTGGCTCGGTGGTGTGTAAGTCCGCCATCACTGGACCGGATAAATTCTCTGTGTGTATTTGTTTCTCCGTGAAATTGAGAGTCAGATTTATTAGTTTATGTTTGTCTTGTCTCTTGGTGTGCGGTCGTGTCCATTACATGCGGCACAGAGAATTGTGTGTTTTTCTAGTGCTTTTGTATGTGTGTCTGTTCTGATGAGCTTTCAGTGTCCTCGATTAGAGTTTCCTCTCCATTTCACCATCTCAGAGACTCAGCGGGTCTCTGTGAACCTGTCTGACCCCTTTCATTTTCACAGCTAACACTGCTCTTAAACAAATAACGAAAAATGACACCCACTCACACAATGTATACATAATACACCCCAGAGATGGTAATTAATGTTTGTCTTTTTTTTTTGCCTGATTTTTTAACCTTGGTTAACCATCAAGCGAAAGCCTGCCTTAAAAATAAAGCAACAACCTTATATTGTCATTATTCGAAATGAAAAAAGGCGCTAAGGACAACAATTTGAAGCCAAAAGGTTAGCCGTCATTTACGTGTGCCGTGCAGGAAATTAATTAAAAATTGTTTGAGAGAAACGTAAATGCTTTAGCTTAAATGAATCTACACAGATGCAATAATAGTAAAAGCATTAGCAAACTGACTGTGGAATGTAAAAAAATAAAATAAAAAAATAAAAGACCAAGCAATATTCCATTGCTCTTGGTCATCAGGAAGCATAATTAGGTAAAGGGGAGCAATAGTGCCCTTGTGGCTCAAAACACAAAAAGGGAACATGTGTCACATCCCTTAATTAATTTCTCATTTTCTCCCAGCTCTGACCACGATTAATTGCTAGGCAACGGCTCCAGAGGCAAATTCAATTGTTTTTCATTCAATTGCATTGTGATGTTATCATTTAGGGCCATTTGATTGCCATGTGTTCCATGTGTCAATGAAAAACAACATGGAAAAAGGTAGCAGGAGATCAAGGATTGGTGAAAGACTTCACCGCATCAATTTCAGCCGCAGAGAACAAGAAAGATGCAAGAGACACTTTTTACCATCATAAAAAAGCATATTTAATTCTCCCCTTCTTTTTAATCTCTGTGTGTTATGGACCATAAACTGAGAACTCTGTTAACAACAATATTATTTAATAATAATAATTTATTATATGATTCTTTATGCATAAATCTGCATTACAAACTCTAATTAATATAAGTAAAAAATATAATAATTAATGCTGTAATAATTACTATAAGTAAAATGTAATAGCTGAAGTATGATAAAATAAAAAATGATTATGCATTATTACTATTATTCATTTTATAAGTATTGTTTTATAAATATAGAATACGTGTATAGGTATTTTTTAAAAAAATGCATTTCATTTTATATACTATTCATTGCTAAAAATTATTTTTAATTGAAAATACAGATATAAAAAAAAGAAATTGTAAAGATAACTATAACAACAACTATATTAGCTTCAACAACAGCGGACGATAACGTTTTGATTGGCTGTCATTGTTTTTATTGTTTATCATCTGAAAAAAATTGTTCTGAAAGTGATTCCAACTATACCGTTTCTCTGTGCCTTTAAAAGTGTGGTGTGGACTCTGCTATTCTTTTCTATTTAGAACATTTTAGAACTATATTTTTATTATAACCATAGTTATCGTCCTTGGTGTGAACTTCATCAACATATTTCACCTATTAATTTTACATACTTGTGGATCAACATATTTCAGCTATTACTTTTCACTTATTTAGTGATTATTAAAGCATGTAACATTTGGTATATAACGTGCCACCTACAGTATAACATGTGAGATGATAATGCTTGTTGTCAAGTACTCACTATCAGTGTTTGCTGATGAACATATACATTGCACAAGCTACTATCCAGTACAGTGCATATTCAATTTTGGATTAAATTCATGCTCTCTCGAATACTTAATTCTGACTGCTCATTGCACGAGTGAATATGCTTGTATATTACATACCATTAACCTGCAGGATGTGTGTTTGGAATAGCTGCTCGTAGCCGTCTGCATGGCAGGTGTAGTTGCCCATATGTGTAGTGGTCACCTTGGTAATGTACAGTGATCCATCATCTCCGAAATCCTGTTAAAAATACACAAAATTACATCAACATGACCTTAAAGAGTGAGAGATTATGACACACAAGTGCAAACAACAGCCCAGAGCTGGAAATGCCAGAGTGAACTACTATAACCAACGTTAGTTTGAATGCATAAATCTGCAAATAAAAAAGTGGGAGTGCAATCAAGCATCCAGATACTGGATTGCAGAGAGAAAAGAGAGCAGCTTGCAGTGAAACTGTTCTGTGACATAGTGAAAAGAAAATACAGAGGGACTGAGAGAGAGTGAGAGAAAGAAAAGGAGAACGGGCACAGTTAAAAAACAAGGTAATCAATAGGAGCAGATTGCAGCGGACATTTGCATCAGCTCTGCTGCAGGCCGTCATTAAAGCGCTACACACACCATTTATTCTCAACACACTGCTTCTGAGAAAAACAACAAATTTAAAGGAACAGTTCATCCAAAAAAATGTTGTCATCATTTACTCAACCTCCCTTTCTTCTAATTTTGTGTATGATTTTTTTGTCTTTTGCAGAACACAAAAGATGATTTTTTCAAAATAACATCTGACTCCATCGACTTTCATTGTATGGATATACAGTATATATATATAAAGTATCTTTTGTATTCTGCAAGATGAAAGAAAGTACAGGTTTTAAATTTCATGCGAGTGAGTAAATTATAGAATTTTTATTTTTGGGTGAACTATCTCTTTAAAAATGAGAGAAAGAGCGAAATATATATATATTTTTTTATGAGTATTTATGCAGAAGGTATAGAACATGCATCTAAAAAATGATGCAATGAAATAATTAGGACTGCCAACTGACGAAAGAATTACACGATAAACATGATAAATTGATAAACGATTCAGTTGAAATGAAGATAATTCAAATACTACATTATCAAGTCAGATAATAACAGACATTTAATCTACTGTTTCTACAAAGCCACACAGTTCTAACAGACTAATTAGCTCAGACTAATATTTGAGACCAGTGGCACCAAAAAAGTAACTATATGGTATATGGAATGGCTTTATATGGTATACTTATTCTCTAAACAAATTTAGTATAAATACAAATGCTCAAAAACTACTATCTTATAACAAAAATTCATGTAATTTGGCCTATATCATTCCTCCTTTAATAGCCTATATATCTACCTTAATAATGTAATACATTTTTATATGAATATCCCACATTTCTGCCACAATCTCATGATTTCAGTTAGTGTTACCACAGTAACGGGCCACATATAATATATTTTAATAGACAAGCTGCGGGCTGTAACTGGCCTCTGGACATACCTGTAATAGAACAATCAATGAAGAACAGCAGTTTGGCTGTGTGTTAATATGCACTAATAAGGATGCAAAACTGCTCACTACAGGCCACGACCTTGATTGTGCAAATCAACAAATAAACAAGCCCTTTTCGTCACAACGTGCTCTTAATGAGTGAAAACCGCAGTACAGTAAAAAAGTGCTTTATAAGGAGGCAAAACAGAGCCTCTGAATATGAAATGAAATCAGATCGTACCAAGTCATTTGAAAGTCTAATGATAAGAATAGAAAAAAAGAAGAATCAGTGCGTACAGCAACAAGCAGCATCAGAGACAACAAAGGCTGAAGAGAAACGGCATCAATGTCCAAACAAAACCCCATGAAGCTAATAAATTCAAACGCCACTGTTTTTACAAGGTCAACCGGCCTTTCCTGACATCCTGATGCTCAGGAACATGAAAGTATTCCTTCAAGGACGATTCAGATGCTTCTGATTAAATATGTAAATTTTGATTTGATTATGCTGCGGAATCCAGATAAAGCCAGAATTATGCAGTAAGATTGAATATACGTGGACACTCACATGTATGCACACAAAACCACAATGAATGTGTACACCAGTATTGTGGAGAATTTAACTAACAGCACTGACGCTGTTAACTTAGCTCAGTTTTCTACTTAATGAGCTACTTTTACCAATGAGTGCCAGTGTAGCATGATGGTACACTGCTGGTTTTATGTGACACTATTTTGTGCATGCAGCTTTAAAACCTAACAAACTGAGGCAATGATCAAACACGCTCTCAAACCCACACTCTCTCTCTGAAGTTCTGTTGGGAAGTGTGATTCATTTATGGGAATTCATTCAGATGATTTATTTGATTCCCTGATTGATTCTATATGTATGCTATAACTGTCATTAGGTTTACATCTATCAGTTTAATCCAAAAAATGCATAAATACAAATTTTGTTAGTAACTTGTAGTGCAACTAATTTTTCTAAAGTTTGACTGGTAGCTTGAAGATTCCAAAGCTACAGCTTAAAGCATTTCCCCAACACTGATGTATAGTATACTATATAAGGGATATGACATACAGAAAACCACTGCAAAATATAAGTCTAGGAAATGGCATCATAAAGCTCATGGTAAATGAACAGAGAAATAGGATGTCTTGAAGAGGCATTGAAGAGTGCAAACCATCAGCTCCTTCATTTCCCTTGACTCTGAACCAGCTCAATAGTGCAGGCTCCGTAACCCAGTCTTCAGATTTGTGAGTCACCAAGGGTTAATTGTGGTGTTAGAACTGATTAGCTTTAGGGTTTTCAGACTCTAGTAGCTTACAGGCATGCAAACCCCAAAACATGAACCTACCTGAGAGGGGATCTGCAGAAAGGAAATCAATTGAAACAACATTTCAGTTTCAAGAATAATTTTAGGTGCAAAAGAGAAAGTCAACATGCAAAGATAGTTAACTGCTGGTTATCAGATTTCTGTTGCATAGGAAACAGCCGTCACTTTTTAATAATTAGACATCTACTTTAGGCAGTCTTTTTTTTTTTTTATCATTCACCTTTATAGGCCATTATAATATTGAACAGAGTGAGACCATAGCTCAAACGGTTCTTCTTGCTAATCCTTAGTAAAGTTTTCCCCACAGTATCTACTTTAGTCTTTAAATCCTCTTCTTTTGTTTTATGTATTCAGGGAGCCGTTTTATAATGGCCATGCGGTGGACTTAGTAGCGTCCCATGATGCAACGCTCAGCAAGCGCCCTCATTTTATCACATTAACGTGCACTAGATACTTTCTCACATGAAGACGAGATTCACTGATCTTAACGATATTACCTCTAACTATACTTGCATTAATGAGGTTCTATCTGATGGCAGACTAAAAAGTAGACACAAGAAAGAAATGCATAAAATAAAATATTTATACAAATAAAATTCACTGAACTTAACGTAACAATATAACCCCAAATATATTTGGATAATGGGGTTCTATCTGACAGAAGACCAAAACGAAACAAAACAAAAACAAATCACACAAAAAAAACAACTCTAAAAAAGATGAGGTTCTCTGAAGGCAGACTAAAAAGTAGACACAAGAAAAAAAGAAATGCATAATGATTCAAATCAAACATTTATAACAATAAAAATACAATTCACTGAACTTAACAATATAACTATAGTTGGATAAATGAGCTTCTATCTGATAGAAGACTAAAAAGTAGACACAAGAAAAAAAGAAATGCATTACAATATAAAAAACAAGGTTCATGTGGGACGGTTGTGACAGACATGATAACATTAATTTCTCTGGGAATGCAGGATACCCCAACGGTATGTGAATGTTTTTCTGCCTACTAGAGTCTTCTGGTTTAGGTCAGCCAGCTTTGCTGTCCTAAAGGATTGTCTGTAGAGCTGCTGACATTTAAACAAGCTTTCCTCTGAGTCTGTAGATTATTCATGTAGATGCTACCATCTTGTGTGAGTGTGTACAGTGTGTCCCGTCTGGCTGATATTGTGGAAGGGACTGCAGGGCGAAGGTTCTTGAGATGGATCTTGGCAGCCACGGACTCCTTCCTCATTTAAAGGCCTCATAAACGTTTAATGTATCGAGGATGACACAGAGGCTAGTGTTGACTTAATTGAATAAATACCCCAAATGAGACGGGCTTTTGGTTGGTCAAATATATACACAGTAATAGAAGTAAAAATACAGAGTAACATACATAATCATGAAAAGCTTTCTTCTACATTATATACTATATTGTAGGTTAAACAGTAGTGTGTTGGGAATACCCCCCCCCCACCCACCCAAAAAAAACCCCACCTTTTCTCTGGCAGAGTGCACATATATTTATTCATCAATATATAACACTGCGTTTAATGAATTTGTACTCATTTATGTTAGACAAACTGAGTTTCTAGCCTGTAGCATATCCCACGAGAGACATAACATATTCTCTAGACTGCTTTCATTTATATAAGTACATCTGTTAATTTATTTTGTTAACTATTTTTTCTTAAATGACTTCCATTTCATATTGGCTCAATCAAGCATCATAAAAGACTACCAAACCCATTTAGTTTCTCTTGAGTATTTTCTCTCAATTCTCATTTACACTAATGTGCTTTCTATTGAGTTGTTGAGTGATGTTGCGTTACAGTACGAACATTTAAAACATCACTCATATCTCAATTTGGTATCATGGGGCCATATTTCATCAGCTTGGGTTGGATAAGGTTGCTGTAATAAATATATATTATAGCTGGAGCGTGGCACAACTGTGGAACATCTGAAAACTTAGAGACTTTGGAAACTTTAATTTGAGCTCTTTTAGTGTTATTTAAAGGTTTCTTTTGTGAAATCCCACCTGGCCTCGATCTCTTTGTTCAATGTTTCACTCCAAACTCCATTACGTTAAAAGCTAAACTGAGCAGAAAGCACATTGAGAGAGACCAAGTAGATTAGATTGAACATCGAATGATCTCACACCATGTCGTATCATTTTAAAAACAAGGTCGCTGTTGAATGTACGTTTGCACTTGTGTGTCAACCAATTTATTGGCTTGAAAATGCTGCCGCTCACTTTTCATCAGCTTTAAAAAGGTAGATGATTGCAACACTTTCCAGATGGCTCTCGCACACACACGCTTGACGAGTAAAAGCAGAGTGTGACGGAGACAAAATTAGGGTAAAGGCGCATGTCACTCACGTTAATGTCCTTCAGCTCCAGCATGTTGAGGGCATGGTTGTTGCGTCTCCAGATGATTGGCGGCAGCTGGTCTCCAGTGATGGCACATGTGAGAACAGCGCTCTGACCCACCGTTACCGTGGTGACGCTCAGCTTTTGGTCTTCGGGAAGGCTAAGCTGATAGACCTCTGAGAAACAAAGGGAGACAAAGTGTGGTTGATATCGGCTTGATTTTTTCTTTTCCCAGTAAATTTGTTCACTAGGCGTCAACATCAGCCATTGAAATACATTTCTACACTGTGAAAAAAAGTTGCTGCCTTACATTTTTAAGCACAATCAACTTGGATGTTAAGCTGACTTGAAAATGAGTTGAATCTTGTATAACTTATGACTACATGTGATTTCTAGTGAGAGCATCATCTGGTTTTCTCAGATGCCACATTACCGGTGGGAATGTCACTTCCTGTAACACATAACATTCCAAAAAAACAATAAAGACACTTAAGTGGAGGTTTAAAAGTCCACTTCTTGTTTTATAAACCAGGCTGGTCCAGAGGTAACACAGATGCATCATTTAAAGTGAAAAGATAATAAATACAGAGCTGCTCCTGGTATGACCTGACCATGAACCAAGCCCAAACCAGTTCACCAGTTCGAGTCCAAACCAGCACTAACCTACACACTTGAGGGCAGTATGTCTGATCTCTTTATTTGTTTGTGAGTACTTTGGATGAAAAAGCATATCAAAGGTCATATTTTTTCACAATTTTATCTAACAGTCAGTATTCAGTCCAGATTTAATACAAGGCTCAAGAAGTTTTTGTACAAAAATATTCTCAAAGGACATATTTTGCTAAGATCTCTATCGGTATTATAATTGCACAAATAGCCACAAAGGAGGCTTTTGCATGTTGGTTGATTAAAAGATAGCATATGTATTTAAGGATACCTTAAATATAGCATTTACATATTAGAGTTGTTGTTTTGATTCCACACTCACTACAAATCACTACCTAAAGTCAGCCTTTTCTGATGGTATCAAGTTTGCTTGTGATTAAGTTAGCTAAAATTAAAACCAAAACTAAAACTATTAAAGATTATGGTCTTTGGTATAATTGAAATAAAATAAGATGAAAGATTTTATTCTGACTTTTATTCTCACAATTTCCGAATGTATATCGTGCAATTCTGACTTTTTTTTTCTCGCACCTGCGAGATGTAAACAAGCATTGTGAGATAAAAAGTCACAATTATTTTTTATATTTTTTTTATTCCGTGGAAACAAGCTTCCATAAAAAAAAATTACACTTAAAAAATGTAAACAAAAAAAAAAGAAATGTATACACACACACACACACACACACACACACTTATTACATATATTAGTTGATTTTTAAATATCAACTAATGTAATAAATGTATAATAAATGTGTAATAAAAGATACAAATGACAAAAGCACATAAAATTACTAAAACTACAATTAAAATGAAAACTGAAAATAGAAAAATAAAACCTAATTAAAATTCTAATAATTAATAAAATACTATAATAGTATATAAATAATACTAGAATAACACTGCACTGAGCTTGATGCAATGCATTCTTGGATTGTCTTGACTGTGAAAGATAAGCTAAGTTGCATTTGAAATGAGTCAAAATGGGAGCATGCATATAATGCCTTAGAATGCTGCCTTCATAGGCAGCTTACTAAATTTTGGGACAGATCGAGTGTGCAACAAGCCACTACGTTTTCTGGCTCTGAAATGTCACCTTTCACATAACACATAAGCAAACACACACCTGGAGCGGGACGTGGACACACGCCAACTCCCCAATTCCATTTATGAACCCCATCAATCAGCTCCGACTCTTTAGAGAATCTGATGAGCATCTAATATGACTGAAGTCGCTGTACTGCCCAAGGCGAGAGTTGAGATGGCTTTACAATCTAAATCATAGCTTCACAACACTTTATAGAATGATTTTGATAGGCTTTGTGCTGCTTTAAGCACGCATCTCCTGATAGTTTCACTTAGTTTTGAAATTAAGATTTTAATGACGGTGAGAATTAACAGCTGTTCCTACGAGCCTCTCAGCAGAAAGGCCAACCAAACACGGCAGTTCATTATGAAGGCTTCTTTTCAACTAAAAACTATTCAACTTAACATCTAGTTTGAATTTAATTATCTCCACAGCCAAGACTCAACAGCGTCATTCAGTCATTATAGGATATCTGTTGAAAGATCCTCATATACCATTTTTCAGTTTTTTTTAAGGCGTGAGAGGAATAATAGAGCCAGGTGCCAACACTTCAGTTGGTCTAATTAACGGTAAAGTCTCTTCATTTGCTTTTCAGTGGAGCTATACCCTGACCTTTTGGGTTAACCAAGGCCACCTGCTAATAAAGCAGACAGCGACTAGCCTTTAAATGAGAAAGATCAGAAAAATGTCAAAATGAGATCTCCAAGAAAAGCGTCAGCACCCTACTAGCTAGGTAAAGTAGTTATGCTCTTAAGTTAGGCTAAATACATTTGTCTGTAGAGTGAGAGCATCTAATTTAATTCCAAAAAGAAACAGTTAACCAAGGTGAAATGTATTGATTTGTTTAACAGATTTCTTTCATAGGGGGCTTCAGTGTACTTTTGTATTGCTAGCTTACAGCTAACTACTTTTTTTTTTCAAGAGTACCTTTACAGTACTTGAACAACTTTAATTTATGCCAGGCTGACGAGCTATTTTTAAAGTAGCTTCCTCAATAAAATCGCACTGAGTCTTGATTGATTTGATCTCCTTCCCATGATCATGTTAGTGACATCTAAAATGATTTTTCAGTTATTTTAATTACAACGATGCACAGAGATGCACACAAGTGAAAAACATAATCAAGCTGCGGCAAAACAAATGAGTACATGGGTTGGGATATCTCAAATTTATGCAATTAAAGATCCTGGAAATTATAACCAGCTTGCACGCAAGACAAACATGCCTCTCGCCTCGCAAACGGCAATTTCGCATTTCAGCGTTGTGCTCTCATTTAAAGCTAATTTACCAAATTAGTCGGTAATGTCTCTTATTCGTTGTGTTGCTCTCAGCTCATATAGTGGATAACAGCAGTGTAGCGCTGGTGCACCTTTAGCAACCCTCATTTAATGTCTGATTCATTCTGCATGGCACACTCTCTGCGTTCATGAGTGATTTCAGGGGAATACTTCAGTGGAACAGTTATGAGAGAGAGAGAGGATCTGAGAATATATACACCATAGCACAAATGCATGAGTGTCACTTTTATGTATTTAACCAGAGATCAGATATGTGGTAGAGTTTGCTTATTTCTAAGTCTGAATTTTGAGCAGAAACAGAGCTGCCTTACTTGTCAGTTGCCAAATTTACACTGCAAAGGTGACACATAAGTGCTTCTGAAGTGGCATTTAAGCGTCTTCACACAGACTGTGTAATGCTGCTAAGAGGTGGCATGAAGGCATTTACACAGCAATCGCAACTCTATACTTTGATATTAGGAGATGAGTTGGGTCAGAGCAAGCATAATTTATACTGGCTTTTATGCGGCATTGCATCTTTACACTGAATTTTGAACAGAAACAGAGCAGCCTTAACTTGTCTGTTGCCAAATTTACACTGCAAAGGTGGCAGAGAAGTACTTGTGAAATGGCATTTTAAAGACATCTTTACACAGTTGAGTTAAAGTGACAGTTCACATAAAAATGAAACTTCTGTCATTAATTAAAAACCCTCATGACATTCCAAACACGCAAGACCAAATTATGATATTTTTGATGAAATAGACAACAACTCAATTACCATTTTCAAGGCCCAGAAAGGTAGTAAATACATTGTTAAAATAGTCCATGTGACTACAGTGGTTCAACCTTAATTTTATGAAGCGACGAGAATAATAATAATAATATATATATATATATATATATATATATATATATATATATATATATATATATATATATATATATATATATAAATGACTTTATTCAACAATCTCTTTCTTCTCGTCCGTGTAAGTCTCTGTCAGTCTCAAATATGGTTTCCTTCAAGTTAGGCAGTTTTTATCACGCTGATGCATTCAGAGATATTCGTATTTTATTCGTATTCATATTCAAGATTTCTTATTTTCAATTTAGTTTGGCTTTAGTTAGTTATTTGATGCTATAAAAACGGGGATGTGACATCATAATTGACAGCTGTGATTGACAGCGTCTCATGAAGGCACCAAAAGGCTTTTTTCAGGATCTTCGGGAGGAGATTGGAGATTTAACTTTCAGTTCTACATTTCCATAACTGTTTATTTCACACCAACACAATGAGGTATTCTGCAGTAAACTGTACTATTTTAGAAGCTAATTAGTAAATAAATATTATGAGCCAGCTAGCTAAAGAACAACAAGCCTAACGTAAAAACAAGTGACCGTTAGCTCATAGCAGTTGCTAATTCTTTTGTCTACTAATTTTTGTCTAAAATGAGGATAACAAAAATTAAACAATGACTAAAAATCCATTCAAGTAATCCAATTCTATATGAGAAAAGCAGAGGTGTGTTGCATTAATAACTAGTTGCTGACATATTGAATGTATGTGTTAAACATAGGTGTTAACCATCAATTCTAGGATGCTAACCTAAAACAGACTGCATGAGCTAAAGATTGTTGATGTTGCTGTCCACCAAAAATTACATTACTCGTTTTTTTTAAAGTTTTTTTTTTACAGTAAACAATGCATTAATAAGTCACTTTTTAAATATGAATATGTGGTTAGCACTGCAGTTGTATTTATCTTATTTGAACAAGTCTTCAGTTTTGCTATAATCAGCAGACATCAAAATTGGAGCAGTCAGGCTACTTAAAAAAAGAGGATTGTTCTTGCGATTGATTCTGCGGGAGTGTGGTACCAACTTGATACCGCAGCTCCACTTCAATTCAAGTGTTTTAAAGGAACTTCAAACATATTTATCTATCACAGTCTATCCTGGGATTTTGTAAGCAAATGAATTAATGCAAGGATCAACAATTGATTGTGAATTCATCATTGATTGAGAAGTTGTTGCTTTCAGTTCAAAGGGTTATGGGTTCTAATATGTGAAAATATAACTTTTTATTTTAATAAACCAAAATGGCAGCTCGACACCAGAGGTTGTACATTAGAAGTAAGGACCCCTGTATTTGCATTTGCAGGACTTTTGAGCCATGGAAAACCTAGACAATATGGAGCATGTGTCTGAGCATGAGAGCTGAATTTGACATTGTTGCTTTCCACTAAGAATGTAGTGACTCTCAGCAAAACATTCAAAAATTTCCATTTCAGCACCACTAACACAAAACAAAAAGACAAGCTCAAGCGGTTTTAAAAAGTGGTGTGGACAAAGAGAATGAACTCTTGCTGACTTACCAGATCGGGGCTTTTAGAACAGTATGGGGAAATGAGAGAATAATATGAGGTACTCAGAAATCAGATCTGAAAAAAGCAGACTGAATTTGGAGAAACTAAACAGCCAATGTTAGTCAGTAAATGTCCTGTGTATCAAGGCAAACCTATTTATTTTTAAATTTCCTTTCTCACTTGACATCTGTCAACCAATCATTTTATAATAGTGCTGTCAGCTCATGCCACATTAGATCAGGAAATGCCAGTAATGGGAGGGGGGAGGGGGGGCAATTAAACCTCTCATGGAGTGTATAGACAATACACAAAGGCAACAATTCAATCTTGATATTTTTTTCTAGGATTCCTATAATTCCATTTTTGTCATTACTTAAAGGTGCTCTAAGTGATGTTGGGTGACGTCACTTCTTGTTGATGTTCAAAGTATTGTCAAAACGGAGGCTAGCTAGACCCTCCCTCCTCCTCATCCGCGTACTAACCCCCCAAACCCCACCTTAAATCCTTCTTGTCGGTTATTGGCTGGAACAATTTGTTATGTTTCGTGGTGTGGGTTAGCCCAGTTTGTTTTTGTTGCCGTTTGTGGAGCCTGGGGTGTGTTCAGGGGACAGGCAGCAAGCGGATAGTGAGGAGATGTTTGCTGTATGTGACAAAAAATGTTTTGGCCTAAAAAACGTGTGCCATCACGTAGAGCACCTTTAAGGTTTTTTATTTTTTTATTTCTACAAAACACAAAATTTAATTTTACAGAACATCTGAGCTTCTACCTTTTTCTATACAAAAAAGTAGAGATTATTTCTGCCAGACACCATAAAGGACAAAAAGCGACATAAAAGTATCATGCAAGTGGTCCATGTGACTTGAGCTATACAATTGTTCAAAAGTTTTGGGTGTATTAATATTTTAGAATCCTGAACACACACACGCACGCATGCACGCACACACACAAATATTATACACAAATGGTTCTATATATGTCCTTTTTGGACCTTCAAATTGGGGTGAATCATTCCTTTAAGCATGGCTACATCTTCATCTTTTTACCCTATTGTTATTGGCAAAAATTAATCTGAACTCTCATGAATACAAAAAATAAAGCCTGAATGCAGTAAATCAGTACAAGTACAACTACCTTTCAAAACAGACCATGTTTATGAGTGAGCTCTAGAATTCAGTAATTTTTTTCAAGCCATTCAATTACACTCTTTTGTGTCTAGTAGATTTTGAATTTGCTCCATGGCAAGGCACTGCATTTTACAATTCCATGTAGGATTGAAAGACAAATGGATTTTTCAGAACAAGGAATACAAGTGAGAAGATGAGTATTTGTTAGGTGGATGTCAGTGTAGGAAACAAAAAGAGAGAAAGAGATTATGGTATTAAAAACACCCAGATGCAGCCTAAAAAAATATGGTGCACCAATCCCAATGCAAGACTACATATAACGTGGAAATAGTATGGTTGGTGCTGTCCAGGCATTTAATCCTCAGTCATTGTTTGTGATTAATGACAGTGCAGCAAATACAGGTTTTACCCCTCATTTAGCGCACGTGTAGCAGTTGAGTAGACTTTCCCTCAGGGCTCGACCATCTCTCACAGCAGCAGCATGAGTCTTTCCCATTACAGAGTGGTGATGCTTCTACTGCAAGCAGAGCTACAGTTATTTCAACTCAGTGAGAGAAATCCCATGCACACAGCAGCAGAATACGTTTTTTAGTCCTCTTTTAGGGGGTTGTTTATCGCATGGCCCCCCAACACGCCTGCCCGCTACGCCACTCCCCCAAATTTTTTTAACAGTAGTGTAACTTTCTAGCTGCAAGCGTCAGTTAAGGGGATTTCTTTGAATTTCAATTTATTTGAATTTTTCGGTTACACTATATTTTGATCGACAACTTTAAAGGAGCTGTATGTAAGAAATGTATTTCAATTAATCATAAAATGGCCCTGATATGTCACTAGACATTAATAAATCATGTTCATTTCAAATACTTATATCACTGACAACAGTAGTACGGCCAGGATATTGTCATTTAAAAGTTATAGTTGCAGCCCTCAACTGATGTTGATGTTGTCATCTTGTGTTTTGGCCTAAAGCGCCACCCTCCACCTATCTACCAATCACGAAGTCAGTAGTGTTTGGGCATCCGGGTTGCCAGCTCTGCTCTAGTTACCACAGCTGCAGCTCCTTGTAGCAGCCTACGTTCCTGCTGGATCCTGCAGCATATCTGGCAACCTCGAGTCAGGGGGGAGGGGGAGGGGATACAGTGATTGCAGTACCAGTTTTGGCCACAATCTTACATACAGCTCCTTTAAATATTCTGTTGACTATAAGTAACATTGCATGTCAATAACATGTCAACTAACTTTCATTACATGTCATTTGAGTATTAGTAGACTGGTATGGTTAGTAAAAAAAGTTGACACGTACTTGCAAAGTTACTTTTAGTCAGTAGAATGTCTGTTGGGGGACCATCAAAATAAAGTGTTAGCATAGTATATTAAGCAGAGAGTTTACTAAAACTCTAATAAAAGTAAGTTGACATGTAGGTGCAACGATACTTATAGTCAACAGAATGTCTAAAGGGACCATCAAAATAAAGTGTTACTAAAGCCACGTTTCCACCGAAATTACCCAGAACAATTTGTCCCAGGAACATTTTTCCCCCAGAACTGTTGCTTTCTGTTTCCACCGCGGTCTAAAGTACCATGAAGATTAAACAAATTAGTCCGGTGACGTAGGAGAGCACGCACCGCTACAGATTTTTAAAAATGGTGGTTTAAATTTAAATGCTGCGTGGAGTCAACCAATCGAAATGCGGCATGAACTCAACCAATCAGCATGTTCAGCGCCCAAGTCCCACCCCGAAAGTTCCTGAACTTAGAAAAAGTTCTACCTTGCAAGCAGGGACTTTCTGAGGGGCAAATCTTTACCCCGAACTTCATTTAGACCCTGGTTCCTGTGGATGGAACACACAGAGTACCACCCCAAAGTTCCTAGTTCCTGGGGAAAGTTCCTGAAGTGGAAACACGGCTTCAATTTTCTACCTTACCTCCAAATTTGAAATGCTTATCGGCATCTGTTTGCAACCTGAGTTTAAATTAAATCATATTCAGGAATTGAACGGGAATGTAAATGTCTTGACATTCTCAGTCAACCCAATTCTGAATGGCACACAACCCTGGAATGAACACAACAATTCGAGAGTCACACCTGTCAGTCCCAAGCACTATGTAAACACAGCTAAAGAGAAAACCAGAGGAACACCAAGATTTCAGTCATTAGACTTTAGAACTGCTACTTTAGGATAGTTTACAACATACAATGTAAAAGCTCAAGAAAACAACAACAGACCCTTTCCAACAAGCAGCGATGCCGTCAACGGTCTTCAATCATAATTACCAGCTGCCCTTCCATCAAAAGTCATGCTCCGCTCTCCGCCGCCCATCCACTAGTACATTTATGAGTCTGTAAGGCTTCTGTGATAGCTGCAGAATCTTTTAAAAGTTGAAGTCATTGAAGTCAGATGGAATAAAACCTTTACTGTGACCCAATCAATGTGCGAGACAGGCAGTAATAGAAGCTGAAGAAAGGCTGACTTCACACCACCTGTGAAAAACACCATCTCCATGGCATTTGTCAGTAGAGACACTGGAGATGCGCTCATATTAGCATGCCATCACAGTACACATACTTCTAATTGGAGCTCATATACAAGAGGGACTGTTCAAGAAAAAAAATGGCATAGACTCCTGGTTAAATTTGATTAATTAAAGCGCATTTCACACCGTATTACAGAACTGTGAAACTTTTTTTTAATCTATCTTTCTCTAACTCGCCACCTTGTTTTTTTTTCTCACTTCCCATATGGCAATATTTAAAAGTCGGTATTGCCTTTCACCGAAGTCAATTTTGTTTCAAGTGAGGCACTGTTTCTTATCACACAATTCTCCACTGCCAATGATATTGAGCGGATCCTGTATTTCTGTGTGTGTGTGTGCGAGTGTTTGTCTGTTTAGCAGACAGAGCAGGTGGATTGACGTTCTCTCCGGAGGCATATCAGCCCTGACAGGTGAAAGGAACGGCATTGTGGGCTGGCGTGGCGTTAAGTAATTGCCTTCTGACTCCACTGGGGGATGTAAATAGTTTGAAGCATGAAGCATACAGATATGCCAACTGAACAAACCAATCATGATAAAGAACCACGTAGACACACCAATCACAAGTAGGAGCAAGAGTAAACAAGAGTCAAAAGCAGAAAAATGACAGGAAGATTTGTCATTTTTTAACACATTGTTGGCTTCAAAAACTTCCCCAAACAATATATAAGAAGTTTACACAAATGTAACTTTCTTTTAATTTGTATTTCAGACATTATAAGAAACCCTGAAGTAATTCCTAACTAACTAACAATCTGATTACCTTAAGTCAAGGTATATTTTACCAGTGCAAGCATAAACATGTTAAGGAACCAATTTGTGAACAAATCTTTTAGGCTAAACCAGTTCACAAAACCAGACTAAATTATTTGTTCGCAAAATGGATTGACTGATTCAACCCAATCGTTCCATCCAGTTTTGGTTCAGCAGATTCATCATTCAGATTTGGAAAACGTATTTCTAAACTGATGCTGAAATATATGCAAGATATTTCCAGTCCAATTTTCCTCATGCTCGCAGAGCCTGTGAGATTCATACATGTTGAGAACCGAGCCTGATAAAAAAACATGAGTATACGTTAATTATAATTACTGCTATGAATAAACGAGTCACATGTTAAGCCTTAAATGTGTGAACTACTCAAATAATTAAGAAATGAAAATGCTCTCTAGTGCCAGAGAAAAGGGCCAGAATCGGAGTAAACACATTTAGCATGTCTCTAAAACTTCTCATAGACCATGTGCTAATTGCTGCAATGTGGAATCGAGAGGGCATGAAGAACCCAGACAGCATCTTTCAGTAATGTACTTAGATGCAGTGCAATTAGAAAGTTTTTAGGCTGCATAATTTACTTAAACACCGCATAAGATACCTTGCCCAGCTCTTTTAGATTCCCTTGCCCTCCATTTTACTTTAGGAAGACCAAAGACTCTCCAAACCAAAACTGGACAGTTTCATGCTTTCATGGGCTGTCACCCTCCATCAGGACTGAGATATATACCCATGTGACTGATGTACACCCGGACCTGGAGAGTTTGAACAACACAAGTCAACGCTGACAAGCTCTGTTCACATCAGTAAATCCCATCAGACCAGATTCAACCTTCCTTATCATACCAAAGTGTGCTAACCCCATCAGACCAGAGTCTACTACACCATAGTGTACATTTACCTCCATATCAGACCACCAAGATCAAAATCATGCAAGAGTAAGTCTGAGTTATTCATGTGAAATAATAAATCATTCATGCAACAAATGAATGTTAAAACCAGTCAATAAATAATGTTGTTTACAGATTTTCAGCTGCATCTCCTGCATCACAATATCTCACAACAGACAAAGCCAGATCAAATGTCACAATGAATACTGGAGAAACAGCTGCTTGACTCACACACACACAACAATTTTATCACTGGAGGTCAGGTAGCTGTCTTATTGACCGTTACTGTTATACATTATTGATGGGCTGTATATAATTAGCCATAGTTTTTTAAAATCTTGTAAATTATAAAAATAAGACACCATTCTGTTTTGGAAATCAGTCCGTTTTCTTGCTGCAGTGTCTGTGTATAAATTGCAATACATAATACAGTACATCACATCATGAACAAGATTAATGAGTTTCATTCTACGAATCAATTTCTGATATGGTTTATTTGCATCATTTTGTATTTTATCGCTGTATGTGGGCTGAAACAAATTACATAGAACGGTGAAACTGCTCACAGTAGCATTAACCTCTCCATCTTGACTACATTTGACTACTATCTCACAGGAGACAGATCACTGACTTTGCTTCTATCAAAAGTTGCCATATTACATCAATGCTCATTTGCATAAAGTTAAACTTTTCTCAACTCAACTTTGTTGGACATGCCCATTTTAAATGAATGATTCCGTGTTGCTTTAATGTTGCAGATCACTATCAGTGTGAATATACATGGAGTGAACAGGGTCAACGAGGGTAGAAGAGGACTGAGAAAACATATTGAGAAAATGGTTTAGAGCAGGTGCCCATGTGATGGAAAAAGAGGCCAGGATCTGGTGAACCTGAGAAGCTCATATCAGTGGGTAAATTTCACACTGAAGGTCGAAACTGACTAAACACATTCACATATTCACATTCTCATACATGTCGTGGCAGATATCTAAAGCACCAGCTCACAGCATGAACTCTAATGCTGTTGGTACAACCAACATGCACTGTTTATAAAGTAGTATTCTTCAAACTCTTCAAAAAACATTTGTTCAAAGCATCAGGAGCTGGAAACAGAAAGTGTGAAGGAGTTCTCTGAAGGTGCCTGACAAAATGTCTTGTAATCTTTTTATCTTTAAGTTTAGAAGAATAGCAAAAGTAGCAATACAATTTTTTTTTTTTTTTTTGCCTGTAGGGCTGTCCCCACCTCATCCAAACTCCCGCTGAGATCGGAGTAAATGCACAGAGTCAGACAAAGGCAGAGATTCTCATTCTAAAATCTACTTCCTGTCTGAAAAGCTGCTTTTTGCTCAAAAACACAGTGTGTAACAACGGGATTCTCGGAAAAGTGCTCTATGCATTATTGTCCCTTTTTTTAATTTTATCCCATCCTAACATGAACAAACAATGAACAGCTTTACTTTTATTAACTAACGTTAACAAAGATAAATACTGTAACAAATGTATTGCTCATAGTTAGTTCATGTTAGTTAATACTGTACATTAGCATGATAACAAATTAAACATTATTGTAAAGTGTTATCTATATATGTTATGCTAATTATGCTAATCAAGGCTGCATCCTTTTTAGCGCAATTTTCCACCGGACAAATTGCGATTGTTAACTCATGATTTCTGTTCTGTGCGTCTGTGCGCACCAATCTTGCACTTCTATCTACTCCTCAACCAGACCACCTAGAGACTTCGGGTTTTCGGCATTATGTTAAGGAAGGTCTAATCTCGGGAACGCACAAAAAAAATCCAGGAAAAGATTTACTATCTCTTAGTGTTGTGATCCCATGAGGTGAGAAAATTGCGCTTTAACACTTTAAGGTTCATTATTTAACAACCTTAGTTAACATGAATGAAGAATAAATAAATAAAGAATATAAGAATGAACAATAATTCTTCAGAATTTATAAATCTTAATTAATATTGATTTCAACATTTACTAATACGTTATTAAAATCAAAGGTTGTATTTGTTAACATTAGTTGACTAACAGTGCATTAACTAGAACAAGGCTCAGATTAACTTTTCTCCGGCTCAGATTACTGAGGTCAGTCATGTCCACCTCTTCAACATAAAACATCTTTTATCAGCTTGATTACTATAGGCACTCCATGGACTCTGGGCGTTCATCTACTTTAGCAAAATAACTTAGTTTCCAGGCTGACACAAATGCTCTATACCAAATGTTACTTGCATCTTGAGTCATGCAGTTAATTAGTGTGCCTCAGTTTCTCTTCAGCAAATCCGTTAATGAGTACACGAAAGAGGAAAATGGTACTCAGGCCGCCACTGTTCAGTGGCTTACTGAAAAATGTGACTGTAGACTTCAATTAGAGCTTAATTAGGATCCATTCACCTTTACGATGACCGCAAGATCTGACTTTCTAACAGTGGGTTGTCAGAGTCACAGTCCATTTCAGAGGCCGTTGACCCAGTGGAATGGACTAACAGAGAAATGTCACTTCATTACATTTCATGCCAATGGTCTGAACTTGCTATGAAGAGCAGGGCTGGGATCCAAGAACCTGGATATTGCAATATTTTACTGGAACCTAATGATTTTCATGATGTTTGGCTCTGTTCACAGTTTTTTAACGCCACTAACGGAGCACTGCACTGAAAATGAAGCATTTTTTTTTCCTACTATGGTCAAAGTCCAAAGTAGTCGATTGCCGAGTTCACGCGCATAGGTTTAGTACCTATGATCACGCGCGTGAACTCGACAATCGACTACTGTAGACTTCGACCGAAAACAGGATGTAAATACAGGTATGTGCGCTGGCTGAATTAACATCACTTTTATTCATATCTTTCACATCTACTGCAGTCAGATTCACTCGTGTTCACTCTGAAGGAATCACTCACATTGGCTGGGCACTTGTAATGACACATCAAGGATGTTAAGAGGCTAAAAGCAGGTTTAAAACTTGCCCCATTGAAGTCAACAGGGTGCAAATTTTAAAAAGAGGATAACACGGTGTAGGCAACACCGATTTTTGTCGTTGTTCTCTGTACTGACAGCACTCCAAATTTACAAAAGAATTAGCTCAATGTTAAAATTGACCGGAGTTCTCCTTTAAGTCCTCAGTAGTTGCAGTTTGATTCGTGAACAATTGACTGAGTCAGCTGAATCAGTAAAAAAACGTAAAAATCGATAACAACAATAACAAAATATCTGTCGTTAACCAACTTGACTTGACTAAATCAGTGTTTCTCGACTTACTGAACTGCAAGTCATTACTTTCATCATGTCTAATTGGAATAAGAACGAGAACAGTTAACTTCCTCACACGTCCAATCACTAATAAAAAAGAGACTAATCTACTTCCTGTGAGAATGAACACATATCCATATCCAAAATATCCAAAACACATATCCAAAATATTGCACAATGAAAATAAACCTGCTCACATCTGTAACCGAGACTGAAAATGTGTTCAGTTTCTTCATGAAAATACTGCAATTATCCATTGTGCTATTAACAAATGACACTGAAAATAAGTGTCACAGTTACTGAATGTGCATTCAGCCATGACGGTGCTAATTATGCAGTTGAAAATTTCTCTCAGCTTTGTTCAATTTCAACACTTTATCAAAACCCAACACTCACCAAAAGCTGCGTAGAACTCCTCTCTAGTTAGGTGTTCGTCATCGGTGACGTCGTTAAATTTGAACAGGTCGAACAGGGTGCACTCTGATGCCGTCCTGCTCAGACCTTCCTGCTTGATGACCTGCATGACAACAAGATTAAAGATCAAAACATGAAAGAGATTAAATCCAGAGCAGCACCTACTGTATAACATGATTACTTACCAGCACAAATGTGTTTTGTGCAGTGAATGTTGCACAAGGAAATACTAACAAAGGATGTTCACATTTAAGGACATGTTTGTTTACACAATTTTGGTGCCGTCTTGGGCCTCCACATGACGTCTGATGTAAAATCTCCATCCTGAAGCAAAACTTCTCTAGTGTACCATTCTGAATAATTAAAGATGTGATTCCTATCTGCATCAGACATTGTGCATCCTGTCGGCTGGCAAACATCCAGAAGTGAGCAAGATTTTATAACAGCCTTATGCTGGAAAACATGAGGGATTACTGTAAAACGTTCTATCATACATTCATCCATGCCAGAAATATCTGATAGTAATTACAGTTAGAGAAAGAAAGCTGGAGGGATTTTTGATAATAAATGTTAGGGGTTAGATTCACAGTTAAGATTTGGAAAATGTCTTGAGCATATGCGGTATGAACAATCATATTTAACTTGGTGACTGATGGTCAATGGATTCAAAACTTACCGAAAGTGATATAAACAATATATATTAAGTGGTATATATATATATATATATATATATATATGATGGTATATATATATACCATGTCCTGAAAGCTTTAGCATACCTAGTGCTAAGACTGACCCACACTGACTTATATTACTAAAACCAGACCTGTGTGTTCAGATTCAATCCTGTCCTTTTATTATCTGTTGCCATCTCTAATCTTCTTATAGAGACTTGATAACAGCACAGAAACTGACTCAACACCTTCACTTTCTCCTCTTTTGCTTTACAGTGTTGATTTACCATTTACTTCGAAGACAAACCAAACAAACAAGCAAACTTTCAAACGCTGAAATTTGTTGATGTACCTCTCTGATATGCATGCCGCATGCTACAGGCGATGTCAGCAAAGTTTTCCATAATGAACGACTCTCTACATCCAATCCACCGTGCTTAATGAAATCCCAGAACAGCTTTAGGCATGTACTTATTCTATCCCTTTCAAATATAAACACTTCTAGATGCACAAAAATGCAGGATAAAGTTAGTTCTGGAAAAAAGTTTTTAAGCATCATTTGTTTGAAGATGCAACTTTGTAGTGAAGCACACATTTTTAAAGTGTCTTAAGCATCCAATTATGTTTTGGTGGCATTATATACAACGTACTGTATATTTTAAGGCTTGGTATTAAATATATAAAAATTTTGCATTAAGTGGTTTCCAGAATGACACTATGGGCCCTATTTTAACGATCTGAAAGTATCAAGCGCGAAACGCAAGTAACTTTGTGGGCGGGTCTTGGGCGCTGTTGCTATTATACCGGTGGGATAAATGACTCTTGCACCCGACGCAAATCTAAAATGGGTTGGTCTGAAGTAGCTTCGTTATTCATAGGTGTGGTTTGGACATAATGTGAAATAAACCAATCAGAGTGACATCTCACATTCCCTTTAAGAGCAGGCGCACTTGTTCCATGGCGGATTGCTATTATAACGGCGGATTTGCCAGGCGCACGACAGGAGCGGAGACCGACGTTCTCGTCAGGGCCGTAAGAGACAGAGAAGTGACATTGTATGGGGATGGGAGAAACCCACCCAAATTAACTTCGGTTAAACAGGCATATAAAAATTTGGGTAAATGTGTAAGCTTGATTTATGCCTATTTTTTCATATCTTCATGGACACAACAATGATTTCCCTTGTGTGTTAATATTTTTCCTTGTAATAATGTATGGTTTTCTAAAAATGAGAACTGCTGCGTCTGTGTGTAGATGAGAGAAGCAAAGTGCATGCGCGTTGTGCACACGCTACATTGATTATGGCCAAGCATGCCCCCTAAAATAGCATATGAATAACATGCGCAACGCGCCACTGACTTTAGACTAGGTTTTTCCTGGTCTGTGGCGGAATTGTTTTCTGGAACTGCAAAATAGCACCAGGGAACGTTTGCGCCGGAACACGCCTCCTCTTTGCGCTGAACTGCCCCCGGGAGCGCAAGTTCATTTCCTAATTTACCGACATGCGTCTGTGGAGGGAAAAGTCCGCTGTGCGCGGGTGCAAAATAGGAATGATACAGTACATGCGTTGGTGTACAAAATCAATTGTGCTGGGTGCAAGATAGGGCCTATATTATTTTAATAGAAATAAATTATTAAATATATGATATGGCATCAATAACAATACTCATTCATTAAGTCAGAAAGGGTTCATGGACTGTCCCTTTACTTTCTGCATGAATATCATTCCAGGTGTACCAGAAGACCTACAGATTTGAGCAGAATACTGATAGAGTTTAATTGCTCTATTAGAGCAAAATGCTTTGATTTCGCTGCAAGGCATTTCACTATATGTTCCTATTCCTAACAACTTTTCAACCTTGCAGTAGCTTCATGTCAAAAGGCCAAGCTTTTGTATTCAGGGTCGGTCTGAATTTTCAGTTTTTACATTGTCTTCGATCTGCCATGCATGAAAAGAGATCTATTCTTCTTCCACTGAGAATGAAGAAATATGCAAATGACATGAAAATATTGCACAATGAAATTGAAATGGCTCACGCCTGTAACCGAGAGTGAAAGTGCGTTCAGAGTTTTCTCTCTGGAGAAATATGAATAAATTCATATTTTGCTCATTTTGCTATGCACAGTATCTCTATGGACAGGTGTAATCTTTCTGCCGCAGGACAAGATAAAGCACAACTGACCTGGGATCAGTTTATGAACAAGTTATTAAAATAAGAGACAAGCTCGCCTGCTCATTTGCCATTTCAAATTAATTCAATAGAACGTGGGAAAAGTGATCCCCAGCTATTTTCATAACATATCAGATTCAAACATTAGATATTGCATTATTGTAAACAAACTAAAACAATGTGTATTTGCATAAAGGCTTTGATTGGACTTCATAATTCCTTTTTTAAACCTTAAAATAGTACACCCAAAAATGAAAATTCTGTAATTACAGAGTTATATAGATAATTACATTATCATTTACTCACCCTCATGTCTTTCCAAACCTGTATGACTTTATTTCTTCTGTGGAACACAAAAGAAGATATTCTGAAGACTGTTGATAACCAAACAGTCTGTTCCCATTGACTTGTTTTTTTGTCCATACAATAGAAAGTCAATGGGAACAAAAACTGTTAAGTTAGCAACATTCTTTAAAATATCTTCTTTTGTGTTCCACAAAAGAAATAAAGTCATACAGGTTTGGAAAGACATGAGGGTGAGTAAATTCCATCAAGAAAACCCATAACATTTGAGCTGCTTTTGAGAAATTGCACTCACAAACCCTTATTTCCTATGTTTTCCCTTTTCTACACTCTTGCAATTTCAATAAAACCTCATATACACTATTGGAAAAAAGGGGGTCAAGACAAAAATATGACAAAATATGTAGTGGACATTTAATGGTCTTGACCATTTTAATCACAAAACACTAGTCAGGAAATAAGCAATAATTGGACAAATACTGTAGATAAAGCAACTTAGCACCTTTGTTTTCTTTAATTGTTTAAGATGAGTGGGTAAACTTGCAGACAGCTTTTTACAGAATGAAAACTCAGTGTTGTTCCACTCAATGTTGATGGCTTAAAACAGTTCATGAAAACAGTTAATTTGAGTTTAATGTGAGACCAGGGTTCAAATCTGGAATATGACCAGGCCAGCCTTGATGGACTTGTTCTCAAGTGACTTCTTGATTGTCTTTGAAATTTGGGCAGGAACATTGTCTTGTTGAAAAATAATATTTGATCATTGATCATTTGGGAAGCAAGCCACTCTGCAATATTATCCTGTACTCCAAAGCATTAAATTACTTTTCAGAGTGAAGCTCACCAATACCAGCAGCTAAAAAAGGCTCCCCACACAATGACAGCTCTTTCTCCATTATTCATTATGGTAGAGATGCATTTATTATTAGATGCATTTATTATTATATTTCTCAGCAGATTTTTGAAGTCACGATCTGGAGCATCACCATGCAACTCCTGTTTCATCGTGATTCTTCACTCCACACACAACTTCCCATATTCTGCCGAAAAACTTCAGTCTGTCTTTGAAGTTTTTCTGAGACAAGCAGCAATGGCATTTTAAGAAGTGCATTTGCTTAGATTTGGCTAATTTCCTGACCAGTAATTTGTGGTTAAGACAGTATATATGTTAGCAGCTAATTCTACCTTGGTGACATATAATTCAGCATATCATAAATACTCAGATGTTTTACATTTGCAAGGCATAAAAACATGTATGAAAGATTAAAACAGCAAAGGTTTAAAATGATAAATGATAGCTCACTCAACAGGCCCAAAACACCCTGACTCTGGCCTCAATCCATCTTTATTGTTTAGCCCTACAACATCTCTATTTTTCTCTTTTATCAGAAAACTGACCACTTCTGTTGGTTTGAAAATGGTCATTAAGATGACAGATACACGTTAAGAAGGTCAAAAGACCCCACTTAAGTATGTCAATTAAACGGGTGAAAGAAAAGAGACTGATTTTGTTATGACCTTGAACTGTCTTACCTGTGAGAGCTCACTGCTGTCAACTCTTCCACTACCATCTGCGTCAAAGCGCTTGAACATCATGTCCACCAGATGCTTCCTAGTTGCCATATCCTTCTCATGGCTGCCATGGTTACCAGAGGTCAAGTACCTCTGAGCGTGTAAGTCCAACATCTTGGTCTTCAATTTTTTATAATCTCCCAGACGACAGTTATCATCTGTGAAGAGTGGGAGAGAAATGGTGGTCAGATCAGTGAGGGATATGGAGATGGATTCACGGTTCTGCAGCATTACTAATTCATCAATACTGTGGCAATACAAAGCCCTTTTTACAAATGGTCATGTGAGGAATTCTAACAGGTCTGTCATGTAAATAAATGATGAGAATTTGCAGATTTGGTGGATCTCACAAGAAGAATCAGACGAACTTGAGGATTTCCACATGCATTTTCATTTATACATTTGGTAGGCACTTTCATCAAATGTTAATTATTAGTGCATTCAAAGCATATGGTTTAACATCCTGCATTCCCTGGGAATCAAACCCTCAACCTCTTTTATATAAATATTAAAAAAAAGCTATTTTCTGTGAATGTGTGAGACTTCTGATTCATTAGCCGCTATAGGCAAATAACTAGAATAACAAAGTGCAGTAAATGGAAAAACTATTTGTCCTACAAACGTAAAATAATATGATAACAAATACCAGTTTGCAATATCAAGCAGCATACAACTAAAATAACAGGAAGCGAAAGACACCAGAAGGCTAGCGCATTTAAGTTACAGTTGGCTGCGCCTGTTCTTTATGTTAAAGATAAGGTGGATACAACAGTTCAATATACATGAAGTTAATATTGAATACCTTACATTTTAGATACTGTATTGCCACTTATTTTGTCTGTTTTGTTCCACCAATGCATATTAGTTCCAAACAAAACCTCTTTACTAAAACAGAACCACTGTACATCTCAGAGCAACACAATTTAGTTTAATGTTTATTTAATTCTGAATGATTTGGCATTCTGAATGAATGATTCAATGATTCACTTATTTAAATCCTGAATAAATCAGCATTTTTGAAGAAAAAAAAAAGGTTGAACAAATGATTCAGTAACTCATAATAACAGTCTTGTGTTTCATTCCTAAATAATCAGCGTTTCTGAACAAATATTTTCAATAAATGATTCAATGACTACCAACTGGTGTAACTATGTAATTTGAATTACATGAACAGCATGCATAAATTAAAGGTAGTACATAAGATGATAAACACAGCTATTATAAATCTTCAAACAGCTCAATCATTAAGCCTATCAACAAAATGACAAAACGCCATACTGCTGTCCCGACAATGCTAATGGGTTGCAGAAGAATCGCTCTGTGTTACACAAACACAGTAGAGGAGGACAGGCTCTGCGCATTATTCTAGCATTCGTGTTAGAGAAAGCACTGGAAAGGTGACATAGGGACTTAAAACAGTTGCTGGAAACAATGGCTGGGAAGTCTTGTCAAAAAGCATTTGACAATATTTGAGATGTTTTTGTCGTTATATGTAGCTCATGTGGTGCAGTGTGGCTTCTTGTGAGAATACCGATGTTGTTTCTGGGGCATAAGAGATGGATAATGAAAGGCAGAAACAGAAATGAAAGCAAAAGAGGGAGAAAGAAAGAGGTTAAGGAAAAGCAGCTGGTTTTAAAGACTGTCAAACTAGTTTCACTGACAGATGTCAAGTCATTCACAGCTCATCTACACATGACTGCACCACTAACTGCAATGTGTGTGTGTGATATACTGAGATATATGGATATACGTGTGTGAGCCTGGTGTTGTGTGCATGCGTGCTGATCAGCCAAAGCGTGCCACACATCACAAAATGGCCTCTACTTTGACAAGCCACTGTGGCAGGAAAGCATCCTTCCCTAGAAATGTCAGAATGAATAAAAGATAAATGGCTGTCTACCGACTACCTTGCCCAGAGGAGATGAAGGTCAGTGTCATCAAACCTATGTGTGCGTGCACGTTTGCACACATGGCACATTAGCATTCCCATATTTTGGCTCGTGGCAAATGAGGAACTGCATGTCTTCTATCATATTCCTGAATTGCAGATGTGTGACTGGGGGAATATTTATACTGCATCATCCACCTGTGATTTGACAGCTGTAGAGTTCCAGCAATGTTGTTATACCGTGCAAAAGGCAAAATTCTGAAATGTGTGGAAAACTGGAGATTTCTAGAATCAGAGCTACATGAATGAGCAGCATTTCAACAGGAGCCTATCCACGTGTCCTTTGATTTTTAGCGTGGACTGAAGCTGTGAGAAACCATGTTTGTGGGGGAAAAACGCACCAAAGATTCATTTGCAGTACATATATTATAGTGACACAACTGGTTATTGAAAAAATAAGGACTGTTTCCGAAAACAGAAACCCACAGTATTTTTTGGGGCTTTTGTTTACTTCAAAACACATTTTTCTTGTGATCTTAACTTGAAAAACACACACAAAAAAACAAGCTACAGTATTTTGTGTTTTTCTTTTGTTCTGTTAAAAATTAATTATTTGCAACATCTATTGTATATTTACTGTAACGGGATTTCAGGGCTAAAAGTTTTCAGAGTTTCAAGAGGTCGATTTATTTTCCCAGAAACAGTTTGAACAATCAAAGGTCCAAAAATAACTTACTGTACAATGCAGTCAATATGTTTGGATATGTATATGAAATTTAGGGATGCAAAACTAGTAAGCTGAGAATTATTTTCATGTTACGGCTGATAACCAATAAATGGCAGATATTACAATTGTATACTATATTGTCTGAAAAAAAAAAAAAAAAAAAATTTATATGCATTGTATATGTATATATGAAGAGTTCAGATGCAAAAGCCTCTAACTGCCATCTGAAATTTTCTTCTAGAATGATAATTTCTATAAAGCTTATATATTTAAGTTAAGTAATTTCACTTAAATGACAATTAATAGGTAATTTGCATTGCCATTTAAGTGAAATTATTGAACTTAAATATACAAGCTTGATAAAAATGATCATTCTAGAGGAAAATTTCAGATGGCACTTAGAGGCTTTTGCATCTGAACTCTTCATATATATATATATATATATATATATATATATAAGAATCCACAATCTCTCCAAGAATGCTGATTTATCTGGGATACAATCACAAGTAATTATTCAGTTCCATTCTGATTTATTTGCATACCACACAAGATAAATGACTTCAAAGCAGCTTTAAAAGAGGACAGTGGTAATTGCTCGGACTGGCAGTTATGTTTTAAGAGAACATTGACTGGACAAACACCAAAAGTACCACTGTCATGACATTCCTGTCCACTGTTCATGAGATTGTGCATCTTTTCATGGCATATGCCACTTCAAATGCTCAAGTTCATAATATGAAGGAAAAAAACGGTATATTAAATAATGATAAATTACTTGTGGAAAAGCATAATAAACTAAATAAATAATCTGTTCTGCATTAGATGCTTATATGCTTCATATTTTATAAAGAATGCTGAAGTGAGAGCCAGTACATAAGGTATGTAGGGTGTTATACAAAAGGTGGATGAAACGTCTACACAACAGCAATAGGTTTTACTTATAGCAAGAACAAAAATCAGAAAGGCATTGTTTCCAACTGATCTATCTATGCATTCTCTCTCCAACTTTCTCCCACAGAGGAGCACATTTACTAAGTTCTTCAATGACCTTCCTGTCTTTATTTGTTCAACCTTCATCCCTCAGAGAGTTTCTTATGGATGAAGGCTATTAAATATATATCCGTCCTCCAATGTACGACACAACCGAGACCTCTAGTACTACAGAAGGTCACTGATAATGGACCGATCATGCAACGGTTTCTCATCTCAGTAAACACACACGTGAGCGCCAGGTCCGGTGGAAATAGCACTCCATCCATGTCTAACAAGAAACCAGATTCATCCTCTAGTGTGATCCTGAGTAAATGATAGTATGATGCCATTGCTCACATAGGACGTGCAGTTGATGGTTGTGACCCGTGGCCCGGCAGCGAGAAGCGTGCTATGGCTGGTTGCCCATTCTGATGGGAATTTTGGGTCATCATATTACTTTGCAAAAGTGAGAAGCTGCGATAAACAAGTTTGTGATGGGCAATTCGAGACACGTAGACAAATAAAAGTGTTAGGCTGCATGTGTCTAGCTGTGGCAAGCTGCTGTTATTTATAATTGGGGTAATAATTTATAGGATAGAGCGCTAAGAAATTACGTCACAATATGCATTCGCCTAAATATAGCCCTGAACAATGATAGTTCACTCCTTAGACCACACACAATAAATCTTTCATTTAAAACTGTTTACTAATTTAAATGGACTCTCCCTCATGTCATTCCAAACTAGAAAAACCGAACCCCCTCCTCCTCACCCCCAAATAAATTTTTTGAGCACAAAATCAGAATATTATAATGATTTCTTGAAAACAAGGTTTCGTCTAGCCTATATTCAAAGTTCGTCCTGACATCTCTTGTTAAAATGGCAGTCTTTGAATTTAACTTTAATTGTATGTCCTTACATTTAAATTCTATATTCTGCTTGCTACCTCAATTCAAATTCAGAAAATAAATCGGAACGTAAAAAGCATTCTCAGTTCAGTTTCATGTGACATCAGCACACAACCCTGCACTTCACAGTTTGCCTATGTGCCAGAGCCTCTTAAAACGGTTCAGAATATCCATATTCTTTGACAAGCATTACACAAATGCAGCATTGAGCACAAAGTAATTTAGCACAAGCCATAAAACCACTCAAGTGGCCTGCGTGGTTCACTTTGAAGCAAAACTTGACACGTCCAGGCTGCCCAGAGGAATGACACAGAAAAAAGCATTTGATCTCTCTCCATTTGAAATTGGTTTAGACGGCCACCTGCATTCATATCTGCATGTTTGATCCACTTCGTGTGATGTATGTGACCCTGATTCACTTTGAAAACCACACTGGTAAATCTAGATAGATCAGATGAAATTCAGTCCTGTCAGACGGTGGGTTTAATATGGTGGAATTAATAAAAACAGCTTGAGGGCTTGTTAACATTAACAAGCCAATTTTATCATTTAGATAATTCATTAAGAAATAATAATAAAACGGGCATAAAATAAGTCATTACTTTGGGGGAATATTACAGATAAAATATCATTACTCAGCTGAGATCACTCAGCAGCACCTTTAATGTTTTTTTTTCTTCTTGGCCTTCTCCACTGTTTCATCACTTACTCACCTTCATATCAATTAAAACCTGAAACCTTCTGTGGAACAGAAAATTAAATATTTTGAAGAACTGTTTTTGTACATACATTGAAAGACAATTGGGTCCAAAACAACACTGGACCCCTCCGACTTTCACTGTAAGTAATAAATAAATAAATTCAAAATGAAAGTTTCACAGAACAAATGCATCCATAAACATTTGTAAAGGCACAAGGGTTGAACTTAATCTCAGCTGAGTAATGATATTTTATCTGTAATATTCCACCAAAATAATGACTTACAGCCGAGATCTTCAGCACTGCTCCAGGGGACATATGCACTGTCCTGCAAAGTCCTAATCAAAGTGTATAGAAAATCAAAGCATTCTTGGTTTCATTAACTTATCTGTCACACTAATATTTAGTTTGCTAGAACTCATGGGCGTCAGTTTGGTTTGAAATGTGCTGGGGACAGAGACGCATTCGGAAGTGCATTTTCAGAAGTGCTGGGTACAATGACGCCTGGGTACAATGAGGTCATGTTTTGAAAGACGATGTCCTGTAGCTTACTAATGTAAATAAATAAAAATGTATACAAAAATGTGATGATGTCCGACTCGATTTATGAAGAAGAAAGCCTTAAGTTTTCAAAAAGCATTAGACATATGACCCACTATTCTGCTTCATAAGTACCATGTTGACAATATGACATGACGTGGTTTAATGTACCTAAACAATGATTACCAAATTTCTCTCTCATATTGCTCCTCATACTGAAAACGTTCAAAAAAATCGAACCAAAAGTAAAATTATTATGGACGTAATCTGACATTAAGCGTTTCTGCTTCATTAGAGCCTATTGTAAGGAAAAAGCTTAACGTGGTTTAATGTACCTAAACAACGATCAATGATCCCTAATTTTCTCTCTCATATTGCTCCTCATAACCACTGAAAACTGTCAAAAAATCTAACCCAAAGTCCAATTATTATGGACGTTATCTGGTACAAAATGACTCACCGAAATCGACGCCTATGCTAGTACTACAGTCTGTATCACCACAGTGAAATTTTCGCTCTGTTGTAGAGATGCCCTGTGATCATCCCAGATCGGTGCAACAGCAGTAGATCAGGGTCTCTGTGTGCTGACTTGCCTCTCTGTTCTCAAAGTACATCGCTCTACATGCTCTATACATCAAATACACACCCGGCTTCAGTCTCTGCTTCAGTCTGAGGTCACTGATCCCAGTCTTTAAGGGCACAAGGCCAGTGCCATTGCTGTCAAGTTCTGGCGCTGCAGAAATGGACGTGTGAACGCAGTGGGCTGTAAAGTCTGCTCTCTATCTCTCTCTCTCTCGCTGCGCCTGACCACCTAACATCTCGCTGGAGAATTTCACAGGGAGCGCATTCAATAACAATCTACCTGCTGCTGGATATCCATATGAGTTGTTGCAATGACAAATGTACAACTCTCTGGCAGCCAGGCTATTATTCAGGCTCTCCCAGTGTGAAAACTTTGCATTTGCCTTAGTGTTTTGTCCTTTTTCCTCTTTCGTCTTCATTGTTTTTGTCTCTCTTTGTGTCTCAGTAGTGCTGCTTTATTCTACATAAAGTAAGTCATCTTCTCCAGCTGTCTACCTCTCGTTTCACCTCTAATTTGATTTCCACACTCTCTTTTCTCCTGTCACAGGTTCTTTCTATTCTCCTTTCTTACCCCTGTCCCTTTATCTCTGATTTCTCACTTTCGCAGGCACTGGTACACCTTTGAGGAGCTCATTACCTGCCGGTAGACGCGGATGTGGCTTCTCTTCAGGCTGGAGGTGACAGTGACATTAAACAGCTCAGGGTCTTATTATCACTCTTCTAAAACCGTAACAGAACAATCTCTCTCTCCTTCTCCCTCTGTCTTGAGCTGTAAGGACCATAACAATTTTTATATATTTATTTATTTTTTGAATTGGGAATGTTCTGAAATGTCGAGTAGGCTGCACACATTGGTAAACGTAAATTGATTATTTTGACAAATACAGTAACTGCAATTTAGCACTAAATTACATTTTTTAATAGAAATAGAAATTTATATTTATTTGATAAAATCAGTGACTTATTCATAAAGAGTCACTTATTTTGTTTTTGAGTGAATCAGTGTTTTGTACTTTTTAGTATTTATCATATTTAGTCAACCTTTTTCCTGTTTTTGTTTAGTCAAGTTTGAGTCGACTCTTCTTTTTCTGTCAATGATATTGCATGTTGATATAGTCATCATCTCAACTTACTCATGGGAGAAAAAAAAAACTTGTCGACAAACATTTTCCATCATAGTTTCCGTTAATGAAACACTAGAACAAACACACTTGGAAACCTTAGATTTCTATAGAAACTTTAGCAAAATTGTTTGTAATGATGCAAAAGTGAATCAGATTTTACAATGGAATTCAAGGTCATAGCACCTGCTGAGATGGTTTGTGTGGGGCATTCAACACCATATACAAAAACACAGCTTAATTTTGAAGCATGCAATGTATGCAGGCTATATATTTATTTAATTAAATCTCAACATTGGCAGTTTTATAATGCGTAAGGCCGCATCACACTATCAATTTTAATTTGATTGCAAAGCCCTAGACTCAAGTAATGCACACATACTACAGTCATTTTTAGCAAGGTCGGTGGAAGCGAAACTCACAGTTTAAGTGCTGAAGGTCCCGTACACACTTGGAGGAACTGAATTTGACAGATATAACGAGTGAGAGGCTGACAAGGCCGTCTCGTCAAGAGGAAAATATTTTGGCAAGGCTCGGCTGAGCCGGCCACCCTGAGGGTCAGTGACAGAGAGAGACTAGATATGAGAGGAGGACAGAGAGATTTCTTAAGGCTCTGCCACTCTTTTCTTCTGTGTGGGGCCCTTTTTTGGCACTGGTATCAGACTGAGTGGTGAAGAGTTGCTGTTGGCAGTAGCTACCATTGAGGAACAGAAGAGATATAATACCTGATAACATCAGCAGAAGAGAGGAAAAATGAGACAAAGACAAAGAAAGACCATCTTTTGAATTTAGAATGCATTTTTGTCAGAAGAAGCAACAAAAAAGCATCCAGATCTTATAGTTTTTGCCAGCAGAAGGAAAGAAACAATCATTTTGAATGATCAGGGCGACAAACCAGGTGTCTTCAGTAGTATAATATTCATTTGAAGAAACATTTATGCAACTATAAATGCTCACTTTGATATTAATTAACACTAGTGCCTCTTACATTCACAGATGTACAAAATAGTGTTCTTAATATATATTAATCAGCAAAATTTTGAATTCTTGAGTTGGAATGTGAATTGAATTGAATGGGAATGACAGGAAAAGAAATTCATTGAATTGCAATTCACAGAAATTCAACAGAGCATTCTGGGAATTGAAGAGTTACTCTACCCTGGTTTACAAAATTATGTTTATGAAATGTAATAAATAATATAAAATACTACTAATAATATATATATATTTTCAATTTGTTACATTTTAATAATATTTCACAATATTATTATTTATTTTTTTACTGTGAATATATAGGCCTAACTAGTGTAGTTAGTTGAAAATTACATTCATACATTCAATTCATTCATGAATTTCTTCTAATTCAATTTAATTCTTCTAATTCTACTTAAATTTTTCCATTCTGTTAATGACTTCAATTCTAATTCAGGGATTAAGTATCAATTTAAATCCTCAATTAAATCCTGACAGGCACACGACTCTAGTTCCTAGTGTGGATGTTATTAATCATATATATATATATAAAATAATATTCATATGAACTCACACAACCAACCGATTATCCATGAGTGCAATCAATCTCTCTACCAGACCCCCAGGTCAGGGGGGTCACACAAAATCAATATGTGGTATATGGGGATTCTCCATAGGCGTAATGGTTTTTTATACTGTACAAACTGTATATCACCTAAACCAACTTATCACAGAAAACATTTGGCATTTTTTAATTTAGGTTTACGAGGAATCCATGTTTACATCGTAAACCATGTTTACATTGTAATACCCATGTCATCATACATATTTGTGTCCTCATAAACCATATATAAAAGAACACACACACACACACACACACACACACACACACACACACACACACACACACAACCTCACACAGACATGTGCTTCATTAATATCCACGTGCATCCATGAGAAAACAGTCTAAAATGTTAGATTGACGGTTCATGTCTCTAAAGAGGCAATTCAAAACTTCAATTGTTATAGGTTGTCCTTGTTTTACCTTCAAAACTAAAGCTGACCTAAAAAAGTCACCATGTATCTCAGCATTCTTGACGATCACAGGACGCCCCGTTCATTTAATGTGTGTCCAAAAATGGGCTCAGCCCACTGTGGCATTGGGCCTGTGTGTAATCAGACTGCTGGTGATAAACGAAGTAATCTGCGGTATTGGCAACCCGCTCACTCATGCTTTCTTTTTGTGTTGGCTGGTTGGGAAGGACTGTCAGTCAAACTGATAGGGCTGTCCAGCAGACACTCTTCACAGCGGCCTTATGGGAGAACCGCAACACGCATCCAGGGTTTTAATCAAAATACCAGCCACTTTGCTTCTTTGTAATGTCTTAAATTGACATTGTGTGCCTAACAACAGTCTTATGTGAAATGTGAGAAGTGGCTAATAACGAGGTTGATATTAGACACAGTTGCTATATTCACACTATCATTAAAAAGTTTGGGGTTGGCATGAATTTTTTATGTTTTTAAAAGAATGCTTATGCTCACCAAGGCTGCATTTATTTAATCAAAAAGTAACATTGTGAATTATTATTACTATTTACAATAACGTTTTTCTATTCAATATATTTTAAAATAGGGCAGTGAAAAGATTAATCGCGATTAATCGCATCCAAAATAAAACATTTTTTTTACATAATAAATGTGTGTGTACGCTGTACGGTGTAATTATTTTCTATATATAAATACACACACATGCATATATGTATTTAAGAAAAATGTGTTATTTATATATAAAATATTTATACAGTACATGCAAATATTTCTTAAATACATGCGTGTATTTATATTAGGGCTGTCAAAAGATTAATCGCGATTAATCACATCCAAAATAAAAGTTTGTGTTTACATAATATATGTGTGTGTACTGTGTATAATTATTTTGTATATATAAATACACACACATGCATGTATATATTTAAGAAATATTTGCATACATATACTGTATATATATTTATATAGTTTATATTATATATACATATAATTTTTTTTATATATAAATAACACATTTTTCTTAAATATATACATGCATGTGTATGTATTTATATATACAAATTTAATTATACACAGTACACACACATATATTATTAAAAACAAACTTTTATTTTGGATGCGATTAATCGCGATTAATCTTTTGACAGCCCTAATTTATATATATACAAAATAATTATACACAGTACACACACATATATTATGTAAACACAAACTTTTATTTTGGACACGATTAATCGCGATTAATCGTTCCACAGCCCTATTTTAAAATGAATGTTATAGTAAAGCTACACTTTTAGCAGTGATCTTTCAGCAATCATTCTATTATGCCGATTTGTTGCTAAAGAAACAACGATATACATGAAAATAATACATAACTGAGAAGTTTAAACACTGTACATAAATACTGTATATATATATATATATAAGTTCTACAGAACATTCCATAATGTGTTGTGCTGTTATTTTAATTGAAGGGTCCATGTTGACCTTTCTGCAAAATAATTGCCCATACGGACAGAGTAATGAACACGTGACCATTAATGCACTCTGAAGGCTGCCATAAAAACATGAAATAACCGTGACAATCAAAGGGGAGCAGAAGTGTTTTATCTCAGAAGATCAAAATAACTATGTCACGTGTCACAGCGCTTGATATCACCTCATAAACATTAAAGGCTCTACAGTATTTTCATGCTGGCTGTGCAGACATTTGATATTCAGTTACCCGTAATGTGCCGAACAATGTTTCTTTGATGGAAAAAGGAAGGGAGTGAAACATTGAACGGCTGCCATTACAGAGTGACGGTGGAGGCCATGATATAAGAACAAAGGCAAACAGTCACCAGAAGATCTTCTACAGTCCTTTTTACAATGGCAATTTAGCTATCACAGCAAACGTAATACTGACTGACGTGACTGATAACAAAACTACAATCCCTTGCCCTTTAAAAAGAGTGTGAAAGTTTTATCTAATCTGAGCTCCTCCACTCCATATACTGTAGGAGGACAGTTTGTGATTCTATAGATAAAAAAGAATTGCTTCCCTCCCTCAAATATACATTCTCTCCTTGAACATTTCTGCACAATCTGAGAGGTTAGTGAATGCCTTCGAGCACTTAGCATTGCGTTGGAGTCAGGGAAATGAACACATGACCTCTCTCTGACAATGTAGAGCTGCACAAGTGTAACAGGAATTTACTGAATTGCAAGAAATGCAACACAATGACACAACAGAGAAACTTGAAGTGTCCTGTTTTGAGGTGTGTCTATTTTGAAGACTTGGGAAGTTAATGTACAGTGCCCTACACTAATATTGGCACCATTGGTAAATATGAGCAAAGGCGGCTGTGAAAACACATTGGCAATGGTTATCCTTTTGGTATTTCATTAAAAAAATTCACAAAATTATAACCTTTCATTGTAGTAAAACATGTGTGTGTGTGTGTGTGTGTGTGTGTGTGGGGGGGGGTCTCATTGAAAAAATCTATTTATCCAATGCATGTTGGCCACAATTATTGGCACCCATAGAAATTCTTATGAGTAAAATATCTCTGAAGTATATTACCATTCCTATGCAAGTTTTTTTGTTTTTTTTTGCACACCAGGGAGACTAGGAGCATGATATTGTCAAGCCATGACAGGAATATAAATATGAGGAAACACAAAGGCAAAATTCCGTTAATCATTTATCACAATGAGTAAAACCAAAGAATATAGTTCTGATGTGCAGCAAAATAGAAAGTGGCTGTAAGAAAATAGCTAAAGCATAATAATTCTTAAGTAATTCCAATCAACTAAAGATGTTACAAATCTGCCTGGAAGAGGACATGTGTCTATATCTATATAAGGATCACAGCTGGAGAATTGCAGAGGTTAGTTGAGTCTAGGGGTCAGAAAGCCATATTTTTTTAATCAAACAGCACCTACATCACCAGTTGTTTGGGAGGGTTTAAAGAAATATCCTCCTCGCTCATGCAAAAACAAACTCATAACTCATAGCATATTTAGTTGTCAGACACAACTGGAACTTCAAACGGGACCTGGCTCTATGGTCAGATGAAACAAAACAAAAAAAGCTTTTTGGCAGCAAACCCACCAGATGGATAAAAAGTACCCCGTGCCCACGGTTAAATATACTGCTGGATCTTTAATGTTGTGGGCCTATTTTTTTTGCTGGAGGTCCTGGACATCTTGTTCAGAAACATGGTATCATGGATTCTAGCAAATACCAACAAATTAAAAAAAATCAAAACTCTTATAATGGGCCATGATTGAATCTTCCAACAGGACAATGATCCAAAACAATTATCAAAATCAACACAAAAATGTGTCACTGAGCACAAAATGAAGTTTCTGCTATGGCCGTCCCAGTTCCCTGACCTGAACCCTATAGAAAATGAGTGGGGTGAACTCAAGAGAAGCACCACTTACATGGATCTGGGAATCTGAAGGATCTGGAGAGATTCTGTATGAAGGATCTGTATGGTCTCTGATCTCTTGTCAGGTGTTCTCTAAACTCATTAGGCCTTACAGATAAAGATTAAGAGCTGTTAACTTGGGAAAAGGACGTTGCAATAATTGGGTGCCAATAATTGTGGCCATGTGAACTAGAGAAATACATTGATTTCATAATGAGTATTCCCAATTAAATTCTGCATAACACTCAACCCTTAGAACAATTCTGGATTTACAGGTTTTGCACAGAGAGCATTTAAAATTCAAAAGTGAGATCATTATAGAATAAAAGACATCTTAACAAGCCAAGCTCACAATAATCCCCCGACAAATCTCCAGAGGTTTCATCCTCGGACAGTAACGTGGAACACTCAGAACATTCATCTTTTCCACTGATAAGCTAGCAGGGTGTTACGACATTCTAGCTAGGCAGAAGCAATTGTCCTCCCCAAGCTTATTTCGCTGCTTTGCTAAGATTGATGACAGCAGCCGTCGGGTTCTAGACGAAAAGATCCATGAGACAATTCCGAACCTCAATTCCCCATATGACAGCAATTCAACACAAAATGGGCCATTGACTTTTTTTCCTTTAAGCAGTCCAATTCAACCAAACATCACCATGGCTAAATGCACAGAATTCATCTTCATTCCAGCGCAATAAGAGAGGTGAGATGTCCCATCCATCTAACCATAGACCAAAGTATGTCCCTGACGAAATAATATCATATTCCTTGGGCGGCTAACCAAATTAGGATATCTAAATTGGGACGGAGCTTCTCCATCAAGACAATGAGTCAATTACCTTGAATGTTATGTCTCCACTAACTATGCCATCCATCTTTTTTCCACTCCTTTTGTCTTATTAAATAAATCACACACACAAAAAAATTAATAGACCAAGACTTTTCCTCATTTTCCTACATGTTTCATCCTAAGGGGCACATCAAGGAGTCCAGACTTTCTCATGCCTAAAAGTGGCTACTACACCTGTTGACTACACCTGCCTTTATTATTAAAAGGGAAGCCTCCAGAATCAGATGTGAAGAGAGCACTTCAAAAAGCAGATGACATTCAGCATTATCATTAATAGCTTGAGCTGATGATGAGATTTATAATTACAGGAAATCCTAGAAATTCCTTTCACGTGAGCTCACATTTAATCCGTTATGATATCCTCACTAAATAGCTTACTGTATATATATATAAACCAAACACCCTTATCGAGCTGCAGCAAACAAACCATTACACCCTGTGCTTGTGTGTCTGCATTCATGGTTTTAAATAGAAATGAATAGAAATTCTATAAAAGGGTCAATAACATAAAAGGCAAAATTGTAAAATAAGGTGAAATAGAGACAAAATAAAGAAAATGAGAAACTTTTTATTTTTATTTTTACATATGAGTGAACTTTATCTTAATCATATTTCCAAAAAAATATTGTAATATTGTAAATATATTTGTGTAAAAAGTGCAAAAAAAAAAAAAATATTTAACAAATATCATGAATGATTAATTCAGAAATATCATGTTTTAGGAAATCACACTACAACCTTAAATAAATAAATTGAGCACATGCTCATAAAAGAGTTATATTCAAGTCACATATGCATTGAATTTCATTGAATGTCTTTTTGAATAAATTAAGAGATTAAAAAAAATACAAAAATGTGTTTTATATCATTGATCGCAAAACATTTGATCTTCAATAAATTGTACATTTTGTATATAAATATAAGCATAATTATAGTTGTATATTTTACACTTCCATTTTTAAGTTTGGGGTTGGTAAGATTTTCTTTAAAATCGTCCATTTCCCCAACAAGCCTGAAAAACCAAAAACCGTCCTTTGACTCTAGCTGACTTTCTAATTATATTCTCACTAAATAGCTTATAGAATGAAGAAAATTCCATCTTCATCAAGCTGCACCAAACAAAGCATCAAACCTTGTGTTTGCGTGTCTACATTCATGATTTCAGGGTCTTAATAAGGTTCCCGTGTCTCAGTTTTCGGTGCAGATGTGATTGTGATGCTGCTCTAATCCTGCGCACGCTGCATGCGGATGATCAGATAATCCCGCGGGGGCGGGTTGAAACGTTTAATCACGCCTCCTGGAGCGTCGCCATGCATGACCTCATCTTTACCTCCCCAGCTTCACTAGAATTACAGAGCAATTTAAATCTGAGTACAGCTTACAGTGCATCTTAGATATGCTATTTTTTGCGATTGTTGAAAACAGTTCTCTATACCAGAAAATAAACACTTAGGTCAAAGTGGTGTAAGGTTGTGTTTACATCATAAAATGCCTGGAATCTTGCAATAGTCTGGCTCTGTGTAAAGTGGATCTTATAGCACAGACGTCTACTTTCCTAAAGGATGTCAATTCTCTTGACAGTAGACATCATTCTTGAACTTTATTGACAGTAGTTCTGTTTTCTTAAAATTGGAAGCTGTAAAGTTTGGGATGGTACAACGTGGACCACATTTGATCCCAGAACTTCCTCAAGGGCAAATAAATATTGGACAGTAGAGGAAATAACATAATTTATTTTTGAACTATGAGACTCTGGAATGGTAGACTCTGATTGGTTTAACGCACGTAAATCCCAAAACACACCCATTACTCATTATGAGAATAGGGACAACCCTTTTAGACTATGTGCCTGGCGCGCCGACCATTTTTCCTGTCGTTAAACTAGCAAAAGTGGATTCGGACACGCCCTAAGTGAACTTGCGCCGTGCGCTAGACCATGCGCTTAGATCGTTAAAATAGGGCCCTTAAAATGTGAGTTCCTTCAAATGTACAAAATTTTATGGTTAAGTCATGATGGAAGTAGGATAAAAGTGTGGGGACACTACTGTTCAAAAGTCTGGGATTTGGATTTTTTTTGGTGTTCAAAAGTGACAGTAAAAAGTTTTACTTTCTATTTATTAAAGAATTTTAAAACATGTATCATGGTTTCCACAAAAATATTACGCAGCACAACTGTTTTCATCATTGATAATAATAATAAATGTTTCTTGAGCAGCAAATCAGCATATTAGAATGATTTCTGAAGGATCATGTGAAACTGAAGTAAATTCAACTTTGCAATCACAGGAATGCATTATAAAATAGAAAACATACAAAAAAACTTTTGAAAATCGCACAGAACCAAAACTTTTGTACGGTAGTGTAAAATCTAAAACATTTTATTCAGTCAGTAAGATGAAGCACATTTGGTCACTTTTTTGACCCCCATTTATATAATTGACCCTTTTACATTATTTATTGCAAAATAAAACCTGTTTACCCAGCTACATTACACAGAAATATTTGCATTCACACATGGCTTGATGCACCTGAGCAGACTTGTCAGTTGTTTCGAGTGTCAGCCTGTACCAGAGAGTATTGAGAGAGTCTGCAGTGTGACATCTAATTAAAGCTCTTTCTCTCTCCCAGGGGGACAGCTGTGGTGTCCTCTGAGAGAGACCCACCCTGGACATCCCTCCTACTGCAGCCCAGACTGCTAATGAGCCTATTAGGGACCGCATACCTGTTGGAGCCTGAGACGTGGCTTAAAGGGATAAACTGAGAATTAGAAGAAGAAGAAGAAAAGAAAAAAAACACTAAGGCCATGAGGAACAGAAAGGGAAACTTGATTTACTCTAATGAGTATGCACTGTTGATACATGTGCCTTCCCTGTTCCCTGATGTGTTAACACCGACTTTAAAAACAGACACCTTCATTAATTCTCCCCAATAAGTATTTTCAGACATTTTTTTTGTTTGTTTTGTTTTAAATACACTCATGCCATACTTATTTAGATGCTGTTTGAAGTTGAGGCACTGTCGTACCTCGTTTTTTTTTTTAACTAACTCAACAGGGTTTTTTTCTTATTGTTCTGGAAGCTGTTTTTTTTTTATATATCTTGTAGGCACACTAATGTTAAATGTAATAATAAACCATAAAAAGGAAGATTCAGTTATTCTTTTCCTCATATTGTTTTAAACCTGTATGCTGTTATTTTTAAAACACAAGACATGTGAAAGACTGACTGAAGGCTGAATGGAGTTCCATCAGACAGACCACAAGCGTCATTAACTCTTCATTCTCATAAAAGAAATTGAAGTAATGGGGAGAAAAGAATGAGATGAATATATCATCTTCAAAACAACTCAAACTTACACAGTGTGTGGAGGAAAGTGCAGAATTCTGAATTTAATTTCCCCAGTGCAAATAGTCATGTGGCGGGTGAGTCACTGGAATAAGGGACATAATTGAAGCTTAACAGACAGAGGAAAGCTTAATGGGGGGATATTTTTCCCTAACATTCAACGCGGCAAGAAATGAAACTTTTTTCCCCCGCTCCGACTGACAGTAAAGCTGTCTTTTGAGACGTCTGATGATTATTCGTCATAAATACTTTGAAAAGTTTAAAACTTTGATGCATAATATTTTTCCTTTGTTTGATGTAATAAACAGGAGCAGCGGATACATCTTGGGGGTCCAACTTAAAATTATCTGACACGGCTTCCTCTTTATACTTTTCAGTTTTGGTTTTCTGTTCATCTTTGTAGATTTCTGTCATTTAGTCATTTCAAGTGTCAATCTGGTGGGGAAATAACTGGTGTGGATGGATGGATGGGTTGATGGATTGATGGGTAAATTTCAGAATTAATTACAAAGAAACTACCAGTAACACTTTCAATTAAACATGAAATTCTGAAGTAGAAACACTGAAATTGAATTTTTATTTAAAACTTTGAAAAACAATTTTTTAACAAATGTAATGTTGTGATGGTCAGGCCCCTTGTCACCGGTGGGTGTCCCGTACGGCACTGAACAAAAGAGTTTCCTATGAAAGTAATGCTTTGTAATTGCACGAGATGTACTGCTGGGCTCGGATGTATGCTAGCAATTAGAAAAGCATTTACATTTTGCTTTGCCAACCCAACAGCTTGCATCCCATCGTTATCCAAACCCACCGCCTCATGCCAGACCATACAGCCCAACAGGCACACAAAATCTGAAACCTCTTCCTTGGCTAGAGAGAACTCCTGCACCGCCTTCCCACTGGGAAATGGAAGTTCTGTAGCCTACAGCATATGTTCTGTGATGTTTTATTACTTAGCATTATGGCATCTACCCTGCTACTTCTAATCTTTGCCCTGGTCAGCACATAGTTTGGGAAGAATCAGCAGTCTCTTGATGTTCCGTGAAGCTTTCATCCTGCTGTTTTTGGTTAATTTGCTCTGGCGTATGCACAGGCCCCAAATCACTAGGCTCTGACAATATCAGTATTTGTAAACACCGCCTAGCCAGACAATCAAAAGCCCTGAGAGACAGGAAAAAATATTGGAGTGGCACAGCGAAGGAAACATGGAGTATAAATGAAGCATTAGAGAAGAATAGTATGCAGACTCTGGCACTTAATTGGGCACTGCTGTGTGCAAATAGCGCAGAGATGACTGATTTCTACACACATAAAGAAGACAAGAACTATTTTTGTATTTACAATAATCAGTCATAATCACTTAATTATGAAAAGGGACAAATGCTTCTGCATTCACTGATCTATACATGTTTACATTAGATGTATCTGTAGTCCAATCAAATCCAATGCATTTCCTGTTCTCTAGTAAACAAACAAATAAAAAGCATCTAAATATCCGTAGGCAAAATACATTTACCTGAGAAACAAGACTTGTTTTCAGAGAATATATCTTGCATGATGTGTATTTTTCTTTCCCATTTGGAATATATATATATATAAATGGAGATTGCGATCGGAGGATCGCAATCTCCATTTTACACAGAAAAATCGGGATTCTCAATTTATCCAGAATCGTGCAGCTCAAATATATTAAATTAAATATGTATACATATTAAATTAATTTGCTATATATTTTTATTTAATATATATACACATTAGAATCTGATTTAATTCTGAACGCTCTACTCTTGTTTTCACTTGAAGGGAGAGAGAAATAAAGACAGGAGAAAGCAGCTGGGATAGTGCAGTCAAGCATCTTCCACCCCTAGAATCAAAGCCTCCCTTCAAAGTTCATCAGCCTACTTTGTCTCTTTTTCATTTTAGAGCATAAACATTTTCCTCCAAAGCTCTTAAAACTCCTGAAAATAAGCACAAAAATTATGCCGTGAGTGCACCTGCCACAGTGAAAACCATTAGGGCCTATTTGATACAATACTGATAATTAGAACGCCTAATTATCCAATCCAATCCAATCATCTCTCTAGTTATCAAATTTCTACAGTTTAATATTTCAAATTTTCAACTGAGGAGAACAAACCAACCATTTTCTAAAACCACCTACATTATTTAAAAATAATGTTAATTAAATGCACGACAAAAAAACGAATTTTTAGAGGGCAATTTTGCACTCCGACATTGTGTTGTCTTCTGTGAAACTGATTTGCAGGACAATCATCTATTTTACACTAACCATTCATCTCTCTGGCTCCCCAAACTTACACTGATTGGCCCAAGCATGTCAATATCATCGTCTGATGGCCAAATGCTTTGACTGAGATTTGATTTGAGAGGGCGTTTAGAGGTTTGATTTCTTGGTCAGAATGTGGAAGTGGAGAGATGAAGAGTTTGAAGAATTTTCCTGCACATATATGAAGTAGTTAGGGTGGTGTATTGCATTAGGGCTGCCAGGCCTTAGTGTACTTGACAAAACCCCCAAAAAAGAGATGATATACTGTGGTATGGGAACGTACAGTTTCAGCATTGTTTTGAAATCTTTCATATACCAACTTGTTTGGAACAATAATGAAGGTCCATTACTTCAACAGACACATTTAATATGTTCATCTAAACTAAAATCATCTTCAAAAGTGTAAAGTTGTCTCAATAAATTTGGTTCTTATCCAGAAATAAATTAGCCAGCAGAACAACAATGATCATCCAAATGGGCAACAACTGATATTTGTACTGTTTACAAAATGAATCCTGGTTTAAGAAAGTTAAGTTCCTAATTCTAAATCAGATTTTACAAGCACAACACAATATGGACGTTTCATTCATTAGTGGCCATTACTAGTCCATTAGAGCTGGACATAATTTCAGAGAATCGTGATTATGCAAACCAAAACAGCCTCTCTCTTTCTTGGAAAATAAATGTCTCAAATACATGTCCTTTGCCTCGCTGCACACATCAGGATGTGCTGTTCTTATAACTCCACATCATTTTCAGAAATTACAAAACAATTAAAGATGATTATTGCAAGCAAATAAAGCACTGACACTTCAATACTAAAACATAATTATTTCATGATTTTGAAAAAAGTCTCTTATGCTTACCAAGGCTGCATTTATTTTATCAAGACATTAATATTGTGAATTATTATTACAATTTAAAATAACTTGTCATAACATTTGAATATATTTTAAAATGTAATGTATTCCTGTGATGCAAAGTTGAATTTTCAGCATCATAACTCAAGTCTTCTGTGTCACATGAAACTTTAGAAATCATTCTAAGATTAATATCAATGTTGAAAACAGTTTATTTAACTGCTTAATATTTTCGTGGAAATATTTTTTCAGGATTCTCTAATGAATAAAAAGTTCAACAGGACAGAATTTATTTGAAAACAGATTTTTTTTTGGTCACATTATGAATGTCTTTGCAATCACTTTTGATCATTTTAATGCATCCATGCTGAATAAAATAATTAATTTATATATAAAAAGTGTGCAGTTAACATAAAAAGCACTCATGCAGCTGCAGCTGGACAGTGATGGACAACATACCGTAACAAATCATATTGGTTCTATACCTTTGTAGAAGCATTCCTCGCTGTGCATGATGGTTATTCTCTGATGGGCCATACAGGAAGCTTTGTGAAGCTCACAGTGGTTCTGGTAGAGTTTGCCGTCAGATCCACACACAGGTTTGTAATGTGGTTTGCAGCGATCCAGACACTGACATTCTCCTTCACCTGTTTCTCGGTCAACCACACAGTGCTTCCCCAAACCACAGTACTTATGTTCACAGGGCCCAGGAAAGCCATTCTGACCAAGGAACCCTGCAAAGACACGGCAAATGCAGGGGAAATCATGTTAATTTGTAATGTTACACGAAGAAACATGCCATGTTCATTCACTTTACTTCATTAGAAGTCAATGTTTTCTTTTTCATATCATGGAATCAAAGTTTAAATATGTGTTTCATCCCACATCCAACTAAGCATGAACTTACTGTATTTTAAAACACAAACTTTATAAAATAAAGCACAGTAAAAAGAGTTGAGCTAGAGAAGTTATGAACAATCTCACGATTGTTTTGTCATGCCATACAGTAGCTTTATATTAGTGGTTTTGACAATGCTGGCAGAAAATATGTATGACTGTAATAAAACATAGCCTGAACTCTAGCACGCTTCCACTAATTATCAATTACAGAGATATGAGCTCCACTCCTCCTGCAGAAGATAATTTCATAAAGATTAACTATTGAAAATGCACAGTCACATTTTAGATCTCAGTTCCCCTGTGCAATGGCAGTTACATTTGAGTAAGGGAACTTAATAAAAGATGCCTGTAAAAACCATTAATAAAAACTCAGGGATTATATATAAAAAACTTTTACAAAAATTTTTTAAAAAAATGAAAGAAGAACTATTGTTTGTTTGAAAAGTTAGAACATAGCCTAAAATGTGCATTACCTTTTGATTGTATTGTATATATATATTTTCAATCAGAATATATCAATATGTATCAATATATATATATATACAGTGCTATGCATAAGTTTAGACACCCATACTAAAGTTGACTAAAAAGAGGAATAAAAAATCATCTTTTGGAAACTGAACTTAATGCCTTAATTTAAAAAAATAGGAAAAATCCAACCTTTAAGGACACCAATTTTCTTTGTGAATGAATTATGTATCGTAAATAAATAAATGTTCTTCCTTAAAATACAGGGTGCATAAGTTTGGACACCCCTATGTTAAATTCCCATAGAGGCAGGCAGATTTTTATTTTTAAGTATTTTTATTTATTTATTTTTTAGGATACTATGCATCCTGATAAAGTTCCCTTGGCCTTTGGAATTAAAATAGCCCCACATCATCACACAGCCTTCACCATACCTAGAGATTGGCATGGTCTTATTTCAGTTAGCCTAATAGCTAGTTTGATTTGCATTGAGAGATGATCTTATGGAAAGTACTCCATGCCAATCTCTAGGTATGGTGAAGGCTATGTGATGATGTGGGGCTATTTTAATTCCAAAGGCCAAGGGAACTTTATCAGGATGCATAGTATCCTAAAAAAAAAAAAAAAAAAAATACTTGAAAATAAAAATCTGCCTGCCTCTATGGGAATTTAACATAGGGGTGTCCAAACTTATGCACCCTGTATTTTAAGGAAGAACATTTATTTATTTACGATACATTATTCATTCACAAAGAAAATTGGTGTCCTTAAAGGTTGGATTTTTCCTAATTTTTTAAATTAAGGCATTAAGTTCAGTTTCCAAAAGATGATTTTTTATTCCTCTTTTTAGTCAACTTTAGCATGGGTGTCTAAACTTATGCATAGCACTGTATATATATATATATATATCAACATATATCAACATATATCTATATGACACACACACACACACACACACACACACACACACACACACAAACATATACACATGTGAAAATTGCATCTAATTAAATGAAAAGATAAACAAAGCTGCACAGTAAGAAAATGAATGTGTGTTTATTCAGAAACTTGATGACAGCTATAAATTCATGAACGTTTGCTGGTAAAGGGTGGCATATTTCCTTTCTCCAATTTAAACAAAACTCTACAGCAAAATTCCCAATGCAAAACTCTATAGCAAAATTTACAACAATCATGTTCAATACATCACAGAAAACTAAGTAAATAGCTTTTAGTCACACTGTCCTTTAGAGAGTTAGAGACCTTTTAGATGTGTGTAAATAAATTATGACTTCTTTCATCAAGTACCACATAATGACGACCTTCTCCCAGCAGGTTGTTGTAGTAAAAAGAGAAAATTGGCTTTTGCCAGCAGGGTGGACAGAAGCCAAGATAGTGTCTGATTGGTATGCACACAGTGCCTCGCCGTGACCACGGTGACATCAAAGACAAATGACTAATTCAGTCGCAACGATTTGTTATTGATGAGTCAGCTTTTCAAAGAGAAAAGAGAGAGTCTGAGAGCGAGAGAAAGAACGTTTGATTCTGATGAAGGGTTTGGGTGAAGGTGTGGTGTCCGGCTTTCATCTGCCCACCATCAAACATGGACTTTTCATCCCAGTAAAAGCCATCGCGAGAATCCTAAACAGAGTGCCATATAATAATGGTAAAATGATCAATGTCTGCACTGAAGTAACAGTACAAAAGAAGTAGTAATCAAAAAAGTGAGCCAACAAAAAGTTGACAGCGGCAGAAACAGAAGACAAATTCCGATGACCTGAAGAGGTCAAAGCAATGCAGCGGTCTTCACCGGGGAACGATTCCTCTACCTGACACCGACAGCAAAGCCATGACTGAGCAATAACTGAGCTCCGCTCTCCCGGCTGGTCTCTGAACCTAGTGTCAGCCCTTAGGTGCTGATTATAGCAGTTCCATGACATGCATGATAACTAATAAGAGCACAGCACAGGGCTTCAGAGACAGATACAGTCATATCTATTCATACAGATGTACACCCGAAGACTGCCAGACAAAATAAAGGACGAGCGCATCAGTTACTCTGTATTTGTGAATATTTTCTAACAGCCGTGCGAAAGAGCAACACAGTGGAGAAGAGTCGTGAATGCTTGTCGTATCTTAGCTATTGTAATTGATATCCGTCTGCACAAAGCCATTTGTGATGATAAATTGAGCAGGGTCTGGTTTCAGAAGAAAAAAAAAATCCCGTTCTTTTTCTCCAAAGAGAAACTGATTTTTAACCATTCTGTATAAACATTTCGAGGCAGACCTACCATGAGCTCCGAGGTTATTAATCAATGCTACTATTCTGTATATGTGTGAGTGTGTGTGACATTACATAACAATGAAAATGTAAACCAAATGTCCCCACAAAGATAGTAATACCCTATGGAATTGTAAAAAATACCTCTGGAATCAGACTGATAAAAAGACAGCAAGAATCACTTTCTACACACAATGGGTCTCATTCATGAAACATTCGTAAATATACGAGTAAATATGTGAGTGATTTGCGCGTAAAGAGACCTTCCCGAAAACTCTTCTCCTGATTCACAAATACTTCGTAAACGTCAGATATGATAGTGAAATGTGTGTGTGTGTTAATGAATTCCAATCAGTCGTAAAAGGGACGCGCGTGCACGCTCATTCTCAATTACCATAAATCCCGCCCATTAAATCCGACTGACAACTATATATGGGCATCATATTATGGCACCAAACGAAGGATTTCAACATGTCTTCTCAAAAGCGAATGAAAAAGAGAAATTTCTCAGATGCAGAAATTGAAGTTTTATTATCAGAAGTTCATTCAAAATTAAAAAAAAAAATGTTTTAATTATTTGATTAAAGTGTTCCGTTTGCAGATGATATTACTGGCTCTCATAATAAAAGTAAAAAGAAAAACCATATGTAATTACTATATATATTATTTTTTCAAAATGCTGTGTAAATATGTACCCGATTAAGGTGAATTAAAATGCAGCCTTATTAAACGTTCGGATGTTAAACGCACTATTTACGCGTGGCTGGAAGCAGGTGTAGATTTCTTTCGTACCAACTAACATTTGGAAAATACGAACATTTTAATGAATCCGAAAATTTACGCCAGAATGAGACCCAATGCTACAAAACTTGGAGTTTGATGCACAAAATTTGTCTGCAGTGAGGCAATGTTTTCTTAATGCATTACCAGGGCTGCTACAAGATTGACTGAATCGAATCTTCGAGAAAAAAAAATGATATGTGTTCAAATATAAGAGCCTTGAGTCTGTTAGTAATAAGTACAATGAATATCCCTGACTATACAATATATACTGTTATCAGAGCTGTGTTTTACCTTTGTTCTTCGAAAATAAAATTGCACTTTTTTTTATGCACATGCTCAAACAATAATGAATTTGGATATAGCCACTGGCCACTTTTTATTACTTTTACTTTTGTTTAAATATATATATAAAAAAAACATAGCCTGAAAACATCCTACACATTAAGATGAATGATGTAGGTCAGAAGAAAAAAAAAACAACCTCACTTTAGTTGCTCTCAGTGAATTTGGCATTAAAGTGTTTTCAAAGTCTGCGTAAAGGCTTTCAACTAAACACTGACACAGCAGCGCTTGAATGAGCGGTGACACGTCAAACTTTCAGAGCCTTTGTTTAAACACATGGGTTTTGTCTCTTTCCTCTTAACACTGCGTGATCGTTTCATTCTCTTGTCACCACCAAAGGTGCGAGTCCCAGACCATCTGATGTTTTCCAGCACAGAAGCCCGTCCTTAGGGACTCTGGGTAATGTAGTAAACAACACTCGGCAGCTTTCAGCTCGGCTCGCTGCAGCCCTTTAAGAAGCCTCTGTGGACTCTGCTCCTCCAAAACAGAGGAAACATCCGGATAAACAGCCTTCAAACAACGCTTCAAACTCCTCATGAAAGACAACACAGAAACACGCTGCGCTCACCTGCCTGCCATTACTCCTCCATCTGCTCTCTCTTTATCAACTACTCTGCGATTCTTTTAAACAAACCAAATCTCTCCCGGAGTCGTTGCCGGAGTGCAGACTGAGATATCACAAAACGATGGGTTCTCATCACTCTGGGGGTTGTATTAAAGCACCTGGCTGAGAGGAGCCGTATTTATAGACCGCATCGCTATGGAAAAGGTGGAAAAACACTAAGTTTGATGTGCTCCCGGTTTTCATTCATTAAACATGCTTCTGTACAATCACTATGCACGACGACTCGCGTCTCAGCACTGGCTAAATTAAAGTGAGACGGCGCAGCATCTCAGGCGTAATGATCTGCGATCTGCTTCCTCCGAGGCGCGTCACTTTGAATCAGTTGTGGCATTATTTCTCATTTATTATTTTATTTTCCTTTATTACCTGACACTGATCAACTCTAATAAATCTGTCGAAAGGAACGAGATCAGCTACGGAACACAATAACAAACTGCAACGAGATGCCTTAGAAGGACAATAAACATTGTCACTGCATGCACTGTAATTCGCATATTTGAATTATTAATAAACACAAATATCACTCTATGATGAAGCGCTTCAAACAAAGTTTGACCCTTAAACTCTGACCCTTAAATTTCAGTTCACAAGTACGATTATAGTCATTTCAAGTCAAGCTTATTTGAAATCTCAAGATGTAAAGATGTTCTCTCATACATCGTAATGCTGGTATATAGTGATTGAACAGAGAGCTTTTCATATAGAAATGAAGAATTCAATAATGTTTCCTCATAGAGGCCTTTAATCACATTTACCCAACGCAAGCAACTTACTGTGCCTCAAAGAGAATAAACTTCTCAAAGGGAACAAATGCTGAATTTTCATTTCTTTTTCATCCTTTTAGCTCTGAGACTGAGCCAAACTCAAAGTCAATAATGTGAATATTTCTGTGAATTTGAATTGCAGGAATGTTTTCCTTATATCTAATGAGAGCTTGTATATTCTACACACCTTTATATATATATTAATAAATACATTATCATTATAAATATACTTATATATTATATAATACATTTATAAATGTATATAAATGAATGCACAATATATTACCAAATTTATATAGCTTAGTTTCAATGAATTGTCTTTATTAACTGGGGATGATGCTTTAAGTTCTGAAGGTTACAGAAAGCTTTCATAGTACACTGTATAAGACTTCAAAGGATCAAGGACAATTTGTTTCCCTCTTTAAGGTTGAAGACAACCATTTATTCTACCGTTATCTTCCTTATTAATGTTTAGATCATCAATGAAAAAGAAAAAGAACGACCATTAGATGGCAACATTGTTTATCTTCAATCAGTCTCAAAAGATCTTCTATGAAAAAACAACAACAATGCAGACCCAATGACTGTTTGAATGCAAATTGAATCCAATCGACTTTTGCCTGAACTATAAGAAATTACAAACTGACTATAAGAGTGTAAAGGCATCCTACAGCTAATGACAAGCCAGGTGCCGTTATAGGCTGGTTCCCATAAAACAGTAGATATGGTGTTCAATAGAAAGCAACACTGTGGCAAAGTCAATGGTTACAAGATCAATTCAAGCTCAGAGGTGGAATCTGTAAAGTGTTAAGATCTGCACAGCGAGTGGTGTTAAACCCCATTAAAATGCAGCAGTCATTAAGTCCCACTGAGTTACACTATTTATGAGGCACCACCATGCTTCAGTAATTGTACACCCCGCAGAAACCTCACCCTGCTAATTCATATAGCATTAAACCATTTCTGTGCCATTGAGCAATTCCACCGACTATCACTGTATGCATCATCTATACTCTTTCAGGGTTTTTCAAGAGTTTCTTGTAGAACAAGGGGGTCTGTGGAAAAGAAAATCATAAATAATAATAATACAAATTTTATTCAAATAAATCAATTGTAATGAGCGGAGCGAGAGAAGGCAGGCAGAGATGTGGATCTAACTGCAGTGGTTTTAATGTAAGAAACAAAATTCAAAGCAAAGCAAAACAAAACGAAGACTAGGGACAAGACAAGTGGAAGCAAACAACACCATTACAAGCTTCACAAGATAACGAGGTAACAAGACACACCTGGAGGAGACAATTAAAGGGAAATCAACATGAAAAACTACAAAAGGTATATTGTCACATAACACGGATCCGTGACATGTACAAAAATGTAAAATCTAGTGAGTTACCCATGTAGGATAATAGAAGCTCTCCCATAGTGCACTGAAATATTAACTATATAATGTTGAAAAGCACTGATAACTACATTTCATCTAATTAAAAATGAACTATTTAACCTAATATTTAGGATGTTGTGCCAGTTTTTTTTTTTTTTTTAGCAAAATAACATGCCCACATCAAATTCTATTGAAATCAATAGTCTTTTGTGCATTTTATGTGATATTTGTATAGCACAACGCAGTAGTGTGGACGGGCCTTAGTTGCTGCCAATGCAGAACGTTCCAAATTAGTCACTTATGAGGTTCCATTTCAGTTAGAATGCCGCCTTAGAAGACAGCTGCCAATGTAGGCAGCGGACAGCTCACTAGGTTTTCGAAAAGAGTCCATGTGGCTTCTTAAACAACTTCCAAAACAGCCACTTAACTGGAAAAAGGTGTAAAAACAAAGTGAGTAAAGGAGTGACAGAGAGATAGAAAGAGCAGCAGGCATCCGTTACTATGGAAAAAAGTTGAGATTTCTAACCATTCTCAGCCTTAGGTCTAAATGAGCAAATATCACTGTCTTGTTTATTCATATACCATTCATTTAGTTGTCTATTTCTATAGTATGCCACCACTGCAGTTTAATTTACTGAGTTGGCAAGATTCAGTCCAGGCCAGATGCACCAGAACTGCAACAATAGAAAAACTGAGATCCTTTTTTTTTTTTGGCACTAACAAAACTCCACATTTGGAGGAGAAATAAAAAAAATAGTCTGAAATAGTCTTATTTGTACTTTGTGAAGGGATTACTTGTGCTTTTAGCTGAATACTAATTAAGCATTAAAAGGATAGTTTTGTCATAATTTACTCACCCTCCAAATCTGTATGAGTTTCTTTGTTCTGTTGAACACAAAAGAAGATATTTTGAAGAATGTTGGTAACCAGACAGTTGACGATAGCCATTGACTTCCATTGTAGAAGTAAAAATACTATGGAAGTCAATGTGTGACGTCAACTGTCTGGTTACCAACATTCTTCAAAATATTTTCTTTTGTGTTCAACAGAACAAAGAAACTCATACAGGCTTGTAAAAACTTGAGGGTGAGTAAATGATGAGTTCTATCCCTTTAAATAATTTATTAGCATTATATGTAGATGGGCTATAAGAACCGTTAAAGTGGGGCTTTTAAAAACACTCTCAGCAAGAGGTGTCTGGTTTTTCTGGCAATGTCGCTGCGACAACATCTGTTAAGAGCAACAACAGAAGCGTTCATCTCCCATATGAGTCTTTTGAGATTCATTACCTTCCATGTGCAAATCCCTTTGTTGAAATTAGACACCCTCATGCTTCATTGGCTTTTTCCGCTAATGAATATTCATGAAATTCAATATTAACTTTTCCTACTGAGTTGAACACTTATTCTGGAATTAAATTAAAGGTCTTAATGGTCAAAGACCAATTTGAGAAATAATAGTGCTCAGACGTTTACCACACTGGCCGCTGTGGCCTGTTCTTATAGGAATACTCCAGTTTTAAGCTTAATCTGTGATATTGTGTTGATTATCTCACAAAATAATTTAGATTCATCTTTAAAAAAGAAGTAGAAGCAAAATTCGAGATTACAGTCAGGCACTTACAATGGAAGTAATGGGGCAAATGTTGGCCCCATTTTAATTTATAAATAAATAGCCTAAATAAAACAAAAACTACAGTAATCAATCAAATGTGAAAAAACACTGCATATTCATTACTGTATAAATTAAATATAGATGGATCTTTTTATTTAGTCAAGAGCAGTGAGTAATTTATTTGTCCTTTGTTTGACTGAACATTAAACAGTGTTTTAACATTAAAACACAGCAGCAGGTTTATTAGACTGCTGCCCCTTTAAGACTGAACGCACATACCCCATTTGAATATACTATCTACGTTCACTTGAGATATGACCGACTTTGTTAACTAGGATACTTGCCAAGATAGACGTTTTTACATAATTTTATATGAATTTGTCCGTTCAAGCGCAAGACGTAAAAGACAATTCAATTCAGTATTTGCGCGCCGTCTGACGTTGGTTTTCGCGGCGCGCGCTTTGGATGTTTGTGTTGGAACTTATTGTATGTGACACTTCTTGGCCTGCAAACATCCTGTAAGTAATAATGTAGGGAACCACTCGCTCTACATAAATCAGGTAACATGTTTTACTTACATATACAATTTTGTTTTAATCCAAATAACACGTGCTGAGTGAACAATCAGCAATCAAGAGCATTCAACAGAAGTGCTCTCTCTCGCTCTCTCTATCTCTCTCTCTCTCTCTCTCTCTCTCTCTCTCTCTCTCTCTCTCTCTCTCTCTCGTCAGTTAACGTTAATAATAAGCTACATGCCTCGTTTTACTTTCTTTGCAATTGACATCCGACTGAACTACAAACTTTCCACTGACGTCTGTGAAAAAGTGATGTGCTCGATCAGCTCGCGCGTCTGTGCAGCTGCACGCTCAATCCACTGCACATTTTTCTCTTATCAGCTCGCTTACCACAGCTATAGGTGTTCCTATATTTCATTTAATATTCCACTAATAAGATACATTTACTTCATAGACAGCCTTCTTTTTTTTATCCCCATTATACTCTCTGTTGTCAGTGTTTCTTTGTCTGGACACAAGTGTACAAACGCTGCCTGGTATCGGTTGTTGGTATCGGTGCATTTCTAATTGTACTGAACCCGGAATATTTCTTCAAGCATCCAATTACAAAATATCATCTTCCTCTCCTCTTTAGGCATGCAAAATAATACAGCATTTAGAAAAAAATCTGCATAAATAGAATTCAATTACATTAAGTGATTGATCATACATGAACAAGTATGGGATGTTCAGTAAACGGTGGGAAGTTGCCCGTAAGAGATTCAGTCAAGTAAAACTACTGCAGACTGACAGTAAGTCTACCACCATTCTCACCAGACACAATGTTATGTTCCTTTTCAAAAAATTAAAAGGAATCCCGAAGAAGCTACAAATACAATTTAGAGCTAAAGCCTTAAGCATTTCAAAATGTTTCATCGAAACATACTCATCGCCAATGAGGTGTCCCTGCGTGCACATTATTTAATCGTATTGTAATGACAAAGTTGAGACAATGTGTTAAAAGTTAGGATCAGGGAACCAGGCCTGCTTTTGTGCTATGAGCATGCTAAGAGCTCTATTGGCACCCATGTTTGTATTTGGAAAAATGTAAAAAAAGAAAGAAAGCTTTTGAAAGAAAGTTGCCTGCATGCTATGAGAGCTGGGTTTGAGTAATAGTGTCGAGTGGCTGGTGGTCCAAATACACTACCTCCAATTTTCATACTATTTATAAAAGCTATTCTTCATCAGAAAAAGATGTAATTTCACCCTCAGTAGTGAGATATTTTGAGTTCAGCTGGATATGCCAACCACTTCATTTAAGATTCCATTTACAGGGCATTCTGCTATGCGCTTGTACAGGCTTTCTTAGTTTTTCTCTTTTCCAAATTCTGACAGCCAATTTCAGTTGGCTTCATATTATTTCCAGCTATATTTTGTATTCTGCACTTTGAATTCACAAAGCAGGCAACATTTGCCATGTCACAAATTAAGCTGAAAGCAGTTTGTCTTGACTGTACAGAATGTATTCAGCACTAAAGCTTAATGTACTTCAAAAGTTGAAGTAATTATTCAATAGATGAGCTTCATCAAAAGAAATAAATCATCTTCATCAAAAGACTTTCACACAGTCACAGGAGGAATCTTCCAAAACCTCCATTAAGTTAATATACCTAAGTCAGAATTTAATCCACTTAAACATGGAGTAATTAGTCTGAATAATTAAAATGATTAATAAATAATTGAAACGGCCCCTCAAAAATTATTTTCTGACAGAATCTTAAGTAGAGAGGAGAACAAGCCGTCCGAGCGTTTCCACATTGGTTTTCTTGGGTAATATGAAGAAGAAAAAAAAACTATTTCACGCATTTGTTAGGATTATGAGAATCCATTTTGTTAGGCTAATGAAGATTTTCGAATGTGTCCAAAATATATGCACTAAGTATTATCTTCAAAGAGGGGGAAAATATTTAGAAAAATAGGGGCGGGGCTTGATTTTATCCATTTAAAACTGATTGGATGGACTGAATGTGAGTTTGCTAAAACAATGACTAATAATTAGCCATTAGGTTGTTGGCCAACATTATCCAATAGGTTGTGTGGTGATAAAATCAAAACATAAGTTATTTTAGAGGACGAATAACTTATTCAATTTAAATTCAAATTTATGAAGAACATTTTAATAACAAGCAGAGATTAACCGTTCACAATAAGGAACATGAATGAAAAAAGTAAATAGAGTCAATGTTGATTTCACACTGAGTATGTTTATTATGCACATTCTTAACCTGATTATGCTTAATAAGCCAAAATGCACGTGGTCATGTAAACGCATTAACCTGCTTACCTCCTTATCGGAGTAAGGTCATAAATGGCTTAAGCATAAACCGATCAACAAAGCTAGATTTTTGCCCCATACCCCGATTTCTCCTAGTATTTAAATGCATTAACCTGCGTTCTTTCAGCTTACTGAACTGCGCTTGTTTGATATGTGAGAGAGAAGCATCCTTACATGCGGATTGAAAGGGTTAGTTCACACAAAAATATGAAAATTTAGGCTTTTATTGACATAAACATTCCTCAGCGGACATAAACAGAAGCTCAACCGAACCTGCTTGACACAAAAGAACAAAAATGTTTTTTGTGGAAGCTCAAACGTGCTGCGTAACACACGAGATTGAACCTTAGTTAACCCACATCAAGCAAGTATGCTTGAGCTTCCGTTTGCCACAACTGATGTGTGCGTTGATGAGTGCTCTGTGAATAAAAGCCTAAATTAAATCTGTTAATTTGGACTAAACCGCTCAATTCATATAGATTAGTTTTAATGAACTTTTTGATGCTTCAAAGTTGTAGTTGCGTAATCTGTCAATGGAGGGACAGAAATTGCTCAGATTTCATTAAAAATACCTTCATTTGTGTTCTGAAGATGAACGAAAGCATTACGGGTTTGGAACGACATGAGGGTGAGTAAATTATGACAGAATTTTCAGTTTTGGGTGAACTAACCCTTTAAAGGCACACTATGCAGTTTCCGTTTTTTCTCAAACAGCGACCCCTAGAGTCGCTGTGGAGTACTTGTATTTAACATTACTGTCGTAAATACCACTCACGCAGAGCCGTCTCTGCACTCTTCCGACCGCGCTTTCTTCGTTTTCTTCGTCGACTCTGCCATGATTCACATCTGAAATGCGTGCTAGTGTCTTCCATAGAGGCTTCTTCATATGTTGTTGATGTATGTGACGTCGTGCCGTATAGCAAGTCGTGATTCTCGCGAGATTTGTCGGGGCGCCACCTCGCAAACTTGCATTGCTGGTTTTGCCAGCTGCGTCCCCCCCTTGCTTTGTTATCGGGATGATTCGCCCTACTACAAGTTCGTTTACCATCGAAATGGTTTCGAAGCTGTTATATTGAGGTACAAATCTTGCATAGTGTGCCTTTAAGCGCATCCAGAGTATTTCACGGAAATATACTGCAAACTCGGACTCTTTCCTGACCCAAGTTATTATAAAAATGTGTTCTCATCTCATGCAGTCGAAGTAGAAGTGGTTCAATCAAAGTTCTGCATGAGTAACTGCCTGAGAGGTCAATATATGAGTCTGCAAGATTTCCACTGGAATACTCTTCAGTTTTTAATGATTTATTTAACATCACAACTGAGATAACATGTGGAATACTAGTCAGATTCAATAATGATTACATTCACAACCGCAAAATAACCTGATTTATTAATAAAGTCTTGTAAACATAGATTAGTTTCATTGCCGGGTTATTGGTTTGCATATAACCAGGACAACAAGTTATTTCCATAAGCTGATTTTTGGGAGTTATCAGCACCTCGATGTGCATGTAAACAAGCTCACTGACTTTAAAAAGGCAGAGAAGACAAAACAGAGAGCATCCATTTGGTTGAACAGCTGTAGATAAGCGAGATCCTTTCTTTTATCACAATGCCAACTCAGCTTTGACCTTCTGCAGTAATACAGTCTGCTTCTCTATTAAAGTCTGATTATATTACCTGTAGCCAAAGGAGCTGCTAACACAAGCACCTTTGAGCTGACCTGAGATAAAATTTATGGTGGGACTTCACCTCACACAGAGTCTGAGGAGTGAGATGGATTTTTCACATCTCAGCACTCTCTGTAGGTTCTTGGCATCATCTGACTAACTCTTGTGCCATCCTAATTACAGATGACTGCTGGGCAAAAGCCAACACATGATTTACACCTTAAACCACAGACAGTTTGCTAGCATGATAATTAATGTGGCTATATGCTGCTTGATTGAGTACCCAATACTGCTTCACACAAAATAAACATGCATTCAGTCCAAATACTGGCATCATGCAGCTTTTTTTAAGGGATACATGAATTAATACATACTCTCTAGTTCAAAATGCTAACAAATTCTCAATTCTCAATACAGATACTGAATAACAAAGTACAAAATCATAACCACATTCACTTCAAAGTACTTCAAAGACCACAGTGGTAAAATACTGGTACCTTTTGGATCATATTTAGTGTCTAAAAAGGGTGGGAAGAGAGAGAAGTGGGGATTGTACATACCTTTGATCCGTAAACTCTCTGAGATCCCATCCTGCTGGAACAAGAACAGAGAGAAAAACAAGACTTACAATACATTTACAGTATAGAATGTCATTTGAGTCCTGATCACAGACATCCACACACTTGATGTTTAATGTTTTACACACCCCACATACATCTGATTCCTGTTACACTTCTACATAAAATTGCATTAATAAATTAACAATGTGACTTTATTTAACCAACTGCTGCTCCTTTCTTTCTTTAAAAGTATGTTATAGACCACATAATTCCGATGACATATTGCCATAGAAAGCCTAAATATTCTTTTAAAATGTTGGTGCCTGAATTATTTGTCAGTACGAGTTAAATGATTCATTTATTCAGACCAGCCAGGGTACGGCAGTCTCTCAACGAAGTCTATTTCTAAAGGTTAAAGAATGCCGTATTCCACCGTTAGAGACAAATGGGAAATGCTAATGTAAGCTATCATTTTGCTTCTAAGGAAGACATACAACAGTGTCATAAGATGAAAAACAAAAGAAAAAGGGTAACAAAATTCTAAACCAGAAGCTTTAGCCGACCCAAAATGAAAACTTGGTCATCATTTACTCCGCTTAATTTTCTTGTAAAATACAACATGAGATTAATATTTATAAATTGTTCCTTACAATACAATGGCAATTGATGTGCATATAAAGTATTTTATACTGTCACTAACATCGTGTCTACACCGGACGCGACCGTTGTTTCTCGCGTCGTGCTGCAACAGCTAAAGGTTGTCTACACTGGATGCGACAAAGCGCCCGTTGCAGAGCATTTGTCCTTCGTGCCAGTACGTCATAAACAGAACGAGGCATCAGTTTACTGTCGAAGATTGTCGCTCAGGTCGCGTCGCATCCACTGTAGACAGAATCACTGTTTATATTAAGTTTTATTGTTTTTAGTCTAGACAAAGTGTTAGTGATAAATAGTGAACTATTGCTTAATGAATTGCAGTGTGTGAGTATGTATGAGGAAAAATTGTGACCTAATAAACTTTTGTTGTATAGTCGAGCATTAAAATCAGTAATCAGTAATTGGTCTTGATATAAATCGATCAACGAGATGATTTGGATATCTAGAGTGATTATTCTTTCAAGATAAATAATTGGTGAGGATATTAATTTTGAGTGATTACCATGAGGAAGGAAATTACAAGCTTTCTCTCTGCTTTCCAAGGACTTTGGAGCCAGTTGTCCAATCTGTCCAAAATTGAAACCAATTTAGCTAGCCCCTCCCCTTCCTGTGCCAGTGACAAAGACAGTTTCACAACAGCACCTTCTTAACTTGAGCATAAACACCTTCAGTTACGCACTTACAATGGTGTACTTGAATGGTCACCAACACTTCTCTCCAGATTTTTCTCTTTTACTTACCATTTTGTTTCCTTTTTTCACCATCTGACCTAGCAGTTCTTATTTAAAATGTAAGTATACAGTGGTTATTTCTTGATTCAATGTAGTGAGGAAGAAGTAAAATTGCCCTGAACTGTTATTCATTTCATGCTATCTTAAAGTCACATTCCTGCAATAGTAGAGAGAGCATTTAGCTCACGTTAACAGCTCATTCATTCTGCTGAGACTCTCTGAAGACTTTTGAGGCTTGGTGAATAGATTAACTTCCTGGAATCAATTGTACATCAATTACGCAACTGAACTACAGAAATGAAATCACAGCTATAATAAGATCCTACAAGACCCCGCCCAACTTGCTTTATCTTACATGTGCTCCATCTGTCACTCAAAAGTCTAGCTTTTTGATTGGTCTAAATTTGGGCCATAATCTGAGTGGAGGTAGAGGAAGGATGGGGCTACTGTGAATTAAACCTTTGGCTATGACAGGAGATTGGCTTTTGCAGAGCAGGACAAAGCTTCATACTATAAGCTGAATTACTCATGATGATTGAAGCAGGCCGAGTTGAGGGAAAGCTAATGGGGTCACTGCTTATCTCTGTGCCCGTGCCAGAAAAACAGGCTCAACCCTGCAGCCCTCGTCCAACACACCTCCCCCCCATTTGAAACGCTACATCAGTTGCCTTACCCTAGCCAGCCATCTTTATGATTTCATATTGCTGGAAATCTCCATGATAACCCCACTCATATGACCCTTGATATAAGATTCATATATAACACAACCACTAAGCATAATTATAATTACTAATATTGTTTCTGGTTTGTGCCATCAAATACATTCTTATCTGAGGCTGGAGTTTGTTTGTTTGTTTTGCACTTAATGGATTTTCCACACACTGTGGTCTGATAAGGAAGTTATTGCAAGAAAAATGGCAACCACGTGTTCCCACAGTTCCCACATTTCAACCATGTATGCCTTCTGATATGTATGAGAGCATTAGCAATTAATAGTGAAAGAGAAGAGCGAAGGGCATCTTCATTCATGATTTCCTGCTTTATTAAATGAATGTCTACATAAGAGGGTTGTGAGCATTAGCAAACAGCACTGATACTTGAGTGGAGTGGGATATTCAAGGTTACCATCAGAGAATTAATGACAGTGTCATTAGGTTAAATGTGCACTTGAAAAACATTTATAACTACAACAGTAGTAGTGATCTTCCACTTTTATTAGTGGGTCACATTAAGACTGAGCTCCACATTATTTTAAGAGTTCCCCATGTTTAATGTCAATTACTGCTCACTGCTCATAATAATAATAATAATAATAATTTATTATTATTAATATTAGTAGTAGTATCCTCATTTCTCAGATACTTAAAATATTAAATAATAATAGTAATATCATCATCATCATCTTCTTACTATCCCAATTTCTCAGATGCAAAACAAATGTAAAGCCTGTTATCTCCATTCTTTTCCTCCAAGTCATTGTAAATAAATCAGAGTTAAATTGCACTGCACATTAGATAATTAATTGAACTGGCTGACACGATATTGATACTCTAGTTAGTATCAGTCTTACAAGAAATAAAAATTCCCAGAAAGCTTGTCATCAATGAAACACTGCATATCTGCCTATGCCATCTGTCAAATTCTAATGAAATAATATTTAATACAAAACCTCACTCAAATGGAATATTTTGATAGCCTGGCAATACTAAAAGCTGTCTGAAACGGTAACACATGAGAAATGGAGCGGACGTTTTCTAAAAGCCTGGGTGTGTTTTTTGGTTGAATTGCTTGGTTCTTTCAACATTGTACATTTGGGTCAGGACAGTGGCATGATTGCATCATCTCTAACAGTAATTACCTAATGGCAGCTATTTACTGTAGCTAGGTAATGACTCAGGAGGAGAAGACACCAGTTTCATCCTGCTATACTTGTCCCTTTAGATTTACCAGCAAAACTTAACACGCACACAACACCACTTCAGTTTGTCTGTTTGAAAGCTGCAGACGTATTACAAGAGATGAAAAGAATGAAAGGTGCTCTCCAAAGATCATTTCTTTGAAGACAAGAAGCTCTGAGAAATGCATTATAGTGTAATGAGTGTGACAGGGAGCATGCAAAGATGTAACATTTACATAATCAATAACGATTTATTTACTCAATTTACTCCAGACCACATTTCCAAGCAGAGATCTCTCGTGTCAAACGTCGAACAGACATTGCACCAAAGGTTTAGCATGAAAACACCCCATGAGTTTCAGGTAACTAAAAAATAAACATGTCTTAAAGGGACCATTTTTGTGACCCCCTTCCCAGCTGTTTTATGTTGATATAAAAGGAAAGTGTTCCCATGAGTCTCTGTTCTGTCAGTCAGTGCCCTCCCTCAGTCGGAGTTTAATTGATCCGTTACATAATATGAACGGTTGCTCATGGAGGTGATGAAGTAAAAAGAGAAGAGGGAACCAGTGGAGCTTGTTAGTGCTGCATTACGCCTCAATTGCTGGTATCTGACTGTGTGTGTCCACAAAGCTCGCTGCAACGGCCAGTCAATAAACATTCAATTACACAATCACGCTGTGCTGTTTCATCATGATGTCAGCGCAGCAGGAGTTTTCGCCTGCAGTTCGAAATGTCCAGTGGCATAGATCCAATACTTTTTAGTTTAAATATTATTGTGCATATCTGATGTTTGGTTCATGAGCAAAAGAATAATAATGAATCGTCATGTGACAATAATCAAACCAGAAGCGCTCGATGCCATGCGGATTTCCATAGTAATTAGCGTCGTAACCGGCCACAAAGGAGTCTCCTCTTGTAAAGGGATGGCTAATGAAATAGGAAAGATCGATACCTTGTGACGGAATCTGACGAGAGGTCGATACGCCAGCGGGCTAAATTCTTCTTTGCCTGGACGTGCCTCTGCGATCAGCGCTGCCCCCAAGAGCAGGACAGCTGCCCACCATCTTTTGGAGCTTCTCATTACCCTCCTGTAATAAAACAAAAAGACATGAATACACAAACAACGAACTGTCTAGGTTAAGTCAAGCGGAGCATTTGAAGCCTTTTGAAACAAACAATGCATCACAGCTCAGCTAATTAGAGCAGACAAAGGAGGATGCCAATCTACTGTGGGTTTAAAACTAATGCTTTCAATACGAAGCCCACACTCAATGGCAAGAAATCTACTTTGAATCAATTAAGGAATAATGAGCACCATGAGGAAATAAAGATAAAGCTAAGGAAAAGGATCCATATGTATTACCGTGATGACGGAGAGTGCATTAGATTGCAGTTGTTTTTAAGTCAGGCACACATATCGAGGTAACATTTAAGGTGATGATACACAGGGCAACTTTTTGAGCAATGTTGCTGGGCAATCTTGCCGAGAGATTGTTGTTTGGGCACTTTCCCATTGAAAATGGGCAATAAATTTCTACCTGGATAATTTAGATAGGTCGTGGTCCCTGTGTCTCATCTGGTTGCCCGTTGACGGCAACATTGCCCAGCAACATTGCTCAAAAAGTTGCCCTGTGTATCATCACCTTTAGATTAAGATGGGATATGGAACATTTTCATGCCTTAAATCCGTGGTTTTAAAAAAACTGGGGTCTGGAGACCCCCAGTGTGTATGTGTAAAAGTTTAGAGGAAAAATATTAAATAATAAAAATGAAAAGAATAAGATTAAACTAACTTACTAACTAACTAAATTGGTTAAAATAAACAAATGATAAAAATTATTAATATAAGGACATTAAAAATAATAAAAATGTATTAAAAACTAATTAATAAATAATAAAAATAGATTTAAATAAAGAAATAAATAAAATGTTTAAAATAATAATAATAAATAATAAAAATGCATTAAATAAAGTAATACATTGATTAAATAAAGAAATTATTTAAAAAAAAGAAATACAAAAATCAATCAATCAATCTGAGTTCAGTACTAAAGTTGAAACCGTTAGTATTGTACACCTATTTACAATGTCCATTTTGTACAGTTGAGAATTTGGGGTTCAGTGGCATCTAAAAGACTGAAAACCTCTTCCCATGTGACAAAATAAGGCATCTAAAAATATATTTGAATTCACTTAACACAAATGTGCCACTTTTGCGCACAGTATTTCAATGCAAAAAAGAAAGAGTGATTCTGTCAGAGAAAGCAATGAAGCAACAAAGTCAGCTCATAAACATAACAAAAATACATATAGAAAATAAATAAAACAAATAAAAATGAATAAATATGGATGAGAATACAAAGCAATGGGGACCAGGGCAGTTTTGTTATGGGTTTAAACGAGTAGGACGTACTCCGAGGCCCCCCTCGTCACAGGTCCCGGGCCGATTACTGTGTGAGAGAGAGTTGTCTATGGCGGCAAATCAATGCCAATAATCACCGAGCACACAACTGATGCGGGCGCGCGCGGTGAATGACTTCCGCGAGAGGATAACAGATCTACACGCGAAGAAACGGGAACTCGCGAGCTCATTCAAACCCTGCGCGCGCGCATGACATCATCTCAGCACGCAATACAAGCCCTCTCGCGCGCGCATGATCATTCCCCACGCGCTCGCGCTTTATCTGCTCTCGCCTGCTGCTTTTGCTCGCTCGAACAGTTTTATTTTTGGCAGTCGAGGGGCGGGACTTACTGTTTTAATAAACTCAAATGTCATTGGTTACTTTTCCCCTTTTCCAGAAGTCAGTTGCGATTGGACGCCTGTCCAATGACTCGTAATTCACTTGACTTGAGAAATGAGACATCACTTCATTTGTTTTATTTATTGTGGTTTATTAATGTGTAATGTGATTTAATACATTGTTAATATAGAATAGATTCTTACCAGATACTTTATTAACAGAAAGTCTTATTGCGTTGTGTTGTTAAGAGATATTTAGGCTACAGACTAATGATGCATTTCCATAGTTATTAGCATTGCAAATTGACCCAAATTTGTATACATTTTTACATTTTATATTCATAACACTGTGATTTGTGTTATTGGCATTAAAATACCTAAAAGAAATTGGAGAAAAATGGGAATGTAAAGTCATACAGGTGAAACTCGAAAAATTTTAATATAAGTTCATGTGCAAAAGTTCATTTATTTCAGTAATTCAACTTACAAGGTGAAACTAATATATTATATAGACTCATTACATGCAAAGTGAGATATTTCAAGCCTTTATTAGTTATAATTTTGATGATTATGGCTTACAGCTTATGAAAACCTTTTCACAATATTCTAATTTTGAATTTGTTTCTAATTTTGAACTTTTGCATGATGTTCTAACTTTTCGAGTTTCACCTGTATTTGCTGTATATCACCACTACATTACCACTATACTCCCATTCACCACTATTTACGTTTACCCAACCAAAATTATATTGGTTCTGAGAACCTCAGAAATGTAAAACGTATCCATTAAATAGTTGCAAATATAACAAGGGCTTTGGATGAAAGATACATTACTTGTTTATATCAATATTCAAGAGTTGTTGTGTAAGCTTTTTGTTATCATCCTGTGTATTACTATTATGTCCATTTTGAGTGGTTTATTATATTTTCTATTAAATGTAAAAGGGATTCTGGCTTCTCAAGTTAAGATACAGTACACAGCATAAATGATTACACCCCTCTGAAACCCAACAAATGCAGAATTTTTTCTTTATCTAGGACATATTTTATTTTTTATTTTATTTTTTAAAGATATGTTATGTTCAGATGGGGTGTAATCATTTATACTGTGTACTGTACTTGCCTCATAGGGCTGGGCAAAAAAATCGATTTTTCGATTAATCGTTTTTTAAAATGTGGTCGATTCAAAATCGATTCTCAGACGCCGAGAATCGATTTTTTCCATCTTTATTTATCTGTTACCCAATTATTAGTTTTCCTCCACTATTCAGGCTTGCAAACTCCATTTTATAGCTAATGCTGTGATTTTATGTTAGTTTGATCTAAATCATAAAATAACCTCAACTAGTACTGCACGTTCATACTTTCTCTTATTAGGTTATTAGCTTACAAAAAGTTAGATGGTTAAGATCACTATATAATATTTTAATATCTAATTTGCTGTGTTTAATAATTTGCTGGGTTTAATTTTGTTCCTCTATATTTTGTAGCAAATTCTGAAAAGGCATTTGTAAGCTAATTCATGCTGTGTACTGTATCTTAACTTGAGAAGCCAGAACCCCTTTTGCATTTAATAGAAAACATAATTAACCACTTATATTACCTAAAAATTTATAAAATATTTGGTCAATTTGCAATGCTAATAACCATGGAAATGCGTCATTAGTCTGTAGCCTAAATATCTCTTAACAACACAATGCAATAAGACTTTGTTAATAAAGTATCTGGTAAGAATCTATTCTATATTAACAATGCATTAAATCACATTACACATTAATAAACCACAATAAATAAAACAAATGAAGTGATGTCTCATGTCTCAAGTCAAGTCATTGGACAGGCGTCCAATCGCAACTGACTTCTGGAAAAGGGGAAAAGTAACCAATGACATTTGAGTTTATTAAAACAGTAAGTCCCGCCCCTCGACTGCCAAAAATAAAACTGTTCGAGCGAGCAAAAGCAGCAGGCGAGAGCAGATAAAGCGCGAGCGCGTGGGGAATGATCATGAAGAGACCCGTCCAAACACCATCCACATTTTACATCATCGGTTTGAAGTCAAGCACATGACTGGCCCAAAAAATGAGCAAGCGCTCTCCATGCAAACCTGTGCTACCCATCTGTGCATTTATTTCAATCTCGCCATGCATGACTGTCATATTTCAGGCTGCCTGTGTGCCAAGAAGAGAGGGAGCATTAAGAAGGAAGATTGAAAGCTGTGCAACCACCTATAGGGACAGTCATCATAACTTTATCAGGTGGCCATAAATCGTCTACGCCACATCCATGCCAAGTGTCTTGGCATTGACTTTCAAATGAGGGCTGTCTATCACTCACAATGTTCACAATAGATCATCATGTGACAGTCTCCCAGCAGGCAGAGCGATACGATTGTCTCCTACTGCATCTAAACTGTACCTGCAGTGATTGTTTACTGATCAGTGCTGCCATGTATTCAGAGCATGATCTTCTGAACCATTCTCTGTTTCCGTCGCTCGGTACACCCCCATGCTCGAGTAGACCAGAGTAATAATGCTGTGTTGGTAACACTGGCATTGCAGACATTTGTAATCTTTGTAGTAACAATTTATGCCACCCTCAAAGTATTTAATTCATCTAATGGCCATCCAAAACTGACCACAACAGATTGGCAAGGTTGTCAAAGTGGCTCATCAAGGGTCAAGCGATTAGAAATTAGAGGGTCAACAGCTATTTTTACAGCGAAAATTCAATATAAAATAGGTGTAAAATATAAAATAAGTGTTAAATGTAAGTGTTAAATATAAAATAATTCTAATAAAAAAAAAAAAAAAAAAAAAAGTCTGGCTATAAAAGACTAACAATTCCTTAATGTCAACAAGTCAAAATAGTAATTGTTCTAACTGACTTCATGATATATAATGCATCCCACAAAGATTTCATATAGATAAACAAATTTATATAGATAAACAAAGGGACAACATTAGACAACATCTCCACTTCCTCAGGGGGCTAAACCATCTGGCCTACATCTTGACCAAAAACATCACTGTCATCTCCGACAGGAAGGTCCTTTTGCAGGTGATGACCACATCTGTCCTGATGGCTATTCAGCATTTATATGGGTCAACTATGATGGACATCTACACCAGGCCATGTACATTTAAGAAAACATCAGAGCTTGCAACTGTTTGTTATTCTCCTGTGAGGTAAAAAGCTCTGACTATTTGAACTGTGACACAAACATACAGGGCTGCAAAAGATGAATAAATATTTGGATTACACTTTATATCATAAAAGGAAAGTGTAGCAATAGTATTCACAGGTTCAGGAAATACAGAGAAACCCTATTTTATTGTTGGCTAAAATCTGTTCAGCAGTCCCAAAGGTCTGGTTACTGGGTTTCATGGCTGGCAGCAACAGCAATAACAAACATAACATTCTATTAGCACTTACTGTACATACCATTTTTTTTTCTTTTTTGCTTTGGGGAAGAAGAAAAAGCATTTATGTGTTGATGTCATTGGTGCAAATGTATTTTCAGCTGAAATGGTCTTTTCAACATCAAACTAAACTGACCAGATGGGGTGAATTTGAAGACTTAATAAAACATTTATCATGCAACAAGGCGTACAGAGAGAGTCAGAAAAAAGGGCCATAGTCTTACTTTCTCTGCCTGTTTTTATTCCCTAGCCTGTTGCTCATATCTGTGAATTTTAAATGTATATTTTGGACCTAATTAAACTCTGCACATTTATGATCAGCGATTTAAGAGCAAGCAAAAGTCTCTGCCGACTGAAAGCAACTTCTGAAATCGAACGAATTAACATGTAATCCTAATATGGCAACCTTTTATCTGCTTTTCAGCAAATCAGTCACTGACAAATGTCACGCAAACTAATTAATACTCATTCAGTTGTCTAATTGATATGCATAGTTGTTTCCTACACCCCTGGTGGCTGCTATTTTTTGTTCTCAGCAAATTTTGACTGTGGAATAGTGTAATTTATTTGTGCATTCATAAGAGCGTAACCCAGATCTTTCTGCAATCTTGTGACTCATCCTGAGAATTTGAGATGCAACTGTTTGCGCCATGTCGAGAGAAGTGACAGTGACTGTTAAAGTCTGGAAATGCTCCACTAACAAATCCCTGTGAAAATCTCGCCTATATTTTGCAGTCTGTCAAACCGTTGGGCTGTGGGCAGTGACAGATGTTGGCCATTTGTGTCAACGTGACTTTTCTGTCATCGTGTAAACTGTCAGCAGAAACTCTAATTATACTGGACTGTACAAAAAAAGCTTGTGTTGAAAAAAGACTGAGAATTTGCCTGCAATATTGTTAAACCTCATGAGTGTCCTAAAGGTCATGCAAAATATCCTTCTCCACCGTTGTTTCAATATCATTAAACTGCAATCAGTGTTTAAATGTCACCTCACAAAATGAAAACCTGCAAAACGTCATCACGCCGAACAGGTAATCTCATCTATTCTCACTAGTCCACTTTCACAGCCTTGTTGTGTTTATAATCACGTTCTTGCAAACTATTTTAACTCACACTTTCAGGGAAAAAGATTTCTTTTTAAATTCTATTTTAAATTTTTTTTTAAAAGACTGAAAGGTATAGTTTGTTTATAGCCTAAGGTTAGCTTTTTATTTCTGGCGATTGTATTTAGGCTTTAAAATTCATAAAAGTCGTGCTCATTTGTGAATATTATTTTGATGGACAGCACATGTAAGTATCATAAACTTTTGTTGAATATCATACATTTTTGGGAATAACATACGTCATCACTCTTACTCCAAGTCAACAATGATCAGGGAACTTTTATTTCAGGCCTCCAGCTGAACTGTGAGATTCTAGTGTTTATGAGCATCTGCAATGCAAATCAACTTCATTATTGAAGTTGTAAAGCAGAGCTGGAAAAAAGTAAAGTGATTAAAACCTGTAGGTGCACATGCAGGGTCCCCACTCTAATGCCAAATTTCTAATTGTATTTACTGCCAAAAAAACAAAAAACGTTGCAAACTATATATATATTTATTAAGTCTTCAACTTCAATAATTCAGAATACTTCAACTTCAAGGTATCAAGTCTTTAACTTTAATATTTAATCACTGTTTTGTATCAGAAATCTTTCAGCGAAAGTAATATATTCATTTGTCACAAGTACAAATCGAGGATGTTTAGGATGTAAAAAAAAAAAGTACATACCAATGCAGTCATTCAAGTTCTAATGGGTTTGTTATGTCATGGGCTTTTAGTCCAGAAGCACCATGCACATTTAGAGAAATATTGATGGATGTCATGTTTGCGTCACACTTCTCCATATTCCAATAAATAATGAGCATTCATCAGTGCAATACTTCTCTTATTTGTTTCATTTATCAGAGGTCGCCCAAGCATTTAGATGACCAGCGAAGAAGATGTCATATGATGAGGTCTGTAAAGTTTTTTTTTTTTTCTAACAAAAGATGCATTCAATTATTCAAAAGTGACAGTAAAGACATTTACAATGTTACAAAAGATTTCTGTATCAAATAAATGATGTTCTTTTGAACTTTCTATTCCTTTAAGAAAAAAGTATAACAATTTTTTAAAAAGATTAAGTAGTCAACATTGATAATGAGAGGAATGTTTCTTCATTTGGGCTTTTTTACAAGTAAAGCTGATTTTACAAGAAAAAAAAGTAACTTTCTACTAAACCAGAATGGAAATGAAATGTAAAAGTGTTCTTAATAAAACATAACAAACACAAGCAATAATGTAGCCCAATCTCTGATGCTACTCTCTTAAACAGTGAGTACACAATACAACAACAGCAAATACATGCATTCTGTGCATTTAACTATTCAAAGAGAATTACATTTTACCACTAGAAAAGTGATTTACAATAAACTTGAATTAACTCAAGTCACAATGCATCATTGGCAATCCCACATGCTCCACTTTATTTGATGTAGCTATATCGGAAAATGTATAAAAAGCTACAAATTATCTATTTTCTATCTCATTCTATAGGGATCCAAATATGATCAAAAAAGAAGTTGCTTTATACACATGTTGGAGTATTTTGAGCAGAAACCCCCCCCCCCAATTGTCATGTGTACATTTAGCTTAGCTAAGCTAACACTATAGTTTACAGCGTGGGTGTTCAATCCTGCTCCTGGAGGGCTACTGTCCTGTAGAGTTTTGCTCCAACCTCAATTAAACACACGTGAAGCAGCTAAGCAAGGTCTTAGTTACAAGTCAAATTAGAAACTTCCAGACAGGTGTTTTGAATCAAGCTGGAGCTAAACTCTCCAGGACAGTGGCTCTCCAGGACCGAGTTTGGACACCCCTGGTTTACAGTATGTTGTGTTCAGGTCCCCTTGGATAGTTCCATCTTCCGGGTTTGTCAACTTACAGAAATCGCAAAATGCTTCTGAAACTTAAAATGAAAAGGGATGGGTTTTAAACAAAGCAGCATCACATAACATTTCCTAGTCCTGTATAAGACTTTGCATTTTTTTTTTTTTTTTTTTTTATGTTTTAAAAAATAGGAAAATCTGTGTACACAAAACATTTAAGAGTTGTGTGTTTAAGAATGTCTCCTTCCTTAATGAAGGTCTATCATTCTCCATATAGAGGACATCATGTGATCAGATAAACGTCACATGACCAGGGTTTAGCCGGGCAGGTCCACCACGTGCTGGTTCTTTAACCAGATTAGCATGAGGGGAGTAAGCTTTATCCATCCCAGGGTAGGGTACATAAATATCCCTGACTCATTACACCCGAAGTTCTGCTGAAAAACAAAGATAAAAACACGCTGGCAGGAACACACAATCACAGATGAGAAAAGAGATCAGGACTTGTGTAAACACTGCTCTGCACATGTGTACCTGGTGGCATTTTTTATTGTTGCTCATCATTTTCATAGACGTGTTATCTTTTTATACAGATATCTCTCCAAATGCAGCACTGTAATCACAAAAAGCGTGAATTGCTGCATGCTTTGAACACAGTGCTGTCTTGCATATCTCCTAGTAAGTCATTTGTGCATTAAAGAAATGTCACTGATAAAGAAATGTCAAAAGTTGAGAAGGTGTAACTGTGTGTGTGTGCGCATGTGCTCATGATTGTATCTGTGTGTCAACACTGGGCTATTTTTTAAAGGACATTTTGCATCTGACAATATCCATTAAACGATATTTTATCCCAGATTTCCATTAGATCTCAAGTGCTGACCCAACAAGGAACCAACATTGTTTAATAATAATAATAATAATAATAATGATGATAATAATAAATTAATTAATGCTCTCTAAAATACCTAATTATAAGGGAATAAAGGTGCACAAAAATACCTTTAAATTGAAATTTCATTTGATTTTATTTGATGCTATTTGATGCTATTTTTTTGCATTAAACATTGTTTTCCAATGAGAACCAAAGTTTTCTATGGAGCCCCTAAAGGGATATGGTAATAGGAAAAATATGAAATGGGAGGAAAAATATGTTTTAATGCTTTTGCATTCACTCGCAAAAGTTTTGCGTTTACCAGAGAAACTTTGCATTCCCTCGCAAAACTTTTGTATTCTTTGGGATTGAACGCAAAGTTTCTCGGGGAAACGCAACCATTTCGCAAGCGAACGCAAAGTTTCTCAGGGGAATGCAAAATATTTGCGAGAGAATGCAAAAGCATTGACAAATATTTTTATTTCCTTCCCTATGTCCCTTTAGGGTCTCTGTAGTTTTCAAACCATAATGTGTGTGTGTATACATAACTGCATAATTAAAACACGTGCACAACAACAAAAGAATAATTTATGTGCAAGAAATGGGGAATTGTAGGTATTAAAAAAACAAGTTCAACATTTTCAAGTCTAAACTTGAACTTTCATTTGATGTTACTTTTCCAGTTTGATTTCTTGTTCAGCTCAGAAGGGTCTAACACAGAGTGAAGAGACACAGATGCTTAAATCCTTCCCGTTTTACGTGGAAATTGAGCTCAGAGCTAAATCACTCTTTAGAGGTAATCCTTCTCGAAATCCAGCACAGACGTACATATCCAGGAGGATAAACAAGTTTCAAATCAAATTCAGAATTGAGGCGATTGAGCCACCAACCTCAATAGAAGACTATCACAACTGCGCTACATTGCTGAAGGGAGAACAAGTACAAGGGCTCACATCTCTATTTCTCTTGATAAAACCATTTGGTCCCTTTTGAAGCCAATGTTCAGCTGGACTAAAACCAGATTAATGTGCAAACATACTTATGAGCATTCTGGAATAACTCCCATAGGGGTTCTCCCACCTTGAATGACTCACTTCCCAGTCTCCCCCACCCACTAACATGAGTTCTCTGAGCATGCTGGGTAATATGCTAATCAGCCTAGATTGTAAGGCAGTCCCCTGGGCAGAGCATAAGGATTTCTCTAAATGGTTCTGTTCTCGTTTTTCAGCATGTGTGGTCTTTCTCTTTGAAATCTAATAAGATGAGAGGCGTAACAACGGGACCAAACAGTCGTAAAGTAGTCATGCCTGAGGGAGCTCTCTTGCTTGCACTCCCCCTCAAGTGCTTTATCCTCTAACCGAGACCATCCCCAATACGTCCATCTCAACCTACATTTCACTAATTCACTTGAAGGGTGTAGCCTTATGGGAAAGATGAGATCTTAAAGTGATAGAATAGTTCACCATCAAATGAAAATTGCCATAATTTACTCACCCTCATGTCATGTTCAAACCCATATGACTTTCTATTGCAGATATTTTGAAGCATGATCTATATTTTTAAGAAATAAGTTTTAGAAAGGAAGCAAAAGTAGTTCATAAAGCAGTTCATGCAACTTGTGTGCTACAGTATTTTCCACTGCAAGTGTATACAAAAAAATTGTGTGACAGAGAGAATTTAAAACTGGGATTTTCTGATAATGTTTCTGTGCGCTGTTAACTGCCACAACCGGATCAGTGAGTTTTTGAGAACCGAACCAGTCAACGTTTTTCATCCAAAACAAATGGTTTACTTAAAAGATCCGACTCAAAAAAGAATCATTATTTATTATAAAACAAAAGCATCTGTATTCCATGATACACCGTCTGCAATTAACACTGCAATTTAAAGTAATTTATTTAATTCATAGTCTGAGTCAGTGTCATTACAACATTGTGACCTACAAAGAAGCATCCTGATCTTCTAGTTTAGTTTGTCATGACATGACTGGGCTGCTTAGCATTTCTCCCCGGGTAATCTGGACTCATTAAATGTGGTGCACACACACAACCTTAGCAGCCAGCAGAGGTGAGATTAGAGCGGAGAGACACGTTACGTTATGCAACAGATACAATGCTTTCTAGAGCTGTACCTGTGTTTCGGGACAGATGCTACCATGTGAAACTGGCACCTGTATCCATTAAAATGCGACAGCTCAGGAAGGCAGCTCAGACTGTCATACTGGGGCTCTGCGTATCCCACAACAAACACACACACACACAAACAGAGTGAGAGCGTATTGGCCATATTGGAGTTTAAAAACCAGTCCTCCTTCACAAAGACTGGTCTTTTGTCTGTGTGCAGACATGCTTCAGAGCTCACACCAAGAGCAATGTGGACACAAAACACTCACACACACACACACTGCATCAGCAGGATCAGCCAGCCAGCCCACCAATCTGGGAACAAGCCTGAGAACAAGCTGAAAATATCCTGACAATTTCCCTATGCAAGTTCAAATCACTTTTCCAAGCTTGGTTTGTTCTTTAATCTATTCAACTTCAAAATGGTGCTTGTACAATCTAATTAATTTCTCCAATGCCCAAAGCCAGATCCAGTACATTGTGACTATGCCCTGTCAAACCCAAATCTTCCCTATCAAGCACAGATCAAGTCGGCCATACAGATTTGCCATAACTCAACATTAAAAGTTAATGGAGATGATTGCCCTATAGATTTTAAACTGAGTTCCATAACTTCTATCAAAACTTAACAGAAATACAACAAAGTTGCCCTAAACCCAAAGTTCACACTGCTAGATGGATACATAGAGCAAGTCAGAAAGGCCTTTTGTGAGCTCAGTCTATGAGACAGCTCTATGTCCACTGAGCAGTGAACTGTGTTATTCGCTGGTCACGGAGGATTGCACTGACCTGTCCAATCTGTGGGCAGTGTCAGGATTCATTAGTGCAACAGTAGGACTCACTCAGGTCTGTGATGAACATATCTATGGACTGGGGAATCCACAGACGCCAGGAACAAAGTTTGCTCAGCACATGCATCTCAGCGGCATTGTGTGAAAATAATGCTGGTGTTTTATTTGAATGTGTATCTCGGGGTGATGCTATTCACGTTGAGGCAGAAAGGGCAAGGCAGTCATTTGAAGAGATTAATTATTGAAAGCAATTAGAGTGTTTGTATTGCCCCTCTTCATTTTTTTTTTTTTTTTTTTTTTGTATCATGTGAGTGCAGTGCCTTTCAGCACAGTAAACAACTGCAAATCTCAGACTACTATTATGCTCGCACAATAACAATTCCATGAGTTGTGATGAAGGCAGAAAATGAGAAAAGCAGGAAGACAATGATGGTGATGGTGATGATGATGATGAAGATGCAGCTATGGCTGACAATGTTGCTGATGATGAAGTGGATAGTGATGACAAAAATGAAAAACAAGGCTGAAAATGATTAATGCCTCGTGCTGATCCATTACTGGCATGCATGTTAAAGGGACAGTTCACCTAAAAAAAAAATTCTGCCATCAGTTACTAACCTTCAAGTGGCCCTATTTTAACGATCTAAGTGCATGGTCTAAAGTGCACGGCGCAAGTGCACTTAGTGTGAGTCCGAATCCACTTTTGCTAGTTTAACGACAGGAAAAATGGTCTGCACACCCGGCGCATGGTCTAAAAGGGTTGTCCCTATTCTCTTAATGAGTAATGGGTGTGTTTTGGGCGTAACTTGCAAAAAAACAATCAGAGTCTCATCTCCCATTCCCTTTAAAAGCCAGTTGCACTAGCGTCATGGCAGATTCGCTATTTACATAGTGGAATTTGCAAGCAGATCATCTACGGGACAGTCCAGATTCCACCATATTTTAAGTTGTAATAAGCAGAGTGTATGCGCGTTGTGGACGCGCCTATAGGCGCACATTACTAACGCACTCTTTAAATAACAAAAAAATTACTGCGCCATTGACTTTAGACTTGGTCAATGGCACACTCTATTTCAGTTGCCTCAAAATAGCAACACACCAACAATGCGCCAGAACACACCTCGTTTTCAGACCAGCAGCCCATGGGTGCACAAATAGGCGCGGATGCATTTGCCATTTAAACAACGTGGCGTAGGATTTGAAAATGATAACTGCGTCGGACTGAAACTAGCAAAAAACACTTGCGTTGTGCCTGGCGCTGCATTGTGCCGGGTGTATGATAGGGCCCAAGGTGTTACACTTTATTCAGAGAAAAACAAAATAAGATATTTTAAAGGTACACTGTGTAGTTTAAGTATTTTTATTAGCTAAAATCAATGTCTTTATTCATAAATATCAGTGATGCGCGGGTTGATCCAAAATGAGCGGGTGCCTGCGGTCACCCGCGGTTACCCGCGGTTATGAGTCATCCAAAAATATTTTTTAATGATATTCGGGTCGCGGTCGGTCGGGTCGTTTGAAATAAAGATGCCAATTAAACCTTTGTAATTTATATAGTACTAGGCACAATTTTCTATGAACTACATAGGCCTACACTTTTATGACGCACAAGCTCAGTCTGCAGGTAGAGATGGAGGCAAGTGAAAAGGTGAAGACTGGGGAGTGGAAGCTCCGCAAATACACAAATGTTGTGCTTGTGAGAGCTTCAATTGGGCATCCACGTGGCCTAAGCCTACTAATACAAGTGGGAAATCCTTATTTACCTTTTGAATGTTGAGCGTTATTAACTTTTGAATAAATCCTGACGCGGGACAAAATACCCGATTTCCCAACACGTTGAACTGAGCAATGCCATTGTACCATTTTAATAGGCTACTTTTAAACGCATATAGCTCAGTAATGTCAGTTTTATGTATTTTCTGAGAGGGGCGGGATTTTTGTTGGGAAAGTCGGGGGAGAGACGCACACTTCGATTAGACTGGATAAACACATGCAGCATCTTAATTGTTACGAAAATGAAACCTTTATTACATAACACTAGGCTATATCATACAGCACCCCTAGTTCCTACGTTAATGGCCCAATGACGCTACGATGAGCATTTACTACTTTTAAAAAATGCGGGTCAGGAAGCGGGTCGGGTACAATATTTTCTTTTCTTTTTTTTGCGGTCCGAGTTGCGGGCGGGTTAGTTGAAAACGTCGGTCGGGTGCGGGTTGTTTATACATTGACCCGCGCATCACTGATAAATATGTCCTCATTGGTGTAAAGTTACCTCTGCCAATGATCTGACTTATCCTCGTAAGCGAAGAATTTCTTACATTGGACGGGTAAGTCCAAGGAGGCTTCCATGTCGTTCCGCCATTTTCAAAAACTATAATAGCAGAGAGGGACAAAAAGCACTAGCCTACCTCAACACGTTTCAGAGCCAGCGTCACGTGACTAAAATCAGCAGAAACGGCCAATGAGATCAGTGAGAGGCGCTTATCACTGCCCAGGCAAATATATAAGGCTGCACTGTACGGTACTTCTAATGAAGGAGAAAGACTTTGAAAGGGACGCTGAAATTGTCTGCTTTCTTCTCGACAGGTAAGTCAATGTTACAGTCTAAATTACAAGCTTTTTTTCATTGCTTGGTTGTGTAATTCATTATATAGGCAGCATAACAGTAGAACATGTATAGTTAAACTCGATGAAGTGCTATTGGAAGACATGTTGACATAGCTTCTTGGTACATAACGGCTACCGTAGTTGCAACACGCATTTGAAAAAGCGAGGTGCTAGAGAGCACTATTCGCTTGAATGCAAAATACAATTTCACCGCTAGATGGGAGAAATTCCTACACAGTGTACCTTGAAAGAATGTTGGGGTCCAAATATTGTTGTTTATCCGGACAAAAAACATTAAGCAAAATCTTCTTCTGAAGAAAGTCGTTCAGGTTTGGAACAACATGAGGGTAAACAATCTTTTAATTTCGAGGTAAACTGTCCCTTTAAGTAGTTTCCTGTTTCAGATGATGTATCGGAAGCCCTGCCATCTCGCATGCAAAACCACTCTCATGCGTAATGGTGCCAACATTTATTTCCACTGTGAGCAGCGTTTCTCACATCAGTGCACAGCACAGCATTACAGCAGCTCTTCTATCTGCTGCTGAAACATTTACAATAATTGGGTGAAACTCTAAAAGTGGAGAGTTTGAGAAAAGTGAGAGGGTGAGGTCTTGCTACAGAATGAGGAAGGATAATGTGGTCTCCTGTACAGTATTACGGGAAGATCGAGTGCTGAGGATGTACTTGCAGTACATTTTCCCTTCTGCCGATGTAAATTGATATATTTCCAATTAATGTTTTTTTCCCCTCAACCTCTCCAGCTAGGTTTCATAGTTTCTTACAGATTTTTTGAGGGACATCTGCTTTGGAGGCATATTTAATGGCCTACTCAGTGCTCATTAATATGTGTTTGTCAGACCTGAGGCTTCATCTTTGTGTCTATATGTGCGAGTATGCATTTTTGCGTCTTGTGGGAGAAGCAAATGTTTGTTGTTTCTCGCTTTCTGCACTGTGTGAGTTCCCTGTAGAGCCTTTGTGTTCAATGCCTCCTTCGCTACTAAGCGCTATAGATTTGGTGTGCATTAGAATCACTGGAGCAGAAAAGCAATGGGAGCTCATACAGTAGCTGACCCTCACTGAATTCTCATACATTAACTATGAGCCTCATCAGTCATACATTGAGAAGGTGGTGCCGTGCATTTCCACCCACCTTTCTGTTTTTACTCTTTTCTGTGATTTTTTTTTTAATCTAAGGTCAAGTTTAGCAGTTATACCTTTCACTTTGTGTGTACACTGTTTGACTCCAGTTTATTTACAAAGCACTGGCTCCAAACAAAAGCTTACAAGAGCGATGTCAATGCTTGACTGCGAATTCAAGGAAAAAATCTAAATATTCCTTGCAAAGCCAAACCAACAGGCAATATCAAAACAGGAGAGCTTGAGAATATGGCACAGACTAAATGGTGGCAACTTGTCTTCAAATCTAAAATGCTGTCTCTTGAGGTGTTGTTGCCTAATGTTGCTGCAATAAATGAAATAAAAATGTTTAAATTACACCTACAACCTATCAACATTGAAGAAGACAATAACTGTTGATAGATGACCAGTTTCGATTAGAAAATAGGCCATATTTAAAAAAATCTATATCTACCTTGTGAACATGGTGATACATATCTTACATATCCGTTGTAACATCACAACGCATCACATTCAAATGTTTTTGGAAGTTTTGGTTATGTCATTTGGTGTCAACCAAATTATCAGTATTATTGGATGCTGCTAATATGATCTATGAGTGCCACATCACACAATCTGAACAACAATATGTACAATTTATAATCTACATAAAGTTTCTTGTAATATCTCAAGTGCAAACCACAACAATCTGGATGTTGGTTAGAATGGACATTAGAAATAACTGTAAAAATGATCATATACTGATCTGTCATAATTTGTGGCTGCATCCAAATAAAGTATTGTCATATGTAACATAATTCGAGTCTGAACGCGTTAAAGCGTTTGAACCGGTTACACAGGACGCGTTCTTGTCTTAATTCCTCGCTGTTTTCAAACAGTCGAATTATGTACACACAGGCTACGTTAAACAGACGTCTTTGTTCGCTGCATCTCATCCTGCTGTCAAGTTCTAACAGTTAAACTACTTAAAAAGCGTCTGGAGAGCCCTGTGCTCTATTGCGATGCGCCCCTTCGATCTGTTTTTGAACGCAAGAGCACGTCCTATATGAACGGATCCGTATAATTGCACTACAGACACCAATTTGTCGCCCGTCTCCAGCCAGCCACGTCAATTACCAGCGATCGCCATACACACACACGCCAGATTGAATCTGCACGAGGCAAACAAGAGTATAATCCCCCGCGCGCGCACGGTGTCACTCAAGGATTTGCGTGCTAAGAAAAACAACTTGCTAAGTACCCTGCGGCTAAATTAAACGGCCACGAGCTTTGCCCAGGGTCCCGTACGATCGCTTAACATTTACTTTATTCATTTGAGGAATATCGCAGCACCGTTTGAGGGAGCATGACATCGGATCGACCGACGAGTGAACTTGTCCCCGATAACGGCTGATGGAAAAAGCTCTTCTAACTTCATCACCCTCCATCAAGCACGGCTTCTGGTATTCAGTCAGTTGTGCCCGCTACGCTGAATGTCACTGCACAATATGCTAAATTATTCACACTCTACAGCGAAAGTGGTTTCCACAGTGCCTCTCTATTAAATCCCTTTGAAAAACAGCATACCAGTCAAAAAGCAAGCACAAATAATATAGTGAATGCGTTTAAATCACACTGAAATTCATCCGTGCTGTATCCACGGAGTGAGGCTTGATCTTAAATCCCAACAGGATATGTAGTACATCATAGAAAGAAGAAAACATACCTGTGAATCCAAGTACAAGTCATCCAGAAAGATATTTCCGATAGAGTTTTGAGCAATAATGTTAACTGCGAAGTAAATCCAATCCCGTTTTGTTTATGCTGTAAAGCGTCCACGGAGTTAGTGCATTCCTTCCAACTGTCGGTTGACGTGAAAATCCTGGTTTCAGCACCTCCTGGAGTGGACAGCTCCACAGAAAGCGGCTTCACCTCGCGCTTCGGGTCTCGAGAGCCACACCAGCGCGAGCCTTTCACCTACTGGCTGCAACCCCGAACGGATTTGCATACAATAATACAATCAGCCAATCAAAAGCTCCGCCGCAAAAACCGACGAGTGGAAACAGCCAGCCGACTTGTCTGAGCTCATCCGTTTAGATGAATTGTCCTTGACAAAGATGAACAGAGTTTGTGTGCAGGCTGTCCTGTCCTGTCCTCTCCCTTCTCTTCCACGTGTGCTCAGTAAATGTAAATCATTAGATCCAAGTCCAGCATTGATTTGTGACCTGTAAAAAAGATGGCAAAAATTTGAATAACTGCCTATGTTATTAAACCAATTTTAACAACTCAAATAGGTTGGTATATTAACATTGATTTGTTACTGTAAAATGCAGTGACAACAACATAGATGGTACAATGAAAAGGCAACATACATTACACTATAATAATGATATAACATTAACTGAGTAACATACAATGGAATAAAAACACTCCAATGTACATACCTGCGTGTATATACCTTCAATAATATAATTATAAAATATAAATATAATTTTTAAATGAAATCAGCGATATATAGTGTTGCTCAGCGACACTTTCACTCAGGATTCCACCCATGTTCTGAAGGCGCATCTTCACATCTGTGCTGGGACTCTAATATCTGTCTCAAGTATCTCTCTGATTTCTACACTCATCAGTTCATCATGGTGTCAAACATTATGTGGCTCAGAGGGGTTTTATCGAACAAACATGACAGAAAAATCTGTCACTTATTTCACTCACTGGATTAGAATAAAGTAAACATTGGGTTCGACGCACTGCTTTAAAAAGAGAGATCTATTCTGCATTTCCACACAACAAATCAGCAATCTTCTCTTTTTCTAAATTGCTATTCTGTATATCTCTGTAGTGCTATTAGACACAAATATTAACACGAACTCCTCAGCCATCACAGCTATTACACCATGGTGTACCATTTAGACTTCACAGACCTCCTGTTAGGTGCAGCCAGCTGACATGGAAAAAGTTATTATGTTTGTGACTGTACATTGGAGTACATATCAATCAGACAATGTATCCAACTCGGCTCCAAAAGGAACAATAACTCGCTGTAACGACACAATGGGGAAAGCGAAGAAGTCAAAGTAACCTTACACAGACAATGAGAGAGGGATTCTGAGGGCAACTAGTCTGGAGGGTAAAGAGCCAAATATCTCAGCCGACTATTGGAAGAGCACCAAAAACGGCTTGCAGAGCGAGAGAGCATCTTCATATAATTGTTTTGATGACAGACCCACTTAGCTGTCTAAAAACACCTACAGTAAAAATGACGGAGAGAGAGCTGCAAAGACAAAGCCCATATGGCTAAAGCTGATAGGCTGAGGAAACAGTACTCACGCAATAAAGCTGATAAAGGCACTCACAGAATCAGAGTGATGCAGACGGAGGGGTGCTGTGGATGGATTTAACCACCCACTCTACGGAGGAAGCTAATTGCACGGTCTCAATCAGCAGCAGGATACCGTTGAGCTTTACACACACACACACACACACACACACACACACACACACACACACACACACACACACACACACACACACACACACACACACACACACACAGAGAGAGATTATTTGGTCACTTGTAATTTGTATCTGAACTGTTACCGGCATGTTATGCAATACAAATTACTGTAAGGGGGAGAAAAATGATTCAAAACAGTCTTCTACCTTAAAATGCATGACCTAAAGAGTTCATGAATGCATAAAGGGAGTCAAAACTACCAATACCAGATTTAATGGCTTTCAAACAAAGAGCATCCTGTTTTTATTGTAATTTCCATTGTAACAAAGTCATTTAAGTTAAAGGAGAACTTGGTAACTTTTTTAACTTAATAAAACTGTCTAGAAATCATTTGGATGGTTAAACAACCTATTCTGGTGATATTGATGACTTTCCCTGCTCCCCCCAGCGTTCCCAGGTGGAAAACCAACCTTGCAACTTGGGGACTGCCGTCCCGGTAAGACAGAAATTGGAAGTCTCGTGAGAAGCGAGAACGAGAACGAGCGCGAGCGCGAAACACGAATTGCTTTACGGCAATTCGACATAAACACACACGCATGTATGATGTATTACCAGATTACCCACCTCGGTGGACTTAGCTCCACACGATACAGTTGGCTTGCTCCGATCATAACAAACGCACATGAGCAGCGGTAGAGAGGGGGAGGAGGCTGCCGCAAGTGAGTTTTTTACGTCCGTGTTGTGAAATATACGCCCCCCCACAGCTGTAGGGGGAGCTCGTGGGGAAAACATGCGACAACAAAAGGGAAAATCAGCGAAGAAGTGACTAGAGTTCGCTAGAGTTGCCGAGTTCTCCTTTAAAATAATGAATTTTGTTAAAATAATGTTTTGTTCACTTAATGCCCCCTTAATGTTTTGTTCACTTGTTAAATCTAAAAACTAACTATAACTAACTACTAACAAACTAACTAACTAACTAACATGTTTGAGTGAGAAATTTTTGCAGAGCTTTTTTATTATATTTAGCTATGATACTTACAGAAACAGAGTGTAGTGTATACACTCACTGGCTACTTTATTAGGTAGCCTACACCTGTTCAACTGCTTCAAATGCAAATATCTAATCAGCCAATCACATGGCAGCAACTCAATGTATTTAGACATGTAGACATGGTCAAGATGATGTGAATTTCCAACTGAGCATCGGAATGGGGAAGAAGGTACTTTAAGTGACTTGAACGTGCCATAGTTGATGGTGAAAGACGGGCTGGTCTGAGTATTTCAGAAACTGCTGCCTTGTATCAACGGTTCAGGCTGGTGGTGGTGGTGTAATGGTGTAGGGATATGCCCCTTAGTACCAATTGAGCATTGTTTAAATGCCACAGCCTACCTGAGTATTGTTGCTGACCAAAGCGTCTCGATCGCCCCCATGTGGTTGGTCCCAGTATAGGTCAAAAACCCCGCCCTCTCCATGTAGTCTAATGGGACGTTAGGCAAATGAAACAATCAAGTTACACACTTCAAATAAATTTTTTCCAAAGATGCTTTCTGTCATTTTAGGTAGTTTTTTTTACCAAGTATTCGTTTTTGGAAATAAGTTTGGACTTAATTATTTATTTATTTGATGCTATAAAAACGTTAGTGTGACGTCATGATTGACAGCTGTGATTGACAGATTCTCTGAGTGAAGTAGTCATTGAGGCACCAACAGACTTTTTCGGGAGGATTTTCGGGAGGAGATTGGAGCTTCAACTTTAATTTCTACATTTCCATTTATTTCACATCAACATAACGAGTTGTTCTGCAGTAAACTGTAACCGATTCTGCGGAAGTGTAGGCGGGGCCTTGATACCGCGGCTCCACATCACACTCACTACTGTGCAGAATCATGTCCCAAATCAGCGCAAGATGTAAAGTTGCGTCGTCCATCTTTTTTTGTCTGATCCCTTTATGACCACGGTGTTCCCATCTTCTCATGGCTACTTCCAGCAGGATAACGCACCATGTCGCAAAGCTCAAATCACCTCAAACTGGTTTCTTGAACATGTTCACTATATTCAAATGGCCTCCACAGTCACCAGATCTCAATCCAATAGAGCTCCTTTGGGATGTGGAGGAATGGGAGATTCGCATCATGGGTGTGCAGCAGACAAATCTGCAGAAACTGCGTGATGCTTCATGTCAATATGGACTAAAATATCCGAGGAATGTTTCCAGCACCTTGTTGAATCAATGCCATGAATAATTAAGGCAGCTCTGAAGCCAAAAGGGGGTCCAACTCAGTACTAGCAAGGTGTATCTTATAAAGTGGCCAGTGAGTGTATGAAACCAGTCTAAATCACTATGCTAAAGGAATAAAATTGACAAATAATTACTATATCATATATGTTGATCCTTTAACAAACATTACATTTTTGTATTCTTTTTTTTTGTGTGTGTGTGTAATCAAAATATAAAACTGACAGTCATAAACCAAAATCACATGATTCGGTACCACTTTAACTTGATAGTCCACTTTGGACATTCTATTAACTATAAGTAACTTTGCAACTACATGCCAACTATCAGTCATTAGAGTATTAGTAGACTGTCTGCTTAATATCTGCTAACACTTTATTTTGATGGTCCCCAATAACCATTCTGAGTGTAAGTAACTTTGCAAGTACAAAACCTAACCTAATATAGTTAGTTCGACATGTAGTTGCAAATTAATGAGAGTTATTTGACATTTAGTTGCCAAGTTACTTGTAGTTGGTTAATAGACTGTCTAAAATGGACTATCACAATAAAGTGTAACCCATGATTCAATAAAATGTATTATTATAGACAAAAATGATACCTTTGTGAGTCAAAATATTTTAAACCCATAATATATTTTGACCCTTATTATGATGACTGATACAAAATATGTTATATTTACTGAAAAAAAATGCCATGTTGGTTCAATTTAACTGCTTCATTACAACCATTTTCTTTGTTTAGAAACTTCAATTACCTCTGATCTATAAATATCCAGGTGTTTAATTACATTTTAAACCTTGTTTTGTTCTGAGCAGTGCATATCCATGAAGCGATGCTTTTAATTACATCAGCCTGTGACTTTCCAGGTTTTCACTTTGCCCTCTCACCCAACCTGAGAAACATAACAGGTTTAACAACAGGTGACATGATGTCACCTCTACCCTAAACCCTTCAGGATCAGCAAGTTCCCAAAGCAAAATAATTATCAAGAGACAGAATTTCAGTCAACAGCAGCAATTATTCAGGTGTAACCTAGGAGATAGGATAGGTAATTAGACCCGGAGGAGTACTGTGGGTTCAAATCAGACAAAAAGGAACAGGGAGAACATATCTAAGTATGCAACAATCTCTCCGATGATAGGTTGATGATGCACAGCGTTTAGCAGATTCTATTTTATTTATATTTATGCATTTGGCAAGCACTGAGATGCAACAATACTGACAGGCAGTAACATGTAAGTAAAACTGAACCATACCAAAACATTTGTAATATAAATATACTGCAAATATTTCATAAAGATTCACAAGATCTATGCAGTCAAAAATACTTTTAAGTTTTAGATGCTGTTAATGTTTATATTCACTGTAAAACTGCTTGTTACATTACTTGATTCAATTTAAAGCAAAATTTGGTTTCTATTTAATTTAATTGTGTCCAATCTACTTAAATATGTAAAACTGAAGTTTACTTAAAGGCAGGGCAGGTGATTTTTTCCAGAAACATTTTTGGTTATGCAGGTTGAAAATCTCTTCACATCCTGATAACAATCACCATGTTAAGTGGTTCAAATGTATATATCTCATCTGTGGTATACCATAAAATGTTCGTCCAATCATTGCATTCGAATGCAGTGAACATGACGAATGCAGTGATACGATGTCCTAACAGCCCGTCAATGTATGAATTTCCATACCTCCGCACACCCTGCTCGTGCACACATCACGTCATTAACGCGTTTCATGCTATGCAGATTTAGACAGACGTCAGTCACCGAGCACCACAACCGAAACAGCAGCCCCCTTTTACAGTTCCTCCTGAACCAAAACAACAAGCTTATGCTGCGTTCATGCCATAACTACTGGAAGAGTTGGAAACCTGTGACATTATACCTTTACTCAACACATGAAATGACATATACCGAATAAAAGTGAGCGCAAATTGTTAACTCAATTTTATAGGTTTGTTTTGACATTGTGCTTTAGTTCATATCCAAATCTACAATGTACAAAACAAGTTACAAATGGGTTACAAAAAAGTACAAAAAAGGCACAAATACCTAACGAGATCAGGCTGTACTTAATTTCCCTCCCTTTTTTGTCAAATTTCCAATTTTTTTTAAAGTTAAATGCCATACTTATTTCCATCCACTTGCTCCACAGATCATTTATTTAATACATGGTCTACAAACTTTTCCCTTTTTTTTCCCTGGACACTGAAAATACAATCTCTCCAACAACATCATCATATATTTTTTTAATTCACTGCCCTGTGTATGCAAAACCCATGCAGTTTAAAAAATATATTAATAAAAATGAAGGCTCTACTACTCCTCAGCTTCTACGCCAGACCAGGGGCTTTCAATCTTTCTGATGCCACCGACCTCGGAATATGATGATGTCTTTGCATGGGACCCCCTCCTATAAGTCAGATACTGTATATTGTGTGTGTGAGAGAGAGAGAGAGAGAGAGAGAGAGAGAGAGAGAGAGAGAGAGAGAGAGAGAGAGAGAGAGAGAGAGAGAGAGAGAGAGAGAGAGAGAGAGAGAGAGAGAGAGAGAGAGAGAGAGAGAGAGAGAGAGAGAGAGAGATCTACAACGCTCTCAGGCTCTACTGCAAGAGTTTCAACATTCACAGATCACAGTAAAGCCAAGTTTCAGCCATTAACACCCATAAGATAGTTACATCTCCACGGCCCTCGGCAGTTTACTCATTCTACCCATGAGTCCCAAGTGCTGCAAAATTCAGAGCATGTTCAATAGGTTCTGCTTTCTGTAGACATCTCTAACTGCTGATAATAATGTCCATCTAATAATGCTGCATGTGCTGAGTTTAATTTACACTGAAGTCTAATTCAGCCAACGTGTATGAATTGCTAACTTGTTGTGTAATGAGCAAGTGACGCGCATGAAATGAAATGTCCAACCGCTGCGAGCCATTAATTGTAGAACAGGTGGAGATGAACCGTTGACTCTCACATGGCAATCGCAGGAGCACTTGAGGAGAGCATGCTGAGATCATCAGTGTAGTCAGAAATCAGACAGTCTGTTTCATGTAGATTTAATGGCTAGTTACATGGCTATTTTTGCCCTTCCAAAAATATTACACCAGCATGACTGAAAAATAAACACTTTTGCAATTGACTGTTAAACAAACAACTTGCCTTAAGAGTTTTTGTGGTATTTAACAGTGTTTCTCAGTCCTTTTGGTTATATGTACCTATAGGGTTCAACTACCTCTTCATCTACACCAATCCAGAAATAGGTTTCTCTCTTTGGTGTGTAAATGAACTCTTATGTTAGGTACACACTGCATGATTTTAGTCCGATTTTTCATTGCCGTCAGTTTTGCGGAAATCACAGACAAATGACCGAAATCTGAGACAAATCGGTGCTTGTTCACGTGAGTGACAATTGTGTAGTGTGAATGAACAAAGATGCAATCTGAGAGAAGCGCAGACGTGTCGCTGATGCCCATGAAATATTTAGCATGCTAACTATCTGGACCAGTCAATGACCGAAAACGTAATAATGTTGCCTTCGGAGGATGCATTCCAAGGTAGGAAGGCATCAAGGCACGTCCGAATCCAAAGTTAGCTTCACTTCCTGTCTCCTAAAATACCTTCATCTGATGGAATTTTGCAGGAAGCATGCATCATTCGCTGCATTTGATATCCCACAATCCCATGCTTTCCATTCTGTGACAGTTGAGCTAAAAAATAAAGATGGTGTCTTAAAGTTGCAGCTGATGGTCAGTTTGTGTGTAAATTAATGTTTTTTTCACTTCTGATAAAATTTCTAGCAATAAACTGTGCTTAGTAATCACCAAAGATCACTTTATTTTGCTGTAGATCATTAAACCATTACGCTGCCTCAAAAGTAGAAAATTGTCAGGTGTGCAAACGCTGCCTATAAAATCATTGCCTGATATGGCAGTGAGGCAACATGTCAGCTGCCTATAAGTTTTCGGATGCAGCCAAAGTCAGGCAGTGTGAAATGTGTTTTGACTGGAATCAGCGGCAACCTACAGCCAATGAAAGCCCAAGATACAGGTCAAAGGAAAGTTCAAGAGGAGGAATCCAACAGTAAAACATCAGCAAGCATGTCTTCTGTAGTGCAAGCACCCATTATCTTCTTCATATTCCTATTCTTTTTCGCAAAAAAAATGGTGCACAGACAACTTGAATCATAAGCTTCTTATGTGCATAATTTTCACAAGAATAATCCAGTCTTTCACTTGATCTTACATCATTATCCTGTATTTCTCACTGTGTTTTGTTGTGAAATGACTTTAAAAATCATGCAGTGGGTACCCACTATTATTATACTGGATATTATTTAAATTGATTGTTCATTTTATTAAAAAAATTATAATCAAATAATCAAAATAAATCAATAGATAAATTAAAAAAATGATAAAAATTGATAAAAACAGCAGTTTGAAAAATGCAGTCTGCAATGTTTTAACTAATCTGTATTGTGTCTAAGCTTAAATAAATAGATTTAATAGATTAAATAGATTAATCTTTAAAAGTAGGCTAACTTTAGTAAAATCATTAATTACAAAAAAAAATAATAAAAATGGTTATTGTAATATTTAAACCATCCTAATATTAAAGATTATTGTTAAATAAATATCAGAAGTATTATAAATAATAGATTAAAATAGTATTGATAAAAAAAAACATCTCAGGTTGAGAATTACTGGTACAGCATGCTTTTTATTTAAAAAAAAAGAAAAAGAAAAAGAAATGAATAAAGCAAGCAAGAAATACAACAGGACATATGGTGTTAAATGTGCTACTTATCACCTTTGATTGTAACCAAGCACCTACAGCAGTGGAAGTAAAGAGTGTGAGCTAATGAGCAGTTTGATACTGACAAAAGTTAAAGGTCCCATATTGTCAAAAATGAAATTTCCTGGCTTTTTTCATGATAACAGAGGTCTAGGGGCTATGCAACTATCATATAAGTTTCAAAACAGTCAATCCACAGATAAATGCACACAGCCTGAATAAAGTAGTTGTGCCTTTTCACGAGCCGTTGTGACTTCCGTAAAAATGTGATGTCAGAACTACTCAGTCACCACCCCAAGCACTGCCCAACGTCCCTCACTCCTTTTGCCCAACGCCCAGACAACATCGTTGCTGAGCAACAACAACATGGAAACATGTCGAGAAAATGCTGTTCAGTTGATGGATGTAGACACCTGCACTCCCGCGAGACCCAACGCAACAGAGTGTGGCGCGGGACTAAATTTGATGGGCGAGTGTGGGCATAAGGTACTCGTGTGTGTGCGAGTTGCGGAAGAATAAAACTATCCGCGGGACTCCCGCAAAATAGAAATATGTAAAAATAAAACACCCAAAAACAAATCAATTGTTATTCATATGTTGCACAAAAGCATCAAGAATAACTAAAACTAAATAAAAACGATTTACAGGCCAGAACGAGTTTCTATTTATAACATGTTTGCAGCGTTGAGCAATGTAGCCAATCACAGCCTGTTGAATTCTTGAACGTAATGGCCAATGAGATGCATTTAAGATAGAATCCACTCACCGCTCAAAACTGAGTTTTTGTTTATTGCTGAATTCTGCATGCTGGCAGATCCTCTGATTATAACAAATGAAATGTAGACATTATGAAAGATTTATCGAGCAGTCAGCTTCACTGATAATAACGGAGCTTTGTGAGATCGCGATGAACTGAGATATCAGCTTTTTAGGAATTATTAAAGGAGAAGTTCACTTTTAAAATGAAAATTCTGTCATCATATACTCACCCTCATGTTGTTTCAAACCTGTAAGAATTTCTTTCTTCTGCTGAACAGAAAAGAAGATATTTAGAAGATTATCAGTAACCAGACAGTTTTTGGGTCCCATTGACTTCCATAGTAGGAAAAAAATATACTATGGAAGTCAATGGGACCCAAAAAATGTCTGGTTACTGATAATCTTCTAAATATCTTCTTTTCTGTTCAGCAGAAGAAAGAAATTCATACAGGTTTGAAACAACATGAGGGTGAGTATATGATGACAGAATTTTCATTTTAAAAGTGAACTTCTCCTTTAAGGGAGCGCACTTTGCGCTATTTCTGTCATACCATGCACGTGGTAGCCTATGCTTTTATGTTAAATTAACAGTGGTTTGTGAATGTTTATGCTTTAATAACAAATCATTTATCACCATCATTACAGGTGTTTTATTTACCTTACTTGTGATCATCACCAAAACACAGCAGGCTACAGCATACATGACCCCAGTCACTTGTGGTTGGCTTGGCCGTGCGTCACTCAGAAAACAACAGGCCAATCAGAAAAGAGGCTCATGAATATTAATTAGGCAGGCCAAAATCGACCTGTTCTTGCAGAGCTCCTGAGAAAGGAGCTGTAAAAATATATTGAGATGTTTTTTGGTACTTATACTGCAAATATATATTCTTAAGGACATCAAAACCTAAAATAAAACTTCAGAAAGGTGTACAATATGGGACTTTAACATGTGCAACAGCAAATTAATGCTGACAGAAAAGAAATTCTGTGGGTCATCTCTGTGTCCTTCAATCTCCCAGCCTTATGATGAAGTGAAACTCAAACCTTTGTGGCTACAGAACAAACAAAAAGCCCTTACATCAGTCACCTCTTGCCCATGGTTATAATGGACCATTAGCGTGAGGACTGGGTTACAGGGGCAAACCACCATCCATTTTGACCTTAAATCAGACTTGACTTACAACACAGGTCTACACATAGAACTACAAAGCAGAAACAAAAACTAATGTTTAAAACACAGACAAAACACAGTTTTGAAAAGAGGCATTCTTTGCCTCCAGCCATCCCTCTAAAACCACAAAGCAAAGTCTACCCCTTTTAATTGACCTCCTTTTAATAAATGAATCAATTAGTGTTACTACATTAACTAGATTAATCAAACATTTTTTTCTTTTTTCAAACGTTTTTATACGTTTTTTTATATATTTTATAATGAAACCTAATATTTTCACAGTTAATCTCTAAATTACTGTAGAAACAACATACAGTATATTTTAAATACCTGTTTAATGGCATCTTTTTATGAATGAAGGCCAGTATCACTGATACTAATACAGCTACTGATGTCTCGATGAGAATGATCCCCCCCCAATTATTTTGTAATTGAAAGCTATAAAAAAATGTTTTACATTTATTAGGCTTCAAAAATATAACTACTTTTAATTTAAGTAAACCTAAAACAATCCCCACATAAACCCATAATAAATGTCATATTTACCTGTGGCCATACAGTACAGAAGTGAGTGTAACGTTTTATTAACCTTTATATGAATATTTATATTAATCTTTGCAAATCGCTTGCTGCACGCTTCACTATGAATGCGGCTGTTTACATTACGGCATGTTTTCTATGTATGACGTTCTCAATATAATTCATAATCCCATTTTTATAATGAACAACGCGTTATGGTTATTTTGTTATTGTGTTACAAACGGTGTACGCACAGAACAGAGGGGCGGGGTGAGCAAAGCTCATTGTCATTTAAAGACACATGCACTTAAACGGCGTGCTGAAAACAGCTGTTTTTGACCAGGTAAAATTAGTGTTTTCTTACAATACTAATGAGAATTTTTAATTAAAGTATATTACAAACTTTTAATTTAGACCCTAAAGAATCATATTAGCTTGTACAAAAATGACATTATATGACCCCTTTAATGCGTTGACATTGACATCACTAAAATAAATAAATCCCTAGTTAGAGCGGTTGGAATGAAAAATAAATACATTAATTAATTCGTTTTTTTTTTTATATAATAAAAATGTTGAGAGAGTCTTACTCATATATCAATATAATAAATCAGACAGATATAATCAGCAACAAAATACTTGTATGCATTACAATGAAAATGTAATACACTCAGTCTAAGACTCAATTCACTGAAGCATATTCAGTAAATTCCATACAGTGGTACTTGTGAAACATATTCATCAGCACTTCTGTGCATTGAGACATGGAAACTAGTCAGCCATCTGCTCTGTTGCCACATGAATGCAAACTCTCTCTCTCTCTCTCACACACACACACACACACACACACACACGCACACACACACACACACACACACACACACACGCCACGCACACACACGCCTGGTGTTGTGCCAAACTCAATCAAACCCCACTTTACCCTTTTGCATATGCACTGCTTTTCTTATAAGCTTCTCTCGATGGTGTAAAACATTTGCTGCTTCCTCTTACAATTATACTTTTTAACAGTGAAAATTCCTTCACACTTTATTTCAAGAAATGTAGATGGACCACATTCTATAACTATCACATGAGGTTTTCGGTATTAAATAATGACAACCTGAAAGTTTTCGGTTATTATTCCATCTATGTATAAATGCCTTTATCTTTACTAATGAAAAAGGCCATATATGCTTTAAAAAGCATTATTTATTGTTACTAAATGGAATGTGCATTCTCACATCAAGCTTACACAATTTAAATACTTAATATAATTTTTATATAATTTGTGTATATTTGAGCTTTTCACTTTAGCAAAAATAAAACAAAGAGCTGAGGAAATCCAACAGGTGTGGCACTTTGAGATGAGTACTGCTTACTCAGTCATCTCTCTTTTCTCTGCCCACTTTCTGCCTTGAAACACATTGTGAGAAAATAAAAGATATATGAGCCTGCTGTCTTGAGAGAGTGAGAGAAAGCCAAAGGGAGAGAGAGAGAGAGAGAGAGACCACTAGGAGGTATTTACAGAGTTCGAAGTAAAGGGAATATCTTTGGTGAAGAGTCTTTTTGGAGGCAGAGGCTTATTTGAGGCCTTCACTTCTGACATGGTTATCTCTTTCCAGAGCCCACTGTTATCTCTGAGCAACAGGAGACTGAAACAGACAACCAATTGGGCTACAGCTCATATTATATACTGTATGAAGTACAGTAAACGTAGGTGACTGGGGCTAGTTGCCACAAAGGCCACATTTCAGCAACTATACATTTAGTCAGAAGTTAAATTGCACAAATAATTGTTTTCCCTATAGCAGAGGATATATGTTTCAAATAAGTGAACACAATAAAACCAGACCCGCATTAAATAAAGCAAAGGTCAGATATACACTATATGGAAATTTGAATTGTATTCTAAGAACAAGGGTATTTTCCATGAATGTCAGTTCTGGAGAAGTTTTCACAGTTGTATCCGATTGGTTGTTAAAATGCAAGCATATAACTTCATCACAGTAACACATACTCGTGCATGCGTAGAAGCAAGCTTTAACAACTTAGTCTGTTTAGATTTAAAGCTACAGAGCACTATGTTCTACATCCTCCTTCTTTAATTGTGACAGATATTCCTTAATGAAAAGTTCCCTACAAAGTTCCTTTAAGTCTTAACGCCTTTAAGTGTTCCTTTAACACCGATAGCGACCATTCTTTCCAACTCTGCTTTTACCTTGTGTTGCATTGCTGCAGGAATTCTTCGTGCTGGACGGACGACAGGTTGAGCTTCTTTGTCAAGTTTCATGCAGTATGTTACAGGAATGCTCCCACACTCTGGAACAATCTACCCCTCCACGTCCGTTCTGCCCCATCCCTGCCCATGTTCAAAATGTACCTCAAAACATTTCTTTTCACTAAGTCCCTAACTACTAAAATATAAAGCAAACTTCATGAACCATACTGCTTATATGGGAAGCTGAAAACAGCGATAAGTAAAGATACTAAAATCTTCAAAAATACACATACTGACTTTTACGGATTTCTCTGCTAGTGTTCAAGCTTTTAAAAACATTGCTGCTGTTTGACTGATAACCTATATCGGCTGGAACATGTCATCGGTGCAATGCCTTTGGTTGGCTTTGCGAAAAAGGAAATTAGATTTTGTAATCAAACATCGATGTTGGTGAGTAATATGCTCTTTACAAAACAACAAAACATCTTTCACATGAATCACAGCGTCCTTGGGTCCAGTTCTTTTAATTACTCATGTCATGACTTGAATCTCACTCTGAGGGCCTGTGAAAAATGTAGCAGGCTACTAGTTAAAGCCGGGGACACACTTCATGACTGTTAGGTTAAAGCTGGTAAAGCCGATTATGAATGTAATTTGATACAACTGATCACGCCCAAATGTGCTGAGTAAGAGACAGTTGTGTTCACAGTCGATGTTTAAAATCTGCTCAAATCGTCTGTAAGTGTGTTCAGTTCAGTCTTAGTATGTTTCAGCTAGTCGTTAAATGTGTCCCCGGCACAAATGTCATTTGACAATGAAATGTTCTGGATCCTGCTTTGTCCACTTGTCCAATCTTCCTGACTTCTAACTATTCATCCACACAAATATCCATTTCTAAAAGAATATTTTTTCCTAAAACAAATGTATTCTTAATGTAATTCGCAACACTAATCTTTTTAACACAAAGCAGGGGAGAGGGGGAATTAAAAATAAAGCCATTTCTTTGCGATTACTTCCTTCATGTTACTGGCAGGCTTTGCTTTGGCAGGCAACCTGTAGGACCACAGCATGGAGAGCATAATAGAGGCTTCTAATGCGATTTCATTAATACTTTGTGTACAAAATCATGCCACATCTTGCACAAAAATCATTCTGTTATAATTATGTTATAAAAACAACTAATATAAACCATCCTATTTAAAACCATCCTATTTAAATCCTATTTAAAACCATCTGGTTTTCACCTTTAGCTGTACAACTGAGCTGATATTAGATAATTAGTTAAAAAAATTATTTTCAGTATTGTTAATTACTCATTGTTAATACTACTCTTTGGAGACTCCACGAAAAAATAATAAAACTGAAAACTTTGAAATCAAACACTTAAATGAAACTTCACTAAGGCTAAATGCTGACTTTCATTTCACCCTGACTACTTGAGGTTTATGAAGGTGTAATCCTGATGTGGCAATAATATGTGGCTGTGTAATAAACACCTTTAGGTCACACATTCATCAAGTTTATGTAGTAGTGCCAAGGAGGTTTATAATACCCGGAGAAAGCTATCATATTAGCGTTCTCATCCACCTAAAATGGCAGTAACTATGCTGACGCAGTACACAACAAACACGCATGCGCATACATACACACGCACACATACCCACAAGGACTACAGCATCAGTCAGTAGAAAGGACTCTTTAGTGCCCAAGTTATTGGAACTGTGACTTGAATAGTCTTCCACATGAAAACTGTTGTCTTAAGGACTGTTCCACAGGTGGATGGGCAATAATTGTTTATGGTTCATTGGACATGCATGAAAAAAAAAAAAAAAAACCCTTTCCGAATAGCAGAATGAGGCTCCCAATTTGTTAAATTTAAAAAGAAATAAATACCTTATGCTTAATCGAGGCAACTTCTAAGTGGGTATTCGAGGATACATTGTCTGTATAGCTCATTTAAATAAATATGATGACAATTAGGTTGGCTGATCTCAGCGCACCTATGAAACCAATTGGGAGCATAAGCAGTGAATACTGCAGATTGTAATATTAGAACAAATGCAACAGTCGTCTCTCTGGAACAGATTATGAATGAATTTCTTGGCCTAAAAACCATAGGACTGATTGTTAGTAGTAATGTGCACCCTTTTATTTGGGATAATAAAAATAAACCCACATGATCTTGACCCCCTCAAGGCACAAGGCTTCGTGTTTATGTGTGATGGGTCTGGATGATTAGGCAGAGACAGTGCTGCACAGACAGTTGTATAGTTGCCTGTGTCTTTCTGTCCCCTGCTGATAACACTGATGAGCCTTTCACCTTTCAGCCTGTCTGTCAAAGCTGTGTGCCAGACACACAAAGGAGAGAGAATAAGAAAAAGAGTGAGAGAATTTTAGGATGTGAGGAAAAAGGAAAGACAGAAAGTGAAAGATGGATGACAGACTGACCTTCTATCTGAAAGAATGACCTCCTATAATCTATTAGATTGCAGTTGATAAAGCGATCAAACCATCATTATGGATTCTCTTTTGTTGTGGAACAAATGATGCCAGTCGTGTCAACATGGCTGTCAAAAGGACTATCAGAAGAAGATCCATAACTATCAGAGTTTAACAATTGCTAAAATGGTAAAATCACAGGACAGTTGTGTGTAGCTCGGCAAATACCAAATAGGGTTGTTTAATTACAATTTCCAAATGAATGCAATGGATTTCAAGAGTCAATTTCAGACTACTGTCCCTCGATTCGTAAGGAAGGTGAAGTGAGATCTTGTAAACAGTGCAATATTAGAAATGATACAAATTAGAAATAATAAAAAGCTAAAAAAATAAATAAAATCTGATTCAACATGCCATGTTAAAGGGATAGTTCACCCAAAAATGAAAATTCTGTCTTTACTCACCCTCAAGTTGTTCCATAATAAGATATTTTGAAGAATGTTGACTTCAATAGTATTTTTTCCCATATGGAAGTCTATGAGGCCCATCAACTGTTTGCTTACCCGTATTCTTCTTAAATGATGACAGAATTTTCATTTTTAGGTGAACTATCTCTTTAATAATTCACACATATATTTTTTTATTTAAACATTTTCAGTCTGAAGCTTCCCAAGGCTAATTGGAAATACATCCTGCTTAAATTTCTGCAGAACCCCAAATATGTGACACTGGGTACATTTTGCTGCACTTTTCAGGTGACAAGTCCACAAGATGTGCTGTAACTAAGTGATTCAATTTTTTCTCCATTGCAGATGAGGGTTTATCCAACGTCATAAAAATGTGCCTGTTGGTTACTTGCAGCTTAGCAGTTTCAAAGTAAAATATCCAGAGACTGGCTCTAAATGGTGTGTTCAAAATAAAAACAAAACACTTAAACGTCAATTCGAAACACTTAAATGTGACTGTGGAAACATTTTATGTTGGTTTTTGTACTTATCACAACAGTTCAGAAATGAACTGTATTCTAAAAGGCTAATACTCAAGTACCCACTAAACCCTACCCTAATCCTAACCAAAAGCAAAAGCTAACTTGAGAAAAAAAGACAACTAATAGTCTAAATGATTTATAAACAGTCTAAATCTAAAACCATTGTAACTCTCATTTAGGTGAATCAGACTTCTGCTACTTCAAACACATCCTGATTCCTATTACATCTGAGCGTTCCACATTGCAAGTGCAAGGCTGTACCTACCAAGCAAGTTTACAACATCAGAAAAGCCATACATATGGAGCTGGTTATGTGATGAAAACGTCAAAATCTATTAGATCTATTAGATAAATTATGCACTATGTTCTAGGTGTTTTGAGGTAATAAGATAGCATTGTGAATCACTGAATCAAAAACACTTGGCATTTCTCATCTACTGTTGTATTTGAATGAAACTTTTGAGTGAATAAATCAACAATTCACTCACGATATTCAGATACACTCACCTTTTCCTGCCGACTGGTGTAATGATGTAACCTACAGAAAGAGTAACTGAATGAATCAGTGAGTCTTTTGAACAGAATCAACAGATCTGAGTCACTGGGATTACTCAAATCCCAATCTAATCCGTTCTACTAACTGTTAAGGCTCTTCTTGTAGTAGTCAGGAATTTGGAGTCAACTCTCAATTCCCAACGCCTCAAAGAATCAATTCTTTTTAGCAACAATTCTAAGCCCTAACACTGATGCAAGTACTCATTATGAAAGAAAAAAATAAAAGCAAGGGGTATAGAAAAATAGAAAAAAGGACACTATGTGAAAAACAGGTTATTCAGACACCAATGGCTTATTAAATATGCATCCTGATGTTAACAGGTATTGTGAGCTCTTTCTATGAGCTCTTTCTATTACACCATGTGGGCCACAAATTTAAAAGACCGGTGAATTTTCCTGAAGGGAAACTTCACCTCTCAATTATTTTTTTCATGCAAGAATGAACTTTGTCTCAGTGGTTTCTATAGGAGAAATAAAAATAGGAACAAACGAGACAAGGTGTTAGAATATAGAGCTATAACGCCTATGTGCAATTTAGCTTTAAAGAGACCCCATTAATCTAAAAGTTTGCCTTTAGAGTCTCAGAAAAGATCTAAAAATTTAAAAAAAAAAGTCGCAAACTTTGCTCAGATCAAAGTCTACAAACAAAAGTCAGAGATTTCAATTTAAGTTAAGTGCTTCTACATCAGTGTTATGTACCTATCATTTCCCTCTAATTTTAGGGATGAATTATGGGTAAAGGTTATGGATTGGGTTAGGACAACATTTTCGGACAGGAATGTTGTTCCAGGATCAACAAAATATGTTAATGTCTTGCTTGGCAAAATCACAGTGACCGTATACACATACACAGGAAGGGTGCATTAAATATACATATACACATTTATATATGACATTTATAAATTAAAAATTATGTGTGCAAATGTAGGAGCAATGTGTGTTTTTCCCTCTGTCAGGAGCAGTGTTGGGGAAAGTTACTTATGCATTACAATATTGCATTACTACCTTAAAAAGTAACTAATTGCGTTACTTTTTAAGAAAAGTAATGCATTACATTACTTTTGCGTTACTTTTTCTCACCTGGGCTGGGCTTGTTTTTTTTTATATATAACAAAAAAGTGCTATTTTTGGGCAAATGTAAAGACCCTTTCACGCCAAAATTGAAATAATAAGCCTCAGGCTGAAGGAAGTGCCAATTCATGGGTGTACAGTCGAAGGCGCAGCTCTAAAAACACTTTCAGGATTGCAGGAGAAAAAAGTTTAACATTTACTTCACCAATAAAAACATACATTTTTGCTTCAGCAGCAAGTACATTGGTCAATAAAGTTAGATTAAATGCATAGAAATATTTGTTTTACTTAACATTTAATTATTGGAGGTTTGCATAGTCTGATTTAGCATATAACTGATTTTATTCATTTTTAGGAATACTGAATCTTTTTTTGTGCAAGTGAGATGAGTAAATGCATGCTGACATTTAGTCTAGAACTACAATAACCATCATGTTTACACTCAGTGCCTCCGCACTTACGATTTTTCTCAGCATTGGGACAAGAGAGCTGTCAGTCAATAAATGGGAAAACAAAGTAACTTGTGTTACTTATTTGAAAAAGTAACTGAGATATGTTGTTGTAAATTTTAAAAGTAATGCATTACTAGTTACTTGAAAAAGTAATCTGATTACGTAACTCAAGTTACTTGTAATGCATTTCCCCCAACACTGGTCAGGAGTGACTGTGATGTGAAACGGTTGGCCAGCTGCAGGCCACCTGCCTCCACACACACTGACTACAAGTCCTCCTGCTCCCTCCTGCCCTAACAAACACTCATTAATGACTGAAACACTGTCCTGCATCGCCATTTAAAAATCATGGGTATGTTCCTACAGGACCAGATTGAAGCCGGCTTGGTAAAATTTTATTAATGGGATCTGCTTTCCTGGACACTCTCTCATTAACTGTCCAGGAAAGCAGATCCCATTAATAAAATTTTACCAAGCCGGCTTCAATCTGGTCCTGTAGGAACATACCCATGATTTTTAAAGGGCGATTACTCATTTAAAATACTGAGTAGAGCTGCACTGCAAAAAAAAAAAAAAAAAACATTTTGAATGGATACTTCATCCAAAAATGGCAATTCTGTCATCATTTGCTTGTCCTCATGTTGTTCCAAACCTGTATGATACTGTAGAAGGTATTTTGAAAAGCACCACACATTTATTTATTTATTTTGGTCCGTACAATGAAAAAGTTAGTGGGGGTCCAGTGATGTTTAGGACCATCAGGCTATGAACAACATAAGGGTGAGTAAATGATGACAGAAAATCTCAGGACCATCTGCTGGTTGTACATACAGTGCATACAGTATTTTGCTTGCTCAGATTTATTGTGCTGAATCAGGATTTTGCACTTTGTTGTTGCCTCAGCTGAAAATTGTCGGTCATAACAAAAAAAAGTCTCATAAATATCAGTGGGTCATTCCATGTCAACTCAACCAGAGGTCCCCGGCCTCAGAATATTTTTGTTAATATTATTTTCTGTAGAAAGACATAAATAGTGATGAAAGCCAAAATATTAAATGTCACAGATGTCTATTTACTGAGTAATCCACTATTTTATAAAGGGGGTAAAAAATTACAATTTTCACCAGAGATTTGGAGCCAAATTAAAGAGGGTAAAAATAACTTTAGAAAGATGGCAACATCATTATTTTATTTTTTTTACACAGAGCTTGGTTGGTCTATTAATTAAATCTGTTGACTTTAGCAATCTTTGTTTCATATATGCCAGTTCAAAAATGGCAAACTTGTGTTTTTTGCCTCAAGTTTGCATGCCTGTAACTCAAGAAGTATTAAATATATTTTAATGTTATTCTGGTTCTTAACAAACCTTCCTTTTGGTATATTCATTTTAAAGGCCCTCAGTGGTTCAATCCCAGAGATATGGAGATCTTAATGAGGCTCCATGAGTAAATTGGTCAATTGGTCAAAAATCAAATGTGGGTCACTTTGCATACTGTACAGCTGACACTTTTTTTTTTTCTTTTAAAGAGGAATATCTAAATAACAAATAATGTTAAAACTAAAATGTATCTTGTGTTTTCTATCAGCTCAATTGCATTGAACATACCTGTCTGAGTGCCATAAATATTTAATTTTACTTAATTTTTAAGGCCCTATATAGTTCAGTCCCATGGGGATCTCAAAGCAGGTCCAAGTCCAATAGACCTATCAATCTCTGTGAAAAAATAAAATAATGATGATGCCATCTTTCTAAAGTAATTTTAGCCTCCCCCTCCCCCCCTGTAATTTGGCTCCAAATCTCTGGTGACATTTTTCATTTTGACCCCCCTCTACAAAATAATGGATTACTCAGTAAATATACATCTGTGACATTTAATCCAAAATTTGAGTCAGGGAAGTTTCCGAACTTTGGTTGATTTGACATGGAATGACCCCAGTTCTTCCTAATTTATCCCTTGTACTTTTTTTTTTAATACTTATTCAATTAAACAAAATGTTTCTTGCCATTCTTGCACGTCCAACCCCCATCAGAAATGGATTGTAACCATCATCCCCATAAGATAACTGCTTGATGCAAGGCCACTCGACAGTCTGCTGCAATCCTGTTTAGAGCTGAAGTGAGCTTTGGGCCGTTGGCTCCTCTGAGTGCAGGACTTGGCAGAGCTTTCGATAGAAATGTGTGAGTGGGAAGTCTCTGATAGTGTGAATCCCTTTGTAGTCAACTAGAGGAGCTTTATTGGTAGTGTACACTGACAGCTCATGCTTGCGGGTGGGGAAGAAAGCAAGACAGAGAAAAATAAGGGTTAGTTGCTCGGAACTATGCCATTAAATTTCATTATATCAAATTCTCGCTCCTTGTACATCTTTAAAATCTGATCCAGATTAAATTGCATGTTGCAGAGATTTATGAACAGTGCTTTCTGAATTAGTTTACCACCTTGCTAAGCAATGTTCAAGAAACCAAATGTCCCCCAGGGCTCTTGATTCAAACGCAAAGTATACAGCTAAGCAGAAATGCATTTAGTATTCAGACATTTAGGCTTATTCTAACAGATGGAAATACAGAAAGGGCTTTACAGCCTCATCATTTGTTTTCATACCTGTCTCTCAGTTTAATTAGCATCGCTAACCATGTGTTTGGTAGCTGTACGGCTAACTAGATCACATCACATGGGATCTCGAGCATCTCTCAAGCTGAAAGTAGCGGCTCTACCGCTGGAGACTGAGGGATCACAACATCTTAAGTGATTTCAGAGGCAGCAGTTGCTTTTGAGGTGAGGACACCTCTGATGGGTTAGAAGTGTCATAGCCAGGTCTCCTGAATGGTTTTAGCATCCAAACATAGCTCAACTATGTGATGATTTAGTTGATTTAGATTTACCTTAGTTTTCAATTCTAAAATCTCAATATCCATTCCACAATTTAAAATATTTACTATATATTTTTTACTACATATCATAAACATGATGGTTACTGTAGTTCTAGACCAAATATGAGCATGCATTTACTCATCTCACTTGCACAAAAACAGATTCAATATTTCTCAAAATGAATAAAACAGTGAAATGAAAACTCAGAATATGCAAAACTGCATTATGTTAAATACAAATATACTTCATATATAATATTACATATAATATGTATTTAATCTTCCAACGTCTTTGCTGCTGACTTTCAATGATCCAATTCCACCATAATAATAAGCAAAAATGACGTAATGTAATGCATTACTGTCCATAAAAAGTAAAAGAGTAATGCATTATTGTAACACATTCTTTTTAAAAGTAACCTTCCCCAAAACTGTATATGATGCTTTCTGCAGCCAGATGGTATAATTATGAAATCTACCAGGGGTTAATGGGGCCATGCTTTTTGTAGATGAGTTCACTTTTTCTCATTTACTTGCTTAAGGTAGTTTTTTGCATTTAGACAAACTGCACATAAATCACACACGTTGTTCATATAGCTCAAATAATAAAGCATGTGCTCAAGGTCATGCAAGATCATGGGATTCCCAAGCAATGCACAAACTGAAAAAATGTATAACTTGAATGCAATGAAAGTTTTTTAGTTGTATTATAAAAGTGGCTACTGATTTTTTTCAATTAAACAATTATGAAAACGGAAAAATATGAAATTAATGATGATGATTTTAACTAAAAATAAAAATCTATCTAAGAATCCTAAATAAATGATGTGTATGGCTATATGATGATCATTCAAATATATTTGATGTTAGTTTTTAAATTATTAAAGAAGTTCAATAACACCTCATTGTTGCCATTGTGAATAAAGTTATCAACTTGAACATAAACACTGGAAGCTCTCTGCTACCAGTTCAAATGCTTCTCTTCCTCTCCAGGAAAATTCAAAGTGCTTCTGAATAACAGCACCTGCTGGAGTTGGTCTATGAGGTCAGGCTGTGTGGTCAATATCTCAATCAAAGCAAAAGAAGATTCCCCTGGGCTTTTATGTGCATAAAGTGGTTGCCTTTACTCGATACGGTAGTCTAATCGATATTCAGGTCTGCAGACACTTACCGTACAGCTCTCTGAAGAGGTCTTTTGAGTGTCCACATACAAACAGGTCTTGTCACATAAAGCCAAGCTATAGGTCTGACCAACCCAATTGCGAGGTATCGCCCAACTTGCTTTGAGGACAAAAGTAGATAACGAGTAAAGCAACCAGAGAGCTGAATGTTGCTACTGATTCTGAGTTAACAAGGCTGACAAGAAATAGCTATGCCCAAGAGGGAGTTTCATTACAGTTTAGAGGACAACGAAAGGAAAAAGAGGACATCTGCATGTAATAGACTACAGCTTTACTGTACAACCATCATGTGTGTTTATATTAATGTGCATGCATATCATACAGTAGGGTTCAATACAGTATTGAATCAGATAAATGCAAAAAAATAAGTATTTTCACTTGTGGTCTCAGACTTTTGGACCCCATTTATGTGGTCCAATGCATACATATTTTCCAAAACGTATAATTGCATATGCATAAAAGCATAGCTCTTTCACCTTTGCATATACACACATTTACCTAGACACACTTCTGAATTATTAACACTAAAACTAAAACATTAATATGGGATGGGACGCAAGCAGAGTTAATCATTCAAAACATGCCTGAAAAGATGATCCAGTTTACGAACTGATGCATCACCCCGTTTACAGTTACAGAAGTAAATAGGCCTATGTTTGCATGAATGTACTGTATGTAGATCATCATTTGAAATGGAGCAGAAATTATAATCAAATATAGATGTGGTTGATGCTTCAGACAGGGCACAGACTAACTCAAAAGGGTAGTTTGAGGTTATAGTTGCCCATTAAATTGACATGTTTGTTTGTTTGTTAATATTTTCATAGTGAGAAACATTTATGGTAGAATTATTTCAGGTTTTATTTATTTATTTTTTTGCTAAAACTTTATTAAAAATGTCCTCCAAAGTGTTAACCGCATAAAACAGGTTTCTTACAGGGTTAAACCCAGCACAGTCTAATAAACTGTGCTTCAGGGATAAAGGATTTTTTTAATTATAAAAAAATAAGTGCTCATAATAATAGAGAAGGGAGCTCTGGAGTGATAACTGCTTCGAGAACAGAGCTGAGAAATTTGATGATTAGAATTTGATGAAAATTGATGATCTGAAAAAGAGTTTGCTAATCATTTCAAAGTAACATAAATAAAGGCTGCTGTACATTCTCAAGAGGCTCATTTGTATGCACAAACACACAGCAACTCGCGCCGAAATGCACTCTTTAAGCAAAAGATCTCTTAAACTGCGGTTAAATCGGGCTATAATCTATCGTCAGTGAATTAAAAATGACAATCTAAATTGTAAAATAAGTGGAAACAGTTAAATATTCAATACTGACTGATAAATATAAATAAATGAATAAAATAAGTTTTTAATGCATTAGTGGATTTAGTTGTACATTAAGAGCAGCAGAGCTTTAATTTGACTTCGGTAATTAATGCACCACTGATTCGGTGTGACCATGAAGACTTGCACAGCAGACATCCCATTCTCCTTGTATGTTTGTGTGAGTGTGCGTGTTTATTTGGTTGGGCTCAATGCCACCGAGGTCTCCAGATGTGTATATAATTGGAAAATTCTAAAAGGGAATGAAACCAATTAAGACTTGAAGCAGATAAAGCCTCAGTCTCCCTTGGCCGTCAGATGCTCTCAGAATAGAAAATATTTAGTTCCACTCCTATTAGCACTGAGTCTGTACTTGATAAACTGGAATATATGGCTTAAACATTTTATGGCACTACTGTACAACATTGATTATTTATACATTACAGCTGCAGAGGCACACAGAAGTCACAGAGTTTGTTTTATCATAAAGTGTATTTACATCAACAGGCAAATCTTAAATGTACACCATCATAACAACAAGCTGTTACAGTGACAATCTCAGCAGGAAAGTTAAATTATTCCTCATGGAGATGAGTGAAATCTCTCTCTCGCCTGTTTCTCACAGCAGGTGGCAGAACACACGATATATTTCATATGTGATTTACACAATTTAACTTCGATATAAACTCCACAGGCATCTGGTACTCCACTTAAGAATTCATTCTAGTCTTTCTGCACTTGCATTGATATGCTAGCTAGCTAGCTAATTTGCCAAACAATAAATCAAGAGCTGACAGTGCTTTACAAAACACCAACAGTGGAAAAAGTTGGCAATAAGCTGGACTGTCACTCAAAGTTCCCGAAGTGAAATTTGCAATTTGGTATCTGCATGCTTCATCTATCACATTTAAGCCAGACGTCTATTAGTGCGCTGTAACGCGTTCAAGATAAGCTCTCATCTAATTGCTCACACCCTTAAGTGCTTCACATCACTGATGACAGCATAGCCATCTGCATTTTAATGTGTTATCATGATAAAAGTAGTAGTGTGGGGTCCTATGCTTATGAGTTTGTCTGAAGTCAGATTGAGTTCTTTTGCATTGAACTTCAGAAGTTTAGCATCCAGTTAAATTAGCAGGATGTCCTAAGGAACTATATCACAAAATATTGTTTTCCCAAATGTATGTTTTGCTGTGCATGTAAACTCATTGTTACGACCTGTTGTTTAATTGTTATAGCCACCTTCTTTGCATGGGATAAGAACACGGTACTTGAGGACTTCATAACATATCAAGGTTATGATATGTGTTGATTTGTTTGCATGAGACGGTGGTTTGGAAGATGTTACTTTTGTATTTCTCATCTAGAAAATTGCCTTTCAAAAACCTTTAAATCATTGAAATCTTCCAGGAGATTTGCATAAAAGAACAAGCTAGCCTTTGACTTCAAACCGTCTTACATTTTAACATGTTGGTCTGTGCAGTGAAACGAACTGATAGGTTGTCTTGGCTTTCTCGACAAGTGCTAGCAACTCAAGTATCCGTGTCTCCTGCTGCAGCCGTTCGATGACAGCTAGCTAAACTACATGGTGATCGCCATCCATCACAGGGGTTCACGGTTATAATTCTGTGTTCTATACCCCTGCCTTTCATTACTCTGACTTACAGAGTGAAAAGGGAGGCAGCGTTGAACGATCCATGCTGTTAATTCTCTCGTCCGGTGCTCCTTTATACCCTGTTCTCTCCATCATCGAAGTAATTACACTTCCCGTTTTCCCAAGCTGAAGGTGTAAAATTCAATCAGCAGTCAAGCAAATTTAAATCCCCAGCTCCCATATGTAGCGGCAACAGAGCACAAATTATTGATTTATCTGTTAAGCCCCTTTTTGCTTGCTGTACCTCTGCATGTGCACATCTACGGCACAGACATTGCCTTCCTGTTCCCTTCATTTCTAAAACAATGAATTATGCACCGGGCAAAGCATAAAACAAGCATTTTTTTTTTTCCTGCTCTTGATCATTATTTCAAGGCTTATTGACCACAAGTCCTAAGTTAAAGGCTCTCGCAGGTGCATTTTTATTTATAAATTAGGGCTGTGAAAAGATTAATCGTGATTAGTGGGAGTGGGGGTGGGGGGGTGGGGGTAGTTATCAGTCAAATTAATTTTTACTTTGTTTATATAGTTTTTCTTTTTTACCCAACAAACATAAGGATACTGATAAACACAAGGCACATGCATTTTTACTTCTTGCGTACTACTCAATCTATGGCAAATTTTTGTGTAGGGAGACAAGCATGTGAAGTTTATCTGGTTTCAAACTGAAGCCAAACACTGTCTGAAGGTTTCCTGAAGAACTGAAAAGCTCTTAAACCTGTTGTTGCACTGGCACCAATAGAGTCATGCAGATAGCAGATTTGAATAAAAAAAGCAAGTGCAAATACAAATACAAAAAAAGATGAGTAAAGAAAACGGGGTTCTTAATTTTAATAATCACCCTTTATTAAATATATGAACACAGAAACCACCTGTTAACAGTTAATGTCACGTTTCCCATTCCATTCCATGACTAGTAAAATAATAGCCGCGTCGCGTCTATGACAACTCGAGGTATCGCACACCGGACACGCACTTTCTCAGTTTATGGCCAGCAATATCATTATGTTTAAGGACATTATGGAATTGAGATAATGTCTGTACTATGTTATGATTATACTGTACAATTAAATACATAGTTGCTGAGTCTGTGCTGAACACTTTTTTCTGCGCTCTGTGTCGCGGCAAGATTTTGAACAAGGTCCGGAGCCGTTGCTGGGCGCCGCGGCCACCGGTGTGTGTACACTCATACAGAATGTGTTCGAATTTTAAAGACGTGGCGCTGCGCTTCTCGTCCGGTGTGCGACCACCTTTAAGGTGCTGTTTTCTTTTAAGCAGAAGAACTCTGTTCTTAATACTGGCGTCTGGCGAGCTTACTTTTTTCGGGTGTGGACAGAGTGTTTCACTCTAGCGCGGACGAGCGCTGCGTCTAGAAAACGCCAATATCGCCAATACCGGTATATTGTATTGCTCTAAATTAACACGATGTCTATATTTCATGTTTTGAATATCACGATTATCGTCAACACCGGTATATTGCGACACCCCTAATATATATATATATATACACACACACACTAAACTACAGTTTAAAAAAAATAAAATAACAAAAACAACAAAATTACTAAAACTATCAAGTTAAAACTGAAAATATAAAAATAAAACCTAATTTAAAATATTAATAACACAAAATATATTATTATTATTTTATATTTAGGTACTCTATTCCTATTCTCTATAATATGAATAAAAACTATAATCTAAAATAGAATTATTAAAGTATGCTATTGAATAATAATGTCACATGATGAGCTTTTTATTGAGTGAGCAAAGTACTGAGTTAAAAAAATGTTTTGTAACAAATACAATACATTGACCTGTACTGACTTCTAGCAAGAGACTTGTCAAGAGCAGACCACTTACCCTATTTTTTAAATGCTGATAGATAGCACAAGTAAGAGGGGGTGGATGGAAAAATGTTCTGCGATAGGTCACAATTCATTTTCAATGAAAAGGGTGAGCATAACAGAGTGGGTGCTATCTCATGAATGAAGTGATGAATTGAAATTTATTTCTTGTAAGACCTGCCCCTGCATGCCACCCTAAGTGACTGGCTAGCCTTTATGACAGGCAGTCTGTTTGACTCCGTCCTTCCATATGAATTTTTATGAAAATAACAAATATCTTAAAGATTCTGCTATTTCTTCTCCTTTCATGTTATGTGAAAGAGGGTAAATGAAAAAAAAAAAAGTGCACAAATAAATAATTTATAATAAATACTGCAATATTCCATAAAAAGAAGATTTGTCAATTTTACTTTTATGGTGACTTTAATAAAGTGGATTTATTTATTTGTCATATCAACTTCAACCATATGGTATAGTTCGCTGGGCTTAGTTGGTTCAATCTGGTCTAGCTGGTCTCCCCAGCCTGGTAAAGATGGAGTTTAGTTGGTCAACCAGCTGGTCTCCCTAGCCCTGACCAGCTAACAAGTGCCCAAAAGCCCTCTAAAACCAATCAAAACAGACCAATATGACCAGCTTATCCAGTCTGCGTCACATGCTAACCACCTTAAAGGGATAGTTCACCCAAAAATGAAAATTAGCCCATGATTTACACACCCTCAAGTCATTCTTCTTTCAGACGAATACAATCAGAGTCATATTAAAAAATGTCCTGGCTCTTCTAAGCTTTATAATGGCAGTGAATGGCTTTATATTTAAGTCCATCAAAGTGCATCCATCCATGATAAAAGTGCTCCACACGGCTCTGGGGTAAATAAAAGGCCTTCTGAAGTGAAGCGATGTGTTCGTGTAAGAAAAATATCCATATTTAAAACTTTATCGACTAAAATAACTAGCTTCCGGCAGGCGGCCAGCGCAAGTCGACTTGCGCCAAAACAGTAACAGTTGACGTTGTATGACGTAGGATGTAGGAGTAGCGTAAGCTTTGACGCCTCACGCGGTTCAAACAAACAGGGCTGGGCAACAAACTCAAGCTCCTTCGACATTTCTCTTTAAAAAAATCTTGTTTTATAGACTTCAAATACGTGACTGGTGTTTTGTTTTGCTCTATCCTCTGCGCTTCCTTGTTCGTCAATGCGTCGTGCATCAGGTCAAGTGTTACTCTTTCGCTGTAAATCGATGCGTATACGGCCGTCTGTCGGGAGCTAGTTATTTAGTCTATAAAGTTTTAAATATGGATATTTTTCTTACACGAACACATCGCTTCACTTCAGAAGGCCTTTATTAAACCCCCAGAGCTGTGTGGAGCACTTTTATCATGGATGGATGCACTTTGATGGACTTCAAAACATAAACGGCCATTCATTGTCATTGTAAAGCTTGGAAGAGCCAGGACATTTTTTAATACACTGAAAGAAGAATGTCATATACACCTAGGATGACTTGAGGGTGAGTAAATCATGGGCTAATTTTCATTTTTGGGTGAACTATCCCTTTAAGGTGGTTTAAGCTGGTTTTCTCAGCTGGGATGCATGACATTAACCTGCTCATCTCTAAATATTGTGAGCTAAACTGCATAATACTAAAGAACTTGAGGCTAATGTTGTTGTTTTGCTAAAATAAAGAGCATTCATCTTCATATATCTCTCTCTTTCTGACAGATTCATTTGGGACAGGTGTGGTGCTTGAGGTGCCGTGTTTGCTGATTCTTTCTGTGTACTGTATGTTTGCCAAGGCAAAAACAATGACTCATCCCGCAGGTCCACCAACAACTTCCACTCCGTCAGCAGCACTGTAACTCTCTCATCTCACTCTCTTTCTTCTGTTACACTGTTTTTCCATTTCCGAAACCCATATTTGTGCTCAGCTCACAGAAGAGAAAGACTGTCAAACGCCATGTAAGTATGATTACAGTTCTTCTTATTTTCAGGTACATTACTCAGCATGATACATTACTCAGCATGATATCCAATAAAGAAAATTGACATTTATTTTTAAATCAAATTTTCATAACTTCTAGAAAAAAATGTAATTTTATATTACATAAAAAAAATTCACTCTAACATTTTTTTTTCTTTTTCTTTACAAAAAGAAAATATGTATTATGACAAATTATACAGAAGAACAGAAGAATTTGCAGAAAAAAAAAAAAAAAAGTATAATACATCACAGAAAACCAAACATTTTTTGTAAGTGCAACATGACTTGTTGTAATTATTATCTGTTGCAATTGACATAATGCCAGAAATACTGCGGATTTATCTCTGAAAACCAAACTTTTTTTGTAAGTGCTAATGGACTAGTTGGAATTATTTTCTGCTAGAAAATCTTTTTAAGCTAGAAATGCCACAGATTTATCTTAAATGTGGAACCCAGAACATTCTATTAGGAGGTTTTGCATACCTGCAATTAATATCCTCCAAAAAATTAAGCTAAGTGCCATAAATTCTCAGATACTTTGGCTCACACCTCACACAAAAGTGAAAAAGCAAAACAGAGTCCATAAAGGATTAATAAATTATCCACTTATAGAGCCCCTTTCAGTCTATGTTTGTCTTAAAAAATGTCTCTTCACCATCCCTCTCTCAGCGTGTCTGTGCTGCTGTTCTCTCTGAAGGAGAGACTGTGAATCTGAGCCCATTACAGCTCTGTGCTGTTGATTTACTACAGTCCCGACTAAGAGTGCCGCACACTTCTGTGTGTGCAGGCACGTGTTGCACTCCACTGATACACGGCCAGCTGTTTGTTCACGATAAGGCCTTTGCAAGGAAAGAGAAGAACCTAAGAGAATTCCATTAATCTGAGAAAAGCAGTGCACTCTGCTGGTAAGCTGTATCAGTATAGAAAGAAAACATCTTTCATAGGGTTAAATCTATAAGATTGAGTCATAGTTTAGATACTGATACATATAAGTGGTCCTCACTTTGATTACAGTGCAATGGTAATCTGGATAGATTTTGTATAGATGGAGTACTAGTCAGGGCTCAACGCTAACATTCTGATGGTCCGATAAATCTTCCCTGCCAAAATTTTCGCTGCCAAAAATGCTATTGAAAGTGGATCGGACAGAGCACCACAACACACAATCAGCAGAATCAGTAGAAGTGGGCGTATTCACATGATGGGGGAGGAGAGAGAGTGAGCAAGAGGGAGATTTGAAGAAAGATGGCTGAGAGACATTACAAAAGAGAAAAGGTCAGGAGGAATATCACTGGAAAAGAAGGTGATCAGACAAGAGCTTTTGGACCAGCGCTAATATTAGAAAAGCCTAATATTATAGGTCTTATGGAGAGACATAAGCGCGAAGGCCTGAAAACAGATGCAGAGGATGCGTTTTTTTCTACTCCATACATGAGTAACATTGGTTTTGAGTGTGCTGCTGGTTAGTAACAATGAAATCTTGCCTATATATCCTCTTGTGTACTGTGTGTTCTTTATTTCCCCCTTTTTGTTGTTCGTTTGTCATCTTCACTTTGTTTTGCTTCGTTTCCGCTGTGATAATCCACTATCCACTCTTGCATTGTGTGTTTGTGCATTTTGGGGATGGAACAATAAAGGGAGAGGTGTGTTTGTCTGGACTGATTTCAAATTAACAGTGTCCAACGATAGCTATGCTTCTATCCACCTATTTTTCTGCAAATTTTGGGATATAGCATAAGAAAAGCTGGATGGAAACGCCAAGATGCGCATACATTTTAAAAATGTACTGTCTTACTCGAATGCGTTCCCAAACAGCAGGCATCTGCCTCAGAAAGCAAGTTAAAGGGATAGTTCACTTTGAATTTAAATTTTGGTATGTTTTAGCTTACCTCAAGGGCATCCAAGATGTAGGTGTCTTTGTTTCCGCAGTAGTTTCAATTTTGATATTTTTAAGTCAAACCGTTCTTGTCTGTCAGTCATATAATGCAGGTCTATGGTCACCACCTCAAAGAGCATGCACAGAGAAGTCCAAATTAAACAATTCCCCATCGTAAGTACACATTGATGGCCTAAGACACGAAACGAGTGGTTTGTGTGAGAAAACGAACAGTAACTCCTGGCCACCCCACTGGCCAGTATAAATTTTAGTAGCATCAGTTATGCATTTCATCCCTAATGCACAGCCAGGCAGGCAAGCCGCTCTACACCTTCGATCGCACACAGTAGCCAGTGCTCCCCCGCCCCACCGTCCATGCCGCTGTTGCGCGCCGGTCAACAATTTCAAAAGAAGTTCAGAAAGAAGACGAAGAAGACTACCGGTAAGTAAATAAGTCAAAATATTCTTTAGTAAAAGAAGACGGGGAATTATGTGTCGTGACATGTGCTTTTTAAGTGCCAAATGGTTACAGTATTGTTACAGCAGCTTTTTGATGTGTCTGTCTTTGACACGTTTTGACAAGCAGGGATGCAAACAGCGCGCTTTTCGGCGCCTCCCGCTTTTTTCACGTCAGTTCGGGTGACAAAGTCATCTGAAGTCATTCCATAGCTTAATGTGAGGGACATAAGTCTATTTACATCATTAAAGTATACGGAAACTCGTTTTCCCTCCTCTGCGGCTGTCAATCATTCTCCATTCAGTATTCAAACAGCGCGCGCGCCTCTTCCGGTTGGATGCACGGTAAAACTCTCCAATATGATATATTCACATTATAATGCATGATCTGTAGATTAAAGGCTGTGGATTTGCATAAAATGGCTTTATTTTGTTGGAGTTTGTTGCTACCGTGTGCTTGTTAGATCACACACATCACAAGGACTATGAATCGGCATCAAACGCACAATAACTGGAATTTAAAACTGTGAAACAAATGATCAATACACTGTTAGACAGATATACACTAGGATTTGTGCGCTCGACATTTCTTCGCTTTGTGCCGTGAACTTTTAAATGCGCACTTGCGCAGCGCAGCACACTGTGACTCCATGTTGCTTTGAGCACATTATTCGTCACCCGCGATGCGCATACGCGAGATGTGCGCTCTGTTTTGAAGCGTTTCATATTATCATGGTTTTGCGCACTGAAAGATTATTAAAAGCCTATATTTTTTATACCTAGCCTGCTCAATACATTTAAAATAAGCATCATTTAATTGTATATTATTTCTTTGTAGTGTAGGCTACATAAATATATACACTTCTGAATTCTTGACATTAATATAAATATAATATATTTGTATCTGCCAGTATCTGCTTTTCCCCAGTAACTGTTTTGTTTGCAATAAATGTACACCGTATGCCAAATATAATTGCAAAATAAAACAGAATTGTTGTGCAACTCAAAATGTTAACTGTACTGTTATTAGGCTATGCACATTATATCATTAGTAACATGAAATATAACACAATAAACCAAAGTATATCAGTAGGAGTTTCCTTAAAGCTAGGGTAGGTAATCCTGTTCAGAAAAAAAAAACATTCCAAATTTGTTTAAACTGTCTTTATATACCAATACATAATTAAAATGTAAGTACTCTGAAAAAGAAAGTATAAAAATCGAGTGTCTGTAGACCTCTCACGACTGTTGTAAACACAGCTCATTATTTCCATTCACTCCACCCCCTCCATTCTGGGCTCCTTCCAAAGCCACGCCCCCAAAACACATGAACGCGCGACGCCAAACGCTCAGGCTCAGCTGAAGACGCATTTATTATTTACCTGAGACGAGCGGAGAGGAAGGAGCGCAGTGCATGCAGTGACATCATGTCAGAATCACATGTAATGCAATACCTAACTTTATCACTATGAATATAAACAAATATGATGGCTTTTAGTACTCACTATCAAGCTAGCATATCGATACTGGTAAAGTTTAAAATATATTTTGTTTGATTCAGTAACGAGCTATATTTATAAGGCAAAGCTAGGTTGCATTGATACACGTTTTTCCATTACCATCAGTTAAACTGTGATGAAGGTGAATTTCGTGTAAGAGTCATAACATATACGGTGTTTTGCATGTAAGAGTTTCCATGATGAAAACATTGTTGACTCTGATGAGGACTAACGTTACACTCCGGTGACAAGTACCGCATCGTCGGGTCGGGGACGAAGCAGAGGAGGTCGTTCAAGAGTGCGGGCAGGGTCCGAGGAAGTAGTTTAGCAAAGTAGCAAAGCTGGCATTGGTACTTTTTGCTGCATTTTCTCAGCCATTGTGCCGCAAACTCCTGCTTACTCGGTGTAGTGAGCTGAATATTTCCGGGAACGGTGACATGTGATGATGAGTGCACGCAGTGGTGCTCGGGCACGAGACATGAAGGCATCTGATTGGTTCTTTACATTCGCACCGAATGGCAGTGATTGGTCAGAGTTTTTACTGTCCTGCAGCTGCTACAGAGGTCAGATTTTTTCCATTCCTTTTTCTGAACACATAATGTATTGACTACTATCAGAATGGAAGGACCATTTCACCCAGTATAAAAAAAAAATGTTTCTGAACAGGATTACCTACCCTACCTTTAAGTCTTTCTGTAGTTTTCTACAGGCCGGTTTACTACAACAGTAGAATGAAATTCTGAAATTATGGTTTATAGTTTTGGTGTGCCACCCCAAGATTTTAAGTGGCCCCATCTGGCCACCCCTATGAAAAATTTCTGGAGGCGCCACTGGTCATGGGTAGATCGCATTGGTATTCTGATACTGACAGATACCAGCTGAAGTGAGAGGGGGCTGAGAGGTGTAGCACAGGAAGCTGTTCAGACAAATTTACTCTGTAGGTCACGGTTTATTTTCAATAAGTGGTGCGAGTGAAACGGATACTATTTCTTGAATCTGCTGCGATGAGTGATAGGATGTGGTGTGCACATCTAAGAGCGTTCTGCTAGAATGTAGTCAAGCTTTTAAAAAACAGACACAAGATACCAAGAAAATCTGTATTTCCTTTGTTATTAGTATTTCCATTCTTGTTAGTACAAGCAGCTCTGCGGTTTACGCACACCCTAAAAAGCAATCAGAGGTTTTAAGAGTGTTTTTAGCTATAAATAAATTGAGTTTCTGTCTGCCATAATAACACTGGTGTTAGAAAAATTTGTGATGCTTGGAATTGTAGGTCTGTAAATCATCCAATACTCTTACTCTGTGTGATCTCACGCTTCACAGGTTTGGGACACATTGTCTTTCAAGTGTTATATTTCCATTGCATGGTTTAAAAGGCAAAGCTCAGTTGGCCTTAACCCTCAGGGGTCTGAGATCACGCCGGCGTGATCTGCTCGATTTTTTTCCTTATGAGTTGATTGAGACCCGAAATTCTCTTTTGACTTTGATTTTACAAAACAAGTTTCATACATCAATCGATTCTGTTAAATGTGTATTATTTTTGTGTATACTCACAATAAAAACAAAGTGTTGTGCTTTTTGCCAAATAAAGAAAAATAAACACGAAGCGAGTTCTGCCTTCTCTCTGTCCGTGTAGTCCATTCTGAAACGCGTCCGAAAATGAACTGTAGCTTAGCGAATACTCAGTCAAACAGGCATTCAGACACACAGGCATGAAGCTTGAATTCTCTACTTTTTAATGAAGTAATTTATATAAAAAACAAATATTCTCATCTTGTGAAATCTGTATTAAAAGAGAGCGATTCCAGTCGACCTCATTAGAGCTAAATTCAAATGTAATGTGACTCCGCCCACAGAGAGCGCACGCTATTCAAACGCAAATGGCTGAGGTAATCCACGCAATCCTGTGAACGCCCCTATCATCAGCACAAGAAAACCAAAACACCAGTTTATTCAGAACATTACTTGTTTACAACGCAGCGCTGTGAGGAATAATGACGAATACGAGGAATACGAGCTGAGGAATACTAGTAAGTTTTTCCTTCTCAGGTTTCTGTTTATGAATGAATGAACGGCATAGATGCGCGCTGTTTACCACAGCTGGCAAAAAACAATATTACGTGACAGTTGACTTTCAAACATTCACAGATACCTCAAAACAGAAAGTACAAATCCTTTCTTTAAAACGAATTTCGTTTTGTATCAATTGTATCTTAATTTTAATATTTTTTTCATTAACAAATTTCCTGGATTTAAAGTAAATATAGGCTAGCAATCACAACATAAGGTGCTTGAACTGGAGATCATCAACCAGACCGTAGCCTACTCGCCTCACATGTCTAAAAAATGTGAAATATATTTACATTTACAGCTGGTTCTAAACAAAACCATCCAAAACAAAAAAAACTATGTAGCCTAATAAATGTGCGTTTCTCCGGTGCGTTCACTAGCCTACTGCGAAGATCGCGAGTCAATAGCCTATCTTATTTTTTTTATTTTTTTATTTTTTTATTGCACAAGTCATACATAAATTCATTCATTCATTCATTCATTCATTATTACATGCATGAACGAATAAAAGAAAAGAAAATCTTATGATACCTGTCGCTTATTTGTGCACATCAGAAAAATAAATAAAAAACAGCTACTTTATAAATGGATCAACCCCAATCCTCACCCCAAACACCAAATATTTTCAGTAATACCTATCTTTACACTTAATTATCATCATTTTAAGCGTGTGTAAGCGTATTTCATGAAAACAACGTTACAGTCAGGTGAAATATGAAAGACAACATTTTGTTTAGTAGATTTGGGTACAGTTTTTACTGTAGAATATACTGCCTCGTCAAATAAGCTTTTGTTTAGCAATTTCTATATATAAAATAGCCTACTATTTTTGTCAAAAATAAAGTCATCAACTAAGATGTTAGCTGTTCCAATGTTGGCTATATTCAAAGTAATGAATACATAGATAAAATGTAGGCCTATAATCTTTTTTTTACAAAGAAAGAGTACACTTGAAATATTGCTGAAATTGTAATTATTGTTGGAATTGTAACCTTTTTAATAAAATAGCAAAACATATTTACAAGATAGATGTAAGCAAAATCTTAAATGGTCCTTGCATTGTGGCTCAGTCAGTTGTCACACCTGAGTGAATGGCTCATCATTATGCAGAGTGGGTGGTAATTCAGGTGAAAACCACTCCTCGTTCACGCCCCCCTCGCATATTGGCTTTCCAAGCAAAACCTGTTTTACATCAATTTAAATCAATGTATGGTTTTATGTGAACGATAAAGCAAGACTATTTTCACATAATTTTGAAGAAAAAACTATAGGCGATGATATCCTTTAGTCAAAAGTCTTATTGCCACATATTTAGTATGTGTTTTGTGGCCTTATTTCTGCAACTTTCATTTTTATTTTTTCCAATAACCACGCATAAACATTATTCTCTTAAAAATTCAAACATATACATGCATGTTGATCAGATATTTTGGTAGCCCTGTTTGTGCTATATAGAGTGAATTTACACCTTTGCCATTAACATGTTTATAAATAACTGAAAAAAGCACAAATGTCAGAGCATGTCAGAACACCTCCAGGGCCCAGAAAACAGCTCAGACTCCAGAGGGTTAATGGATGTAAATCGGATAAAGCCGCATTATACATTTGAAAGATTAACCTATACTGTTGCTTTGCCAAAAAAGCTATTAAATCAATAAATAATAATAATAATAATAATAGAAAAACCTATAGTGACTGACAAAAAGTAGCCTATTTGATGACTATAGGATATTTCAAAGGTTTAAGTCAGCATAAAATTAATTAATTTAGCCTATCTATTTTATAAATGCATATTATAGATATTTGTGCTTATAGCTTATTTTGAACTAATTATATTTGCATAAGTTTATTTATTTATTTATTTATTTTAAAATGCCATTTCTGGACATTCAAGCTTGAACACCACCCCTTCAAGCTTGTGTTAATCTGCCTCCACTTTTGAGTGCAATTACCACATCTCAAAATCCAATCAACAATGTATTTTACAGGGGGCCAATGTTTCGGAAAACATTGAAGCTTCCCCGGGCGCCGCCATTGATTAGCAGAACATCACCTGCTGTTAGCATTCCATTGACTCCCATTCATTTTGGCGTCACTTTGACAGCGAATAACTTTGAGGCGTTTAAAGACTCCATTTGTACATTATTTATTTCTAAAGAAACACGAAAATGTATAAAAGGCTCCATTACCTTGTATCTTACGTTATGGCCCCGTAGAAGCCGTTTTTGTAAAAATAGGCTAACGATTGCGTCATAACCACGCCACTCTCACAGTAGAGAGATTACCGTATGGACAGGAGGAGAAGCTCGCGGGCAATCGGGGGGACGTGAAGGCAAAATGACAAAATAATTAATCAGAATACTTAGCAAAAGTTGCTCCTGCTCCTAGCTCATGGACACCTCCTACTCACACTTTCCGTCTCTGCAAGTTTCGGAAGGGAATGATTCAGATTTCTCTTGGCACAGCTACTAGAAGACAGATGGGTTGCTCACGTCAGATCTACGTCGTCAAGCTCAGTTTGAGTCTGCGCACTATTCTCCGTTGAATCCAATGGGGTCGCTGTGTCCATTTCTTTTACGGTCTATGGTATTTTATGATACATAGAATCAAATCTCCACCCTACATGTTTTATTTCCGATAATCCATTATACTCGGATGTACATCACGATACAGAAGAAAAGACTTTAACTGTAATCACATTTTTGCATCGTGATAGCTCTCTCAATGGAGACAAAACTGTAAAATTGTGTAAAATTATATTTACACAAACTATTTGGAAATACATTAAACAGTTGCGATTTGAGGAACGTGCACCTATATGTTCAGTCAACACATTCGTTTGCGCGTTGTCTCAAGGCCACGCCCACAACAGGGGACATATCATGAATATTCATGTATACTTCACCCACCGAAAGTTTTTCCACAGGAACTGAATATTAGGCTACTCAACATGGGCTATGCAGTAAACATACAAAAAATGTTATAGTATTGGTTGCTGGTTGATAATGTAAGCTAATCGTCCATTTAACCCGGGAACATAAAAAAAGAGAGAGGGGATTTTAAATGTAAGTAATTTCCTGTCAATTCATAAGCAGACAACGCGCGCGCAGTGCCTGTATTATGGTATTTAGTTGGAACGCCAAGTTACATAAATGTCGAACAATGATAATACCACAGTTGTTTTTTTTTATAGGACTTATTTTGGTTTGTACATGTTTACCTGCAGTACAGCGTCATTCACACTCTGCAGGCGGAGGTGTTGAACTTGACGGTGGTAATATCTTCGTTGCTGACACACACGACTGGACTGGATTGGATTAGCAGGTGGTGTTTCAGTGGATTGACGGTAAATATCCTCTTATTTTCTTTTTGCTTTTTGTTCTGTGTTATAAAGTATCCTGTTTTACAGAGTTAGAAACACCACAGAGACCATTAGTGAGTGAGTGAGTAAGCTCAGCTGTCCGCATGATTCATTTTAAATAGTGAACTGATTCAGACTGTTTGGCTTATTCATTTCACCATTTCATTGAAAAGAAACGACTCGTGATTGGCTGACGAAACAGACATTGATTCTATAGTTCTGGTTCAGAAAACAACGGACAAGGCCTGTTTGTACAAGTTATTATAGCCTGTTGTTCAGTTTTATTTTACTAGCGTTTGTAGTATAACTTTTTCTCGGTTCCTCTTGAGCTTAGACACGTGCAACAACAGAACATTCGTAGAATCTGAGTGTGTAATATTTACAAAGAATATTTTAGTCTGTTTCATTTCTCCCTCTGATAGCCTCTTTTTTTATAGCTTTTTATGCCATATTAAATAGTTATGGTTAGGTTAGCTGACCTGATAAAACATGTGACAGATATAGGGTAGTGTGGCTATTAAATGAATCTTTCAACTTTATCATCTCTATATAATACAAAAAAGAAAAAAAGTTTTGAGCAGCAGACATGAATTTTCACGATCGGTTCAGGGAATTATGGTAGAGTAAAACTGCATTTAAATTCAATCCATGACCTGCACTTGGGGCAAGAATTGAGAGTGATAATTTGGGTAGGACAATGTCCACTCCAATCCTGTCCATTGCAATGGCCCACAAGTAATACAGACTAAATAATACACAATAATATTGAATGGTGGCATCTGCATTTAGTATGCCAGATTGAAACTTTTAATTTAAAAATAAAAAAGGACAGAGTGGAGCAATTCTCTGACAAATCACTCCCACACCATCGAGAGCTTCAAATACCAACATCTGTCACTGTGACTGTCATTCTCAACTCTTGAGAATGTATCACATACAACAGAGATTTGTTGAATTATGCAGAAATTACTTTGAGTCTGATCTAACTCTTTATTTGAATATTCCTCAGACATGATAGCAAGTGACATTTAGAACCTGAACCCAAATTAACGTTTGCGAGGGCTGTAGAAAGTGAGAGAACAAAAGCCTTTTCATGTTGCACCTGGCATAAAATACACAGAGTGGAGTCCATAATTCTGAGATAACACTGAAATCCTATGAATTTTTATGCAAGTAATATAATTAATGAACACTGAGTATTAAATTAGAATTTAAAATGAAAGTATATTCCCTAGCGTTCTCAGATTTGTGGGCCTTGTGTGTTTGTTGTTCTGGCAGACTGTTTACTTGGTTTCAGCATGGCTTTCTTACAGTATGCCATTGTTTTTGCTATCAGCTATTTCCATAGTTTGTTTACATTCATAAGCAGAATTTGCTAAAGTTTTACCCATAACACTGAATGAAACAAGAAAAAAAAAACTCTTTTGATAACTAGTAAGTCAGCTCCGCTCTTTTGGAGGCATGGTACAGTTGTGTGCACCCTGATCAGTAAGTGAGTCATCTCTCCACACCACAGCGACTAAGAGCTTCCTTGAATGTGACGGGGGACACTCCTGCTGTGCTGTCTGCAGGCCAAATGTCACTGTATGATGTATTGTAGGCACTGAGCGGCAGGAAACCGTCACGTGAAAGTCAATGCCATAACACTAGATGTCCCAATGACAATTTATGGCCGTCAGGCAAAGTTATGATCACTATCCCAATAGGTGATGACACAACATTCCATTTTCCAGTGCTCCCCTTTCTCTAGGTCTCTCTCTCTCTCTCTCTCTCTCTCTCTCTCTCTCTCTCTCTCTCTCTCTCTCTCTCTCTCTCTCTCTCTCTCTCTCTCTCTCTCTCTCTCTTTCTCTTTCTCTTTCTCTGTCTCTGTCACTCTCTCTCCCTCTCCAGATTGCACCGTCAAAATCTGTAATGTGTCAGTAACGCATGGCATGACTGAATTCATAGTGCCGAGCTATACTAGTTTGCCTTCAGAGCCTTTGCTCATATTTTGAAGTGATTCTGCTAGTAATTCTGCCTGACTCCCAACCAGTCATGTGAAACAGGGGTTGTCCAAGAGGAATGAAAAGATAAGCATCGATTGCAATACATAAAACCTGAATCTGATAAATGACGTGGTGAAGTGGATCAATAATGGATTGCTTCGAAATATTTTTTTATTTATATTTAACCCACAATGATTTGTCAAAAAAGCAAAACACATTTATTTTTAAATTATGTAATGTTTATTTTACATTGTTTGATAATTTAATGTAGAAAATATAATTTATTTGGATTATTATTATTATTATTATCATCATCATCATCATCATCATCATCACACACATGTATACCTTGTGTGTGTATGTGTATTTTTATTGTTAATTTTTTTTTTCTACTTTTTTCTTAAAGTTGTTATCCTATCTGCTTATGGTTCTGAACTATGAAGTGGGCAGCTTGCTTTCCCCACTGACATTAAGGCAATTAAGCAAACATATTTTTCTGTGCACTAGTTTGTGGTGATAGTGTGCATTCTGTTTTAAGCACTTCTTGTGACTTAGTCCGTTGTGACTTCAAACTAATTGAGCTGTTGACTGTGACGATAGAAACCCAACAGAAGAGTCCCAGAAATACTTGATGGGAGAGGAATTGCTGGAGGCTTACACACACACACACACACACACACACACACACACACACACACACACACACACACACACATACACGCACACACACACCCTTTCAGATTTATAATTCTTAGATTTGCTAAAGGACAAACAAGATTTAAGCTGAGACTCTCTATATTATTCTTGTGCCTCTGACATTTCACTATTTTTCAAACACTATAGAAGTAGAGCATAGTTTTATGTATTTCTTTGAGAGGTTTTGACTGAAAGAACATTATAAGTCAATATAAGATGAAAATATGTATTGTCTTTTGAGAGTTTATATTAGATGTTGAGTCTGTGATGTTAACAATACACATAATCATGACATATTGTTAGTGGGTATTATTAGAGTTCCTTAATTTTCTTCATTCTGGTTCGAATAAAGAAGATTGCGGCATTTATTTGCCCTTTCTTTGTTAAATCTGAATTACTGTCAGTGTTGTTGTGTGTTTGGTTTACATCAATGAGGTGTCATTCTGTTCATTATTTTCATATTGATTGTTTGTCCTGCATCAATCTTCATTTCCTTGCCATGACCATTGTTCTTTAATTGACCTCGGATGAGATTTAATCTTGCTTCTCATTGTGGGCTTATTATTAGATCTATCAGTTTAAATCCACATTGCATTTGCATATGCACTTGCCTACTGTAATTATGGAATCTTAGGGGTGAACTTGGGGAAATATTAGAGAAATTTATCTTGATAATATTTTTATTTGGCTGGCTATGTAGAAAGGACTTTAAGAGCCAAGAAACACCATTTGTCAGAACCTACTAAACGCATTTAAACTTCTATTTTATTAATCTTGTGCAAGAGCTTTCAGGCTTAAGCAGGTGAACTGTGTGTGATCACCTTGTGTGGGTGATCTATTTTTTTGTCAACAAGTATAGGAAACAAAATCCACATCATACAATTAGCCTACAAGAGAGGACAGAATTATCGAATGTAATTATGTTAATTGTACATTTAAATGCATGGTTTATAATACATAGAAATACTTAGTCACCATCTATCTTACAAACAAATAAACACCCCTAAACTAAACATCTTTAAAACAAAACAAATTTATTTGGTAAATAAATCTTGTAAGATTTGCTTCCAAGAGGGTACATTTACTACCCCATTGGTATTTTTCATTAAATATGTATCTATATATTTATACGCAAACTGTTTGATAACAAAACAAAAATCCTCAAAACAGTTGGTTATGAAACATGTCATGACACCAGGACACTTGCTAATGAGTCAAATTAGACAAACACAAGAACAAAATGCAAGGCAAAAGGGGTGAAGTTATATTACCAGGTTTACCACAGGGAGAAAAAAGCTGCAAATAAGAATGAACTCCAGTGGAGATGAGAGGAACTTCGTGAAGCAGACACATTATCTCTGCTGTGCATCCCAAAACATTGGGCTTCATCTGCCTCCATACCAACAGACTGTGGAAATAATTACTGCATCAATCTGATTGGTGTAGAAAGTGGGGCATGTGCAAAACAGCTGGAAGTTGATCAGGTTGATCATGCAACTCAAACTCTCACAAATTTCTTGCTACCACTCACAATCAGGCCACCATGTATAGCACCCATTAAGTATATGTGTATCGTTTAAATTGCTCCAAGCCTGCATTTGTTGCATCAAAGACACAGTAAAAACGGTAATATTGTGAAATATCATTACAATTAAAAATTACTTCTTTTTTTTTTTTTTTTAGTTTATTCATATAATGGCAAAGCTGAATTTTCATCAGACATTACTTTAGTCACTTTTTTTTCAGTTTTCTTTGATGAATAGAAAGTTCAAAAGAACAGCATTTATTCGAAATAGATTTTTTGGACTCATTTGTTTTTAAATTAATCTTTTCAAACAAAGTCTTACAGACCCCAAATGTCTGAATTGTAGTGTATTCTCTGAAAAAAATAAGACTTACAACAAGTAAATAGTTGTAAGGTTGTTTAGATTTTATTTCATTTTTACTTGAATATTTTAGATGCATGATATTTTGAAACCAAGCAGATTAGATTAAGAAAATGATTTTAAATTATTCACTGAGCATTTTCATTATGCCTGTTTATCTTGCACCAGATGTTCTTCAGTGGCCTTGTAACCTTGAAGAACCTGTTGCCCAACGAACAGTTGCATTGTTTAAAAAAAACATATTTTTTAGAGAGATCAGACAAGTTATTGTTTTGTCTATGCTCATTTTTACCATCTTATCACCATGAAATTGAATATAAATATCCACTTATATCAGTTTCCATTCTGTGGGCATGCAAAAAAAAAAAAAAAAAAAATCCACATGAGGAAGCTGAGCTGACAGCGGGATAAAAACAACTTAGCAAGCAAGTTTAATTGAATGTTTATCGACGAGCTATAGCAGCGGGGGATCTTAGTGACCAACACAGTTAGACACCAGCAATGTTTTTTGTTTTTTTTTGCTTTCCCAAGAGGCACAATAAAGCTCTTACGAGCCGCTCCATTTCCTCACGCCTCCCCTTTATCGTCTCCATGAGCAGGGGCCAGTCGCACACAGAGGGTCCGCATTATGTGACCAATCAATTAAACCCTGACTGAGGCATGGCACACACTTCTGTCAAGGTTCTGTCTCATGGTTACACATTCCCCTTAATCTCCATACAAACACTTAACTGAATTCATCAGGGTCCCTTTAAGACATTTCATCTCGCTGATTAATGTTGGTCAGAGAACAAATTCCACTTTGTGTTTTTCATATACCTGCTGGCAAACCTGAATTTTCAGCAACTATTGTCCCAATCTTCAGTGTCACATGATCCTTTAGAAATCTTTCTAAAATTGTACATTTGATTATGGAATCCCACAGCAAGCCATGTGTTCCCATTGGTAGTTGCTCATTTGCATAATGTCAACTTGTCACCTCTAGCCGGAAATTGAAAATAAATGGCTTCTAAAGTCTCTTTTTCACTGCAAATTTTCATTGTATTATTATTATTATTATTATTATTGTATAGTTTTAACCATTATACATAATTAGATATTGCAATAAAAAGTCTACAAGCATGAAACAAAATCAGATGCATCGATTACACATTTGAAGCATGCAAATTAATTGTCTCTTTTTTTTTTTTTCCCTCAAGTAAGCCATAGCCTAATTGCACATTGGCTGATGTTTCACGGTATTCATTTCTATGGTCCTATACTGGTTTGTAATTGGAAAGCTAGCTAAACTGCATCACGGTCTAAAATGTACCACAAACCGCTAATTGACTGATTGCTTTTGAAAGTCCTCTGATATATCAGGCATCACTGTAATGTTGTAATCTAGATCAATTGGAGGGCTGCATAAAAATCATTGATGGGCCGGGTTTGGTGTATTCCATGTAATCCAGCAGTCTGCATTCACTGTGACATTAACCATAGGTTCCTGCTATGATTGACAGATCAAGAGTTGATCAATTATTGATTTGGTCATTTGCCCAAGGCAGTCTGGTGTGTCAACAACCTGATGCCCTCCAAGATTTCTTCTTTCTTCAATTCAAGTCATTTCAAACCCTCAGCTCTATATATATTTAACTGCTATGAATCCAGTGCCATGTCCTCTCATTAGTCTCTGGCTAACCCTTGGCCTGGCTGTCAAGACATGTAAGAACTGTTGTTCAGAGCAGCACCTGTTTTTTTAATGGTGTTTTTAAAGTAGGAATAGCAATAATGCCTGAATAATCTCCAGACAAAATGTCTTTTAAAGCTGCTTTACTGTTCAGCATATGAAATTGTATTTGCATGAAAGCAGACAACACTACTAGCTATTTTTTCTCTCTCTCTGTGTTTGGGTAAACACACTGTTTTCCCACAGGGTCAAATGATTCACGTTTAGACCGTAATAAATTGAAATGGTCTTTCATTTGCTTTCTGAGCAACTGCTGGGTGACACACTCTCCTCATCTTCAGCTCAATTTAAATCGCATCCAGAACTGTTGTGGTAGAAACAGCATTGGAAATAAAAGAACAATACATGAAGAATACAAATAAATAAGTGCAGAAGAGATTTGAAATGCAAATGGACTTGGTGCTGAAAGCAGTTTCAAAAGTTTTACTACTGTAACTTTGACCATTTTGTTAACATCACACATTCTGAATGTTCCGATCCAATCTGACTTCTGACCTGTAATGCTGCCTGAATCATAATCATACACTGAACTGAGCTGGACGATGATATCACTGTTTTCTCCAGACCGGCTGTATAGATTTGAACTAACTTTTTTACAACAGAAATGAACATAAATGAACTTACTGAAGCTGGACCATGACACAATTTTCTTCTAGATCTGCTGTATAGCTGAAAACAAACTTTGTTACATTATTCTCCTGTTATCACTGTAAAGCTGCTTTGAAATAACCTGTATTGTATAAGCGCTATATAAATAATGGTGACTTGACTTGACAGTAGATGTTACATTGCATTTTACATTACCGTCACTTTACATTGCTAAAAATCATTTAGTAGCCTATCCTTGCCTTGTTTTTGAATAAATAAATCAAAATAGTATCAAATACATTTCAGAGAAAGTCAAACCTTTTCACTGGCCAAATAGTATTTTTGATTGCTTTATATTTTTAATGTAAACAGATAGGCCTTATTGTGCACTATTGGTCATTATTTGCGCGAAATTATTTGTGGCTTTTTTCATCTATTGTTTTTGAATTCCACATAGCCTATCCATACATTTCTCTTGTCTGACATACTGCTTTTTGCATATAGTGGCTCAAATAAGCCCCTGACTTTTTTTTCTTTTTGCAGAGAGCTTTTTGCTGTTTTGCTGTAGTTTATGTGTGGTATTTCATAAAATAGCTTACAGGACTTTTCAACATCTCAAGTACTCAAATATTCTTATAATTAAATGATCTTTTTTGGGTTGCTGAAAGCACATACAATGACTTGGAAAATTCACTAAACATACTAGCTATTCAGACTTTTGTTTAATGCATTTTTAATTCTAACAGCATTATTAGCAAGTCTTGTCAGAGCGTGAGAGAGAGTGTGAGAGGACGTAGGAGAAGAGCAGTGAAGGTCACATTAGGTAACTAAGTACTCAGCTACATTTACATTGCCAAGATAGATTAGAGTCAGATAAGCTCATTGCGAGTGCTGATACCTCATCTGAGAGGGTGCTCTGGTGTAAAGGCTCTCTGGGATTTGTCAGATAGATAAATATGATAGCGTGAGAGTGGATGGCCAGTGGCCAGTTTGGTTTTAGCTTGGCACACAATGTTACAGCGTGATGCTCCAAGCGTCCATGAGAATGGCCAAATGATAAAACCAAAATATTCACCCAAATTCTAAACCTCTTGACCTCTATATGACTTTATTAAATACTAATTTGCTACATTTATATAGCACTTTTCTCAGCACTCAAAACACTTACATAATGAAGGGGGGAATCTCCTCAACCACCACCATGCAGCATCCACCTGGATGATGCAACGGCAGCCATATTGTGACAGAAAACCCACCACACACCAGCTTACTGGTGGAGAGGAGACCGAGTGATGAAGCCAGTCGGTAGATATGGGGATGATTAGGAGGCCATGATGGACAGAGGCCAATGGGCAAGTTTGGCCAGGATGCCGGAGTTAAACCCCTACTCTTTTTTTGAAATACACCCTGGGATTTTTTATGACCACAGAGAGTCAGGACCTCGGTTTAACATCTCATTCGAAGGACGGTGCTTTTTGACAGTATAGTGTCCCCATCACTATACCGGGCCATTATGACCCATAATGGCCTCACTAACACCTCTTCCAGCAGCAACCTTGTTTTCCCAGGTCTCCCATTCAGGTACTGGGCTGCGTTTCCCGAAAACTCTACGTCGTTCTTAAGTTACACCTTAAGCTGTACCTTATTGTTAATACGTGTTTCCCGAAACGTTCTTAGTTAAGTATACCTTCATACGATCGGAAGGTTGGTCTGGACCACTCTTAGCTTTACCTTATCACTGTTGCAGGTCTATACGAATATAATTCTGAAGTTTTAATACACCCAGACAGTGTTCAATTAGGCTAATTCAAGTGTTTTCATGCAAAGAATAAAATTGTCATTACACTGATTGTTGTTAGATTTTCAATTATATTATTATATATATTATATTATTAAAGCTGCCGTCGGCAACATTTTTTTGATCATATTCAGTGAAATCGACACTATAATCCGACAGAACAACATAAATAAGGTGGTTTTAGAAAAAGACCCGAGCTTCTAACTCCACCTGGAGCGTGTTATTTGTTTTGCAAAAATCCACCGCTCCCGGATCATCGGGTCCAATCAGCGCAGGGGGGTGTGAGATTTGACTGTCAATCACAGGTCGTGCACACGCCAGACGCCACAGATCCCCTCTCCCTCGCGCACGTTACAATATCACATGCACAGGACACGCCTGAAGTGCGCCTGAAGATTGTACGAAGGGTGATGGCGGGAGAGAAAATCTACTAACAAGCTTCCAATTCCTCGGTTATTGCTATCTATGGATAGATTAGCCAGGGCAGCCTACCTCCGAGTCCATGGTGTTGATCGATGCTGAAGAGACGGATGTGTTCAAAGGAAATCAGGTACACACGCACTGACGATGGGCGGGTGCTCGTTGGTAGTGGGGAAGGGGCATGAGAGTTGTAAACATTCAAAATTTTGGCTAAATCGAGCCAGACTTGCCGACTGCAGCTTTAATTTGAATTAAAGAGCGCTTTTAAAGGACAGTGAAGCATAGGCTACTGTCAGTTAAGTCCTAGGCCTATTCGGACGCTAATTGTTTCTCATGGGCTCGTACGATATTTTAAACATTTAAAGGGGTAAGTTGGTGATTTTAGTGCCGTCCGAATCCATAATATCAGTGTTTTTTCTCACCCAACCTGCGAAAAATCCCTGGCCAAATTAGTACCAACTGTTTTTTGACAAACAGGTCGTGTGGTAATTTAATTGCCGTCTGAATCCACATCTCTGAGTTTACAAGAAGAGATTAAAAAATCACTGTTTAAATCCTTTTTGATCACTGCCGAGCACCGTACGTAAGATGTACACTTTTATTACTGAAATGCTGTAAAGTATTTACAAGAACAATATTTCATCGCAGCTCCACCTCCATTTGAAATGGTTATTATGGCAGCAATATATGATACAATTCTAAAATATGTAGGCTAGGCTATTATAGGCTATTATAGTTTGGATTATGTTTTAAAATATCCCATGAGTCCTAATAAATGCAATTTCAACTATTTCTGAAGTGCTTCTTTTATAAAGAACACCACTTTCTCACATACCGCAGTGAAGCAGCCCCTGCACGAGAGAATAATTGATTCTCGAGCCATCGATATCAACCAATTCAGCACCATCGCCACGGACAGCACCCGGTAACGTCGCATATAAGAAGGTATATCTTAAGCAGCTTCCTAAGGTATGGTTCGGGGAACACACCTAGAAATGGTATATCTTTAGTTAAGTTATACCGTAAGAGTCTTCGTAGCGTGCTAAGAGACAACGTTATCGGTAAACGCAGCCCTGACCAAGCTAAACCCTGCTTAGCTTCAGTGGGCTACAGGGTGAGAGCTGCTAAATCTGATCTGTGGTGATGCAAAGACTATTTTACATTCCAAAAATAATTATTTGGTCAACTTAATTCAGTTGTGAAGAGAGTTTCCACTCATTTGATATGGGTATTCTTAACATTAAATAAACTGTGGACTCAATTGAAATACTTGATAGTTTTCTCTTCACATGAAGGTTACACCCTGATAAAGAGAGTGGCTTTTGTTTGATTAATTAAACAGTGAGAAATACATAAAGAACTACATTGTTTGCTTTCCTCTCATAATATTGAGAGGATAGCTGAAAACATCTGCTGTATGTGTGCATAATTGTGTATAAAGGAACAATGTTTTTATCTCCTTTTCTGTCACTAAAGAAATACATGCTAGTTTTATTGGCTGCCATCAAATGGTTTAAAAGAATATAACTACTTATCAAATAATAATATTGTATAAAGTATCTTTTTTATTTATGTATTCAAATTGAGCATGTATCAAAACCAATTTATAGATATTTTAAATTGTGTGTGTGTGTGTGTGTGTGTGTGTGTGTGTACAGGTTTGACTAGCATTATGAAGACTAATGCTGCCTTCATGTGCTATCGAACATTTCCTAATTATGCTCATCGCATTAAAATTTTGACTTGAGAGGGTGTTCATGTCCAATTTTTTAACTAGGATTTTAACTAGTATTTACGATAATTCCGATAGCACGTGAAGGCAGCATAAGGGCCAGATTTACTAAACAGGGAAACTAATTTTTCACTGTGTGTTTTTAGTAGATCCTAACAGTAGATTTTTTTTAACGCCCAGGCACAAGCTGTTAGTAAATCTGGCCATAAATCAGGTTTCAGGATTCTACCTCTACATTATGATGACATCCACCTCTCCTCATACTTCAAATGGCTAAATAAACATGCTAAAGTTAATTTTAAAGATGTAAAAAGGCAAAATGTTTTCTGTTAGGGTTATGTTTAGGGGTAGGGTTAGGAGAAATACAATATTATTAGCATAGTATAAAAACCATTATGCCTATGGAAAGTCCTCATAAATGTACCAACATAATAGCAAAAAGTGCTTAATCCTATTTCTAATACAAACAGAGACTGCATATGGAATGTATGCCAGTAGAAATGCTTAGGCGTACTATCTGGACTTCATCATACATCATGTAGCATCCCCATTATGAAAGTCTGTATGAGTCCTCCTCTGCCCAAAAGCCTAGCAGAAACATGGACAAGAATCCCAGCGGTCTATGAAATATTCATGGAGATGTCATTCCTATTCATGGCTGGCAGAAAGCTGGTTTAATCGTGAGCACTTCTTTTCATCTAATAACTTTGCACTTTATGCTTTCATAATGGCTGCTGATTGTCAATAGACATGAAATACTGATCACTTGGAGTTAAATAATTTGCCAGTTCCCCTTTGATATTTCCTCTATAGACGCAAAACCCATTAGCGGTCTCCGTGAGGTGAAAGATTGAGTCATTTCAACCTTGTCTAACCTTTAAAGTCTTTATGGGAGATATCGCTTTTCTCCGGACTCTCTGGGAGAGAGCCAGGATCCACTCAATGAGTTCAAATGACTCGTTGGAATGCATGAACATTGCCTGAAATTAAATACAAACTGAATGCGTATATGATTTAAATCATAGTGCAAATAAGGTAATATACCTTCACTATAAAAAATGCAATTTAATTTTTTTTTTCTCTTCCTGTTTCTTTTCCTAATTTCCTCACTGAATTGATGCTGATTCATCATAGCCTAAGTTAATTATTGTGTTATCCTGTAATCACTGAAGGAAGCCAAGCCCTAACAGGGAAGTGAGAGGTGAATTTCTTTTGATGTGTGGAAGCATAAATGAGAGTGGTTGTCTGTAGGCATTTACAATGTCCATGCACTTTCAGTGTCAAATATGTGTATTTTGAAGACTCAATGGTGTTTTCTCTCTCATACACATTATTAGACCCAAGGTATTTTGTGCATGTTTTGTTTTTGGATTATTTAGTATGTATTATTATTATTTAGGAGGATTAACTTAGGGATTGCTGAGTTAATCTAATGCATACTAGTACTTTACCATCACAAAGCATGCGAAGTGGTCCGTATTGCTGAAAAAGTTATTTAATTGAATGCGGATATGTTATAGTATTGCTTTGCTGTTGTTAAACAAAAACGTTTGTGCTGTAACATTTATTCCTTCTACTTTTAATTGGGGGAAAAAAACCAAAGCATTTCACTACAGTTACATCAAAGCAAAACACTGTTCACTTATGGGTTAGCTCAAATTTGACATGACATCTCACCCTGCTTGTAGATTGTGGACTATTGATTTTAGTCTGCAAAACAAAGACAATCAAACCGTACACATCTTGAAGTATCTTCCATTTACAGAAAACGCATTGCAGTACTTATTACCTGTTTGGTATTGCTTGTGGGCTTCTATCTGTCTGTGTGTGTAATGAAGCTCTTCAAGTGTCTCGGTGTATAAATAAATATATAAACAAAAAAAAACCTAGGCAATGACAGTGGGATTTTATTCCATTCAGTAGAAGAAAGAGCAATAGAGGTTACAGCCATCAATACTGACCAATTATGTTCAAGATGTGAGACATACAGTGTGTTAAAACAGAAGACATATGGCATTTACCACATCTCTTTTATGCAGGTCTCTAGTGTATAAATTAAGATGAAAATATAGTTTCAGATCTTTTCTCCTTGTTTAGTGTCATCTCTCTCTTCCATGGAGACAAATGATGACATGAGAGAGGATGGACACTGCTGAGTTGAATGTGTTGGCAATTTCTTTCTTTTGGTTGAAGAGGTTGACATGGTTGAACTGACTCTCTCTTCTCCCAAGGGAAATAATATGTTCCTGAAAGCTGGGAATAAGTGGGACACAATTACGCTGTTTAAAGAAGCCCACAAACCTTTGTTTTCTAGGGCCCAACCTTTTTTTTGGCCCCAAGTCACCTATATTTATATAGAGCACTTTATACAAAACAGATGGTTTCAAAGTAGCCTTTCAGTGATAAACTATAATCGATGCAAACAGAATTCAATTCTCAATTCTTCAGAGTTCAATAACTGAAGTTCATTATGGATTGAGTTCAATTCAGCTATAAAGCAGCCCTGGAGAAAACAGTGATGTCGTCAGTGATGTCATCCTCCAGCTCAGTTTAGTTCCCATCTGAATGTGTCAGTGCAGTCGAATCAATAATATTGTTGAGTGTTAAGTGTCCCCAACTAAGCAAGCCAGAGGCAACCGTGGCAAGGAACTCAAACTCCTTCTCTCCATTCTGTCACCTGATGAAGAAAAAACAACAACCCCACAGCACTGATAGTGATCTTCAGTATGGTAAAACCAAGGGGGAAATTCGGGTTTAGTTTACCCATAAATTAAAATCATTATCATTTACTCGGCCTGATAATGTTCTAAACCTTATAGGATCTTTACTTAATTTTTTTATTGTTCCGGCTCCAAAAATAAAAAAAAAGACAGTCCATACAACTCATGAAAGTCTTCACTGATTATATTCTTTTCTATTCAGGTTTGGAATGAACTGAGGCCTGAACAAGTGATCTTTTAACTGACTGAAATTTTGCTCTTGCCATTTATACATTTACATTCTTCATCATGTGCAGAACAGCTCTTGGCACTTCAGCAGACTGTGCGTAACCACGTTCATTTTTATGCAAGCAAACTGCCATGCATTGCATTTAGTTGTAAATCATACACCATGATATCTGTTTCTCAGCAAGCAAGCGTAATTAAGATGGCACAAGAGTTTGCTGGATGATGCCAAGCACAGAGAGCGCCGAGACATGAAAAATCCATCGTGTTCCTCAGTCTCTGTGTGGGGTGAAGCCCTGCTGTAATAATGATCTCCGGTCAGCTCAAAGATGCTTGTGTTAGCAGCACCTCTGCCCAAGGGTGCTTTTATGAGACTTTGATAGAGAGGTGTTTTTTCTTTGCTTTGTTTTATCTTTTTATTCTTTTTCTCTCTGGACAGCAGAAGGTCAGTGCTGTAATTGAGCCGGTGATATTATCATAAGCGCAGGGTCGCTTTCATACGCCCTTCTTTTACAATATCTCTCCATCTACACTTTAGGAGACCACCGGTCCATGAAGTCAATAACAAGAAAACAGGGACTATTATAGGAACAATAATGAAATAAATTGTTCTTGTAGAATGAGGAAAGAAAAAAAAGAAAAAAAGGCTCACAGCTTTCAGGGACTGTATTGTATTTACACTCTGTATAACTTTCCTTAGCCGTTGTTATTAATGGGATAATGGACTTTTCCAGTAACTACACTGCATAACATACCGCCTGGATCTAATTAACTTCATTATTCCAGTCGGGGTTTGTATGATTAGGTAATGTTATTTTACTGCTTAAGAACTTATAATGGTGTGTGTATATATACATATAACATTAAAATACTATATTGAGAATGTTTTTTTCTTCCTTTTAAACAAATTTCTGTAAAAAATAACTTGCATGCAGCATTGTTGGATATTTGTGTAATTGTGTTGTGTAGTGTAAAAATTACTGTGAAAGTGTGGCAATCAATAGGCAGAAATATACTGTAAATACTGTATCATAAGTTAAACTCTGAGGAATCTTAAATAAAAAAATAAAAAAAAGACTCTGCTGGTGTGATTTCATCTGAGGCAATGTGCAATTGAATATTAAATGTTCAGGACACATGATCAAAGCCCAGAATGCCCTGTTTATAGAACCGTCATTGGCACATTGATGGTTCCCACTAGGTGGCCATTTTCCCACTACTTTGGACAGCATTTGGAGAAAATAGCCTTTTTGTATAATAACACAAACATTTTGGGATTCACATTCTCTGGAAATTTTTGCCACTCTTATTACCGGTACACAACTTACATGCTGCGCACAGCAAAGTGTCATATTTTTAGCACAAATACTTCTGAGATGATGCATCAAAAATAAACTCAAATTTACCTGTTCTTGACTCGAAATAGTAATGCAATTGGATGTTTCCTGCATTGGGCTCACAGTGTTTCCATATCACAGTGGCCTAATTTCCTTAGGAATTCTTATGAAAACCTAACTTCCCCTGAACGTTCTCCACTGCGTCCCAGCTTTATTACTCTATATGCATAGACAGCCCCCTCGGCTGAGAGATCTGAATAATTCAAAGTGCTATGGAAGTAGGGATCTAAATTGTACATTAATCCACAGATCTCCCCCACCTTCGTTCCAGGACTCCATTGCACTTTTAATAAGTGAGCGTAGGATCATGTCTGATGAGACTGTGCGTTTTCCATCTCCACGCCTGCAGTAATTTCTTTCAAATGAATTATTCCTAGAGGATTCCAGCTTATTTTAATGGTGACAGCACTGCCTTGTCAACTTAACATATGATCGCTTTCAGCTGCTATGATAAAATTATAGAAAACTGAGATTTTGCTAGATGCAACCTTTATAACACTTACTGTACATTAACTGGCTGGAACCTGGGGAGAATTTTTGTTATTGAGGACGGGGACAGCCATAAGGTATAGTTACCAGAAAAGACACATCCCTGTGAAAAGACACTGCTCTCTGGCAAAGCATTTTCTTATGTTTTAGACTCAATAACCACCAGCCAGGAATGTACTAAATGTAAGGATTCTGCGCTGCATTGTCGTTGACATAATTTGTTGTGAATCAATTAATGTCTGTAAATAATGACAGAATTTTCATTTTTGATTAGTTACTCAGATGTTGTTCCTAACATAAATGGCTTCATTTATTTCTTCTTTGAAACACACAAAACATCTATGTTGAAGAATGTTTCAACTGTCTTTCTTCACACAGTGAAAGTCAATGAAGTCCAAAACAACATTGGACACCACTGACTTTCATTGTATGGAAACTGTGGCAAAAACAAAAAGAAAGTAAAGTAAGAAAGATAGTTATTCAGACTGGAACAATATAAGAGTGAGTAAAAGATGAAATATCCCTTTAATTGCAACCGTTTAGGAGTGGATAAGTGTCACAAATCAATTTTAATATGGACAGTTCTAATTGAATCCCTTTAAAGACTATTGCCAGTTAAAACGTGAAATTTCCCTGCAGGAACCCATGAAACGGAGGAATTACTCATTGTGACAAATGATTTGTTGTTGAAATACTATAATGAATCCAAATACTCCTGAGAGATATTGTCAATTGTGTTGGTGCTGCAGCTGTTCAACCAGCCACATATGTTTTGGAACAAGAACAAGATTACCAGTCTCAGCGTATATGCTAATGTGCTTATAGCACATTACCAGAAAGCTAAAATCATTGATTTTTAAAGGCATTTGAACTATTCTGTAACTGCTGTGGCGTACTGCTAAAAGAGCTAGCCTGACCCCAATAGAACTCCGGCTCTTTTCCCTGCAGCACTTCAATTTTTACTCTGAGGCTTGAAAGAATTTCCATTAAATTATTCTCTCACTCTCCATTTGACGGTAGAATTTTATTACAACCACAAAACTGAGAAATACAAAGTTCTGTCGTGAAACTCTAGATGGCGCAGGCTAATTGGTCTTTAACTCAACCTGTTTGCAATGAAGACAATAAACATTGCAATGATCTGTGTGTATCTGTGTTCTTCAAGCCATCTCAAGTATTTTCGTAAGAATGATGTACATCTATAATGCAACGCTGATCGACATAGCCTGTATCAGAGTATAGCATTTTTATAAAATTATATATTTTCTGTGTCACTCTGTTAAGAAGCAACATGTCATGGAACCACAGAAGCAAGTTATTTCAAACATGACTGACATGTAGCCTACATATAGTGATTTTGGAGAAAAACATTATATCAATCTCATAAATTGTCATGTTTGTCTCTATGCTAAGCAAACATATTAGCTATCCCTGTTGCCAAGAGCGAAATTTGCTAAATTTGAAAAGTCAGTCCATGTAAGATCATTTGAATGTTTTTTAAGACGGGCAAAAGCAAAGAACAGTAAGTGAGAGGTCTGATGAAAGAAATGTAGGATTAAAATGGAATGGATAAAAAAGTGCCAGTAAAACAATAAAGTAGGGTGTGGGTTTACATGTTAAATACAATGCTATTTTATTTATTTTTTTACGTTCTACCGAAAATGTGCTGGGAGCCCACTGTTGCTAACTTGCTATAGCAACGAGCCACACTTTTTCACGCATCTGATTGACAGATAAAGTACACAATTATAAAAGTACCACAATTTATTTATAGTACTAATCAAGTACTGTAACAAAAGTATTTGAAATTAGTTACTTTCCACCTCTGGTTCCTGCTGTATCAGTAGCCAATGAGATTGTGTGCTCAATACTTTGTTAGCATTTGTCTTAGCAGTGCAGCACGCTTTCAGAAACCCTCCACCTTCCCCAGCTCCACCTGTATACATCCGCTACGGGTAATTCATGTACGCTATATTGTACAGCAGCAGCATGTCTTACTTGCTCACAGCAGCGTGTCGTGTATGTATTGGCAGTAGCAAGTCCTGTACTTTCTCTGCAGCAGTAGCAATAACCAACAGTAGCAAATCTATTCCACCAAGACCAAATATACAGTATCAATATTGTCATACCCGGAATACTGTTAAATACATGACGGAACTGTATTTAACAGTGATTTTGTTACCTGCTATGTTGCCCGGACGCCCACTCACAATCTGATGGCATGTGTGATGTAAAATAGAGAAGAAATAGAGATATAACTGCTGGTGTTTGTCTAACTGGTTCATTTAGATATAATTTGATACAACAATAATTTTGGCTCAAACTTTGTTGTGTCTCAGAGCTCACAGCTGTTGTTCACCTCAATTATAGATGGAGCAATGCTGGCTCTTTTATACAGTACTGTATATTATCTCTCTTTTCATCCCCACTTCTCTTTCTCCCTTTATTCCATATGCTTTCTCCTGTAGAATGACTCAGCTTGGCTTATGGAGATCCAGCTGTTAAACAAGCTGTGAGGAGAACTTTGGCTCTTAACAGCCTTTCCAGCATCTGTTAATAGAATAAAAAAAAAAAAAAAAAAAAATTATCTTTCAAACTTATTAAGTTCTGGAGAAAATTATGAAATTAACAACCAGGAATTTGTTGTGTGTTTTTCTGAATATCCACTTATGCAGACTCTGCATTTTTTTCAAGAACATCGCGGTTTTATCACGATTCTTTTTTGCATGTTGGTTTTAATATTTTGCAAGTGACAGAGCATTACAACCAAACTAATGCCCCTATTTTAAAAACAAAGCCTTACAAGGTAAAACAAATATAAAATAAAAAGGAATGGCAGACATCTAGGCCAAAGTGGCGAAGATCAAAATCTTTGTCATTATTTTTTTTGTTATTAAAAAATAAGAACAAAGATACACATTATATATACACAACTTAATATACAAATTAAATAAACAGTGCTTTTTTTATTTTTTCAGCTACAGGTGTGAAAGAAATTAAAGAAAGAAATTAAATGAACAAATATAAAAATAAAACACTACATAGACTGTATTTATGTATTAAAGTTCTCAGTCAAGATTTTCAGAAAAAAGATTTTCTCTTTGTTTTTCGTTATTTTAATAGGAATTTCGTTATTTTATTAGGAATAGTTCCCCCCAAAATGAAAAGTGTCATTATTTACTCTCTCAAGTTGTTTTAAATCTGAATAATGTTTTCTGTTGAAAATAATTTATTTTGAAGAATGTGGGTAAGCAAACAGTTGCTGGTCCCCAGTGACTTCCATAGTATATTTGTTCCTATGGAAGTCAACGGGGACTAGCAACTGTTTGTTACCGACATTCTTCAAAATATCTTATTTTGTGTTCAGCACAAGAAAGAAATTAATACAGGTTTGGAACAACATTGGAGGGACTCTCATGAGTGTAACTCTACCTCTGCTTTAACTGTGAATGTACGTCGCTTTGTACAGTATGTTGAGATGGAGGCGCCAGACTGCAACTGATAGAATGCACTGTAGCAGATACTACGCTATTTCTACAAAAGTAGATCGTTGGAGACATTTTATTCGTCCACAATCAAAAATCGTGATATCACACACCCCTAAATAGTAAACACCAACAATACCGGATGAACACAGCAAGGAAATGAGGAACTTAAATACTCAATAACAAACTCAATAATGATGTTTTAATAAAATGAATATCCATGGTAACAGATGATTGGCTTTACAGGTACTGACAGAGTAACTGCTTTGTTTTTGAGGTTTTGGATATTAAAATATGTTCTCAAAACAGCAAAGTAATTCAATTAAGTGTTTTATGTAATCAAGAACTGCTTTTGGTCACATTTCTAGAAGGGTTCCTGGTCGTGGTCGGGCACAGGCATCCACACCCTTTTTAGTTCAAAAGCTTCTCATTCATTTATATAGCATTTGCTAAATCAGCCCACACCTCTTTTCACATCTACTCCACAGAGAGGGATCAGTAGCAAAATTAGCACAATTGTGAAACATTCGTTTTCCAGACTGTCACAACCAAAAGAGCATACTGGCCGTCTGCGATATTGTGAGACAGCTTTATGCAGTGTAAATGAACAGGACATTTGCAGTGGTGTTAACTATTTAACACACATTTGACATCCTGCTGTGAGGGTTCTCTACAAACTGTAAAATAGATATGGGAATGAACTCGCTTTACTTTTATGTAATATGAGAATACTTTCTTGAACTTGCAGTGGTATTGGGATTATAAACCCAGATTATATAGATATAGAATTACTGTTACTGTATATAGATTTTTCACAATTCAGTCAGGTTGTAGGAGTGCACATCCCCTCTGTGCTCCCATTGAAGAAAAATAAAGTTAATTTCCTCATTGGCCCTTAAATCACATGTACTGTATTGTGACAGTTTAAATTAGAATGAGGAAGTTCCATTTGTTCCATGTTGTTTACTTCTCAATATATATGTTTTTTATTAGAGAGCACCAGATGAGATACAAAGCAGGGAGGATGTATCTTTCTACTTCTGCCATGCTGTGCTGTTGCCTAGGAGCTTGACCCTTCTTCTTTCTCATTCTCGTCTTTTAGTCAATCGCCTCTGCCTGTGCACTGTAAAATCACTGTACACTTGTCATCTGTTAGTAAAGTAAAAGTTTAATGTGAAAACAAGAACTGCAGTGGAACTAGTCATGCAAGACATAAATGATATTCAGTCTATCCATCTATCATACTTTATGTATTTTTCTTCTATGAGGACAGCATAAATTACAAGTGACATGTAATTAAGTTACATATGTGTGAGAGAAACTCCGTTTGGAGTGCCAGGACAGTGATTTAAAAAGCCTCATGAGGCGATAATCACAGATCATTCTGCCCAAGACACCAACAACTGTTCCATTAATCTAACTGGCGCAGACCTGCATGAAATATTGTTCTTACTGATTGTGTAGCACATGATACAATACCTGAAAGCACATTAACAGTGTTTTTCTTTTTACATTAACATTAACATTATCTTTACCATAATGTTTTTATTCTATAAATATAGCCAGGTGTAAGGAAACCCACCACCACCCACTTTGTGAAATCTCATTCTGCTCTCCAACAGCAAATTTGGGAGATATTTAAGTTGTCTAAAAGAAGACAACTAAGTTAGGAGAGATGGCATACAGGTGGAGGCAGCGCACAGCTGTGTTGTCTTTGGCAAGGTGTTTGAATCCATTGTTCGCTGGCTGTTTACCTGGATTTGCTTCCTGTTATTTGGAGCTGGCAGAGTCCACAGAGGTTTCTTAAAGGGTTTCAGTGAGCAAAGCTGAAAGTTGCTGACTGTTGTGAGCTGTTCCCTTAGGACCTGCTGCTCTGGAAAACATCAGACGGACAGAAGCTGCAACTTGGTTGTGTCGAGTGGGAATGAAAATAGGATTAGGTATTACAAAGAGAAATATGACTTCTCCCTTGTTTAAAATAACATTTAAAATAGAGAAATGTTTGGTATGATTGTCAGTGTATTGTCAGTATGAAATATAAAATTGTTTGTTTGTTTGTGTATATACATACATACATACATAAATATATATATATATATATATATATATATATATATATATACACTGCTCACAAAAATTAAAGGAGCACTTTAAACAACCACATTAGATACATCAGATCTCAATATGAAGTTGGATATCTATACAAATAACGACAGGGCAATGTCTTAGGAACAAAAGGATGCCAAGTCTTTTAATAGAAATAAAAGTTTTCAGCCTACAGAGGGCTCAATTGTGTAGACACCCTAAAATCAGAGTGAAATGAAGATGTGGCAGGCTCGTCCATTTTTTCAAAAACTTAATTTCTGCAACTCAAAATGCTTTTCAGTATCTTGTGTGGCCCCCACGAGCTTGTATGCATGCTTGACAATGTCGGGGCATGCTCCCAATGAGACGACGGATGGTGTCTTGTGGCATTTCCTCCCAGATCTGTGTGAGGGCATCCCTGAGCTGTTGTACAGTCTGAGGAGCAACCTGGCGGCGCCTAATGGACCGAAACATAATGTCCCACAGATGTTCTATTGGGTTTAAGTCAGGGGATCGTGAAGGCCATTCAATTGTTTCAATTCCTTCATCCTCCAGGTACTGCCTGCATACTCTTGCCACATGAGGCCGGGCATTGTCGTGCATTAGGAGGAAACCAGGACCTACTGCACCAGCGTAGGGTCTGACAATGGGTTCAAGGATTTCATCTCGATACCTTATGGCAGTCAGAGCACCATTTCCTAGGCAGTAGAGGTCTGTGCGTCCCTCCATGGATATGCCTCCCCAGACCATCACTGACCCACCACCAAACCTGTCATGTTGAACGACGTTGCAGGCAGCATAACGTTCTCCTTGTCTTCTCCAGACTCTTTCACGTTTATCACAGGTGCTCATGGTGAACCTGCTCTCGTCTGTAAAAAGTACAGGGCGCCAGTGGCGGACTTGCCAATTCTGGTGTTCTTGAGCAAATGCCAGTCGAGCTCCACGGTGCTGGGCAGTGAGCACAGGGCCCACAACAGGACGTCGGGCCCTCAGGCCATCTTCATGAAGTCTGTTCCTGATTGTTTGGGTAGAGACATTCACACCAGTGGCCCTCTGGAGGTCATTCTGTAGGGTCTGTAGTCATGCTGCTGATGGGTTGAGGACCTTCTACGGCCCTGTCCAGCTCTCCGAGAATAACCACCAGTCTCCTGAAATCTCCTCCATGTTCTGGAGATTGTGCTGGGAGACACATTAAACCTTCTTGCTGCAGCACATGTGGATGTGCCATCCTGGAGAAGTTGGACAACCTGTGCAACTTCTGTAGGGTTAAGGAATCGCCTCATACTGCCAGTAGAGATAATTACTCAAGCCAAAACCAGCACGAGTGGAAAACCAGCCAAAAAAGATCAAGAGGGAGAAACTTGAAATGACCTCCACATGTAAAACCATTCCTGTTTTGAGGGTTTTCTCATTGTTGCCACTGTAGTGCACCTGTTGTTAAGTCCATGAACACCAATACAGCTGAAAGTGATTAACAATGCCCTCAGCTGCTTAGCCAACGAGAAAATTATCAGACAGGTTTAATTGATTTCATGCCAGGCCCAAATAAAAAAGTGTTCCTTTAATTTTTGTGAGCAGTGTATATATATATATATATATATATATATATATATATATATATATATATATATATATATATATATATATATATATATATATATATATATATATATATATATATATATATATATATATATATATATATATATATATATATATATATATAACCGTTGATATAAGGCAGGATGGATCTACACTTTCCTTTTTTTTATGCCAAATTATGACCCTACCATCTGAACGTAGCAGCAGAAATCGAGTCTCATCAGACTAGGCAACATTCTTCTAATCCTCTATTGACAAATTTTGGTGAGCCTGTGTGAATTGTAGCCACAGTTTCCTGTTCTTAGCTGACATGAGTGGCACCCGGTGTGTCTTCTGCTGCTGTAGCCCATCTGTTTCAAGGTTTGATGTGTTGTGTGTTCAGTGATGCTCTTCTACCTCGGTTGTAACGAGTGGTTATTTGAGTTACTGTTGTCTTTCTATCAGCTCGAACCAGACCAGCTATTCTCCTCTGACCTCTGGCATCAACAAGGCATTTTCACCCACAGAACTGCCGCTCACTGGATTTTTTCTCTTTTTCTGACCATTCTCTGAAAACCCAGATGGTTGTGCATGAGAATCCCATCAGATCAGCCGTTTCTGTACTCAGACCAGCCCATCTAGCACCAACAACCATGCCACATTCAAAGTCACTTAAATCTTTTTTTCCCCACTCCTTCTCTTTCTGACCATTTCTTAAATATTCTTAAAGAAATATTTGGTTGAAGGATTAAAGAATCTCTCTGTAATTGATAAGCAAGCTAGAACTTCAACTGCATTTTTTGTTTGTTTTACATTCATAAATATTTAATCTGAAGGTCAAATGGCCTGCACATCATCAGTGCAGTGAGATCACTTCCTCTACATGGTTCCTCGACTCCTGCCAGGAATTGATTGGCATGGTTAATATATATATATATATATATACATATATATATATATATATGTGAATGAATGAATGAATGAATGAATAAATGAATAAATAAGCATCTCTTGTTTTGTTCCTACTAAAATGTTAGCTCTTTCAAAGTTGGTGCTTTGATAGAAACAGTAATAGCCACAAAATTAAGCACACATGCAATTCACTGACAATGAATCACCCACTGACAGCATTGTTTTATTTAGCAGATCTATAGGATATTTCATTTTACATTTATATTACCTTTGCCATCCTCTGATGCTTATTATTTATTAAATAATAATAATAATAATAATAATAATGGAGTTCAATAATTAAAGGTTTAAAAGGGATTTAAGGGAATAAATACATAAAAATGCTAAAAGAAGTTCTAGGTCTAATTGCAATGAAGTAATCAATTTAAACTATTGGAAAATAGTTTATTTTGAAATGTGCGCACATTAACTCTTATACCTATGTCTAATATGTCGAAAACTCAAGCGTTTGTTGTCTCGTCACATTTATTTATGAATTTCATGAATCATGATCGCTCATTTTTAGTTCAAAACGAGGAAATTTCATAAAAATTTTAGTAGTTTGCATTACAAGTCTATTATTGTCGGTTGCTGAACATTTCTATTGTAAAACAGTTGTCTAATACTTACATCTACTTTCATCTTTCCACAAACTTGTGCATTGTTAAGACCGTAAGACCCGCCTTCTTTGATTTGATTGGCCATCTTGATCTACAAGCGTTGTTAGACTACTGAGACAGAGCAGCCTAAAAATGTATCTTTTAAAAAAACTAACAACAAACAGCTCTAGACAAATATAAGATAAGACAAATAAAATGAGAAAATATGAATTCTAACTCTGCCTAAGAGTGATGATTTTGCAGCTCTAGAGGTGTTCCCAAATGGCAAGAAAGCTGATTGGCTGGTGACCCATGTTTGAGATGGCTGCCATTGATGTAGCTCTCTACTTATTATCTTGCTTGAGCAATCTCAAAGCTAGCAAGCTTCTTGTCTTGTCACAACTGTTTACAACTGATTGAGTCTGATGCTTCCAGTTCAATAAAAGCACTGGTTTTAACCTCCAAATGCTACACTAAGCCCGCAGAACCTTGAGGCCAAGTGTCTGAAGACATTGGAGCAATTGTACTTTCTTTTCTACAACTTTTATAAAGTATAATTCCTGGTAGGTTTTAAGGTTTCTTTACTTACACTACTGAAAAAAAGCACACTCTGTTATTCATAACCGTTGTCATAACACTCTAATGGCAATTTTATTTCTATTTGCCATCAGATTCCATTTTCCGTTTTGGCGAATTGGTGGCTAATTGCTATGAATTTTCGTAAGATCTACTTGTGATTGAATGACAGATAGGTTAAGGGGTGGACCTACATGCTTGCTTTTTTCTAAAAATCGCTTTCTGAGCTAATCATATTGATGAATTTATACAAAATATTGTCACATCAAAAAATAGTTATGCTTTCTCATGAGAACAGGTTGATTTTGTCCCTACCTTGTGTTGCAATTTGAATTCAATTGGCCACACCCCCCAAAGGAAGCTGAATTGGAATGGCAGGAAGAGAAATGTACTCTCTATCTTATTTATCTTTCTGTCTAGCACGCAACCCTGATATTCACAATTTTTCTCATTATAGTGTTCGCAGAAAATAAATAAAAAATAAAACAATAAAATAAATCGTAGTTCAAAAGTAATTTGCTGGTTTGTGGATAACTGGGACTGAAAATAAAGCAAAGAATTGACTATCGCAAAGAAACTCTTCTCTAGTGTGCCGACTACAAAGTGCTATTTGACAGCACAATGTTCCCAACGGAATTATGTATTGTTTGAGTTCTTTGATATTTTATGCAATAAAGAACTCAACTACAGATTGGAGAAGGTATTTTAACAAAGTTTCCAATATGAGATGGTACTTTAACAAACAACAACAACAACAACAACAAAAAAACCTAAAAGAAGGTTACGGCACAAAACCTCTACCTGTATTGTTGCATTCCTCAAGGAATGTATCAATGATTGTGCTTTAAAACTTTGCAAAATTGCAGAACAAGCTCAGAAAATGGGTGTACACATTAGTGTTTTGAAATCATATTCCACATATCATATATATATACTATATATCCATCTGCTGGAATGAAATGGAGAGAAAAACAGTAGTGCCAGAAATTCTATGAAGCCATCTGCAGTACATCAGCACTATACTGCTACTGATGATTTGGCAGAACATGACTAAAGCCTGGCTTTTTTTTTTTAATACTTTTTCATACCCTTCAAAATGAACACAACCGTTTCATCATGCTTTCCACTGCAGGTCTGATTCATTAGTGGGAACAGTTTGGTGTGCAGTTGTGCACTTTGAGGAAAGTATGAAAGTGAGTGAGAATGTGCTTCAGATTGCATTAGAAGAAAACATTGCTTTTGATTAATTCTCCAACTTTTTCATGCTGAAAGAAAATTATATTAAATCCAGCATATTTATAATTGCTAAAACTTAATCATTCATAAAATAATGTAAAACAAATCATGTAATTTACCATTTAAAGAACTACAAATGTAATACAATAAGTCTTCCATGGCATTTTTTTCATCATTCAATTTGTTTCAACTGATACTCATTTTTAGATCTTTCCTCAAGTATGGAAAAGGAAGTAAGACCTTATACCATTAAATGCAGACTGCAAAGTCAACAGTTACATTCCAATAGATCTGTTCTAATCTTGTAGTCACCGACAGATGGTGTGCAATGTGACTAGAAGACTGTCTTAGTGACAACTCGAAACAGTGCACACATACCCGCAGTGCCACAATCAATCAGTCTATCAAGTTTGCTATCAGAGCCTCTGGGATTTGACTTTGACAAAGGACAATGAAAGTCAATTAAAGAAACACCAAACAATATGATAAAACCTTACTGCACAGTACCCTGGGATACATGATTTTGATCGGTCAGTAGCGTACAGCAGTTTGCTGTCATCCATTTGCAACACTGCAGTTTGGATCTTAACCAGTATCATTTTGATAAATATTACAATCTCCTTGTAGAAGAAACATGGGTGGATTAGAATCTGATGGCAAGCAATCATTGTTGGAATCTGTTCCCCCACCCCTATGGTAAGAGATGTTGTTTTAGTGGCTTAGAATTGATTGATTCCAACCTGTATAGATATGGATCTTAATCAGTATCAGATAAATATTAGCAGCTCCGCGTTATTATTCTGCAACATGGACGTAAGCTATTTTCCGAGACTGCTGATTCATTAGCCACTATAGTGCAGTAAACGGAAAAACTATTTCTGCAATAAACAAATGTGTGTATTATAATTATGATAATAAATTAAAATGTTAAAGGGGTCATCGGATGCCAATTTTCCACAAGTTGGTATGCTTCTTTAGGGTCTTCATGTAAAGTTTGTAACATACTTTGGTTAAACTTCCTTAATGGTTGTGTAAAACAACACCCTTTTTACCTCCTCAAAAACTTCACAAGCGACCCGTTTCGGTCTCTTTAAATGATAATGAGCAACTGCTCACCCCACCCATCTCTTCCATGGGGGGTGTGGACACAAGACACGTAAAGTGATGCCTTGGCGGACAGTATACAAATGGCTGACGGCGGAAATATGCTAATACGGGAAATATGCTAATACGGGACAGTCCGTCAGCGGTAGTGGGCGGAGCATGAGCAATATGACATCATATTGCTCAGAAAATCCAAACGGCTTAATTATTGAGAGTGTTTAAGCTTTTTGAGGATAAAAAAAAGGAGTGAATGGATTTTTTTTCATTGTATGGTGGTTGTGTCCACACACTGCAAAGGCACATTTATATGCAAACACCATATAAAAGTGAATTTTGCATCCGATGACCCCTTTAAGGCAAAACTTTACAATAAGGTTTCATTAGTTAACAATGGTTAATGCATTTACTAACATCACCTAACAATGAGCAATACATTTGTTATAGTATTTATTATTCTGTTGATGTTAGTTAATAAACTTGTATTTTGTTTTGTATATTGTAATGTACTTTTTTTAAGTAGAAGCTTTAAAATAACATACAGGTAAGATCATTAAATAATGTCAGATCTATATTTCATGTCCACATAATTATTTATTTGGTGAGAATTATGCTAGCGTATATGGCAACCAGGACTTTATTTTATGAGCACAGACTAACTCATTAGTCCCTTTTCTCTCTAGCAGTCAGGAGCAAGGAAATATAGGTTCTTTTTCCTCTTGGTCTGAAGCAGGAAATAACCATCTGTTTTTAGTCTACCAGCTTAGAATATAAATATAATCATGCACTTATTATTATCTTCTCAAAAAAGCTACATTAATATATTGCAGGTCCTTGCATTTAATATTAGTGTTAATTCCCAACAATTATTAAGTGCATTAACTGACCCGATATCTTAATCTCAAAAATCAAATGTGCAAATGTTTTGATTGCAGTATATGTCAAAAATAGATCTCCCAGAAGCATTTCTGTTATATTCTATAAAATGTTATATTTCTGTTATATATTTTCACTGTAAAGCTGCTTTGAAACAATCGGCATTGTAAAAAGCGATATATAAATAAAGGTTACTTGACTTGACTTGACTTGATATTGTGATTGTTATTGTTATTTTAAGGCCTGCTAGAAATTCTTCAATGGTTTACAACGCCAAAACAGGATCTTTATCAAACTGCAGAACACTTTTTATCATGACAGAGTAGCTTTTTGAAATATGCCACAGATGTTAAACACAAGTGTCACTGCCATGCATTTGTTAATGAAAGCTGATAAGTAATGTGAACCTCATACGCAGAAGGTTGACAGACTGAGTTCACAGGTTGACTAAAGCATCCAGATGTCCTCAAAAAGAGACTCAACAACAGTCATTAAGCAACAGGAGTTCACCTCTTTATTAAAGCAACTGCTATGGTATCAGTCAGTTCACATTTAGACTCTGTAATCAGTGAATCTGCATGCAACCTTTCCCATGCTCAAACCACACTCAGCTGGAAGTCAAAAATCAAACTCCAATCAGAAACATGAGGGAACAAAGGTAACACTGACTAGCAAAGTTGGTTTAGGCCGGAGGTCAAGGACAGAATTAGTGTCAGGGAGGAATTCAGTCGAGTATGCATTCTCTGAATAAGTAACGGTGTGCTCAAGAGGACTCAAATGTGATAAAATGTGAATTATTCCAGTTATGTTGTACCTTTTAAACCCAATAAAAAAACAAAACAATATTATTTAAAATAAAATAAGAAACATTTATAGAAAGGGTATGCTAGGCTTTCGGGTGATAAATGTTAGCCTATATCTGTTGTTTTTTCTTAAACTCCGTTTTTAAAGATAAATAAATAATGTGTTACAATGGAAAGGATATTTCATTTATTTCTTTTAGGGATCCTCCTAAAGTTCTTCATTCTTCAGTGAAGGATTGCCTTAATTTAAACCTAAATTGTTCATATTTTTTATAGGGCTGTCAAACGATTAATCGTGATTAATCGCATCCAAAATAAAAGTTTGTTTTTACATAATATATGTGTGTGTATGGTGTATAATTATTTTCTATATATAAATACACACACATGCATGTATATATTTAAGAAATATTTGCATGTATATACTGTGTATATACTGTATATTTATATTATATATAATTTATATTATATATAAATATTTTATATATAAATAACACATTTTTCTTAAATATATATGCATGTGTGTGTATTTATATATAGAAAATAATTATACTCCATACACACACATATATTATGTAAACACAAACTTTTATTTTGGGTGTGATTAATCGCGATTAATCGTTTGACAGCCCTAATTTTTTAATGTTTATATTAGACGTGTATATCTACTTATTTATTTATTTAAAATGTAGTTTTACATCTCTAAAACAGATTAAGGTGTCTTAACACCTTAACACTTGACTTGACATCTGTCAAGTGTCATTGGTTCTCGAGTGTTATGACATCTGCACCATAGGCAGCATTTTGTTTGTTTGTTTGTTTGTTTGTTTGTTTTAATTTTGTTTGCTGAGGATATGTCATAATGAAGTTGTCCTCTAAAACCTTTGGAACTTATTTTCAAATTTTAAGTGAATTTTAACATTGTAAGTCTATTTGAGCAATATCATTCTGCCGAGCACTTTTGCAAAACTGATGTTGTTTGGTTCTAATTGAAAGTAATTAATTTCCGGTGAGAATCACAGCAACTGTTGGCATGTGGCATGTTCTGCAATGTGACAAAGTTGGGAAAAAAAGTTGAACTTTATGCAAATGAGAACCAATGTAATGCAACTTCAAGCTGCCTTCCTTATCATTGTGCTTCTCTCTCTATCTTTAACCTGTTTTTTTTTTTTTTCTGTTTTTTTTTTTCTTATCTATATTCAAGCAGGTTCATGGCTGCTGTTTGTAGAGTTAAACCAGATGGGAAATTAAGTGGTATACAGCTGCTTGCCGATATAAGAGACAGACTTTTTCCCATTATAGAAGTCAGAGATTTCTATTGCAGTCAACTGACACAGCAGTAGACAATTAAGAGCGTAACCGCAGAATACTAAACAGCCTACACTGATGCAACACAACCATCTCTCACATCAGTCGTTCCACTCTCTGTCTCATTCGTGTTTACCAGTGTCTCTAGGGGCATTCGATTGTATGGCCAGCCGGTGTGTGCAAATATCGATATTGACAGTGTTCAGCAATCTGAGGTCCTTGAATATGGCAGAGCAAATTAACCAAAAGCAGGATGGAAGCTTCGGAGAACAGAGAGATAAAACCAAACTTTCCTCTAGACTGCATGCTGGCACATCAAAGAGCAATAGCCTGAGAATTTTTGCTGTAGACTGTTCCACTTTTGGCCATGGTGGGAAAGTGTTATAGAGTTCTCAAAGAGAGATTAAGAATTGCATATTTTTCCTTGCATGTTTGGTTTAGTATGAGAGCCAGGGTTTGAATAGTAACAAGCTGTGAACTCATAGCCAGGTTGGTGGCAGAAATAATAATTATTTAAGGGATAATCTACAGTCAGCCGGTCATTATCTCAAAATTAAGTCAGAGGCGACGCAGTGGGGTCTTATATCACCCTGAAGCGAATTATTTTGCCATAATGATCAGCTGATTATACATTATCCTGCTTAATACACAGCTACTAGCCAAATGAATGAACAAATAAATAAATGGTCATGAAATATTGATTTGAGTTTAAATTATTCTATTATGTGAGAAGAAGGAGACCATAGAATGGTAAAACGTGCACAGTAGGAAATTGGTTGCTTGAGAGACAACTGTCAGTTATGTTGTTTTCATTCTATGGAAATATTCTAGAAAATAGAAACCACAACATAGGCAAGAAAGCGCTCAATATTGTTGGATGAACTATTTGAAACGAGGAGGTTGTGTCTGTTGTTTCGAGGAGAGGTCATAAGTCATGGGAACAACAACTCACTGCGTCTTTCCCTTTTATGGAGTCAGCAAGGCTTGTGTTCTTCATGCCACACTAATTTTTTGTCTTTAATTGGTAACACTATAATAAGTACAGTAATAAAGTACTTAAAAACCATTTGTAAACTATTAGTTTATAGTTAAAGGGGTGGTATAATGCCCTTTTCACAAGATGTAAAATAAGTATTTGATGTCCCTAGAGTGTGTATGTGAAGTTTTAGCTCAAAATACTATTTTTATATATCATGTTAGAGTTGTCACTTTTTGAGGGTGAGCAAAAACGCACCGTTTTTGTGTCTGTTCCTTTAAATGCAGATGAGCTACTGAGAGGGTGGAGCTTCAACAGCTTGTGTCCTTTTACCTCACATGCACTGGAAATTTCAAAAACTTTTAGCTTTTTATGTTCAAACCGAAGTCAGAAAGATGGAGAGACTCAAGAAGACAACATGACAACATGTAGACAACATTTCTGAATGGTTAGTTGGTGAATTTATGTAGCTTATGTGTATGTGACATTGATTAGCATATTCTGTCTTGATAATCTGTAAATGCATTTCCGGGGGCGGGTTTATGTAAATTTTAGGGTTAGTGATGTCATTAACCCGGGAGGAATGTCATGTAGTCCCTACCAGCCGTTTGTTGTAGTCCTTAAAAAGCGACTTCTTTAAAAGAAAATATCTTTCTTTGCTGTGAACTTTGAGCGTTGTAACTTTGCAGATGTTGTTTATGCTCAAACAGCAACATTACACACTAACTAATGTTAGAAAAAAAGTTAAATCATATTCAACCACCCCTTTAATTCATAGTTAATATATTGTTAATATATAGTCTACATTCTTTGTATATGAATATAAACAAATAGTGAGTTCTTCATTCATTGTTACTGTAATTAACACAATTAGCTCATATGTGAAGAGTTAGATACTGTTTTTTTAATGCTTTAACAACTTATTAACTGTAAATAGTTCTCACTTTAGATTGTCACGAAAAATAGGAAAATGTCATTAAGTGCTTTAAACCAACCTTTATTAGACATTAATTGTATTAAGTGTTCCGTGTGTGTGCGCGTGCGCTTAATGTATTTTTAAACTTTTTAAGGAACACTGATTATGAAAGCAATTAATGTCTAATAAAGTTTGGTTTGAAGCACTTACAGTAATTAATTATATTTCACATTTTCCGTGACCTCATCTAAAGTGAGTAAAAACGGTTTACGCCTAATAACCAATTAACAATTCCTTTACTACAAGCTAATTAAACCATAATAATTGTATTAATTATAGTGACAATGAATGAATGAATATATATACATACTTTTGGTAACACTTGAAAATAAGGTTTAATTTGTACACATTAGTTATACATTAGTTAATTTGAACTAACAACATAGTACTTGTAAAAAATATATTGCTCATTGCTATTAGTTAGTTAACTACTGTTAACAAATTAGACTTTACTGTAAAGTGATGCCATAGTTTTTGATAAATACATAATATATTTTGTACTTAAATTTGTGGTAAACCTAATTTTTTCTTACTCATTGCTCACAACCAGCAGTGCTCGTACCCAAGAAGTAAGCATAACATTAGACCTGTTTGTTGGATGCAGTATTATAGTTCACATTTATGCTGACATTTTGATAAGAACATAGTCAACATGTTTTAGGAAATGTTTTTTTTTTTTTGTTGACTCATATTTATATTCACACATGGAAATGTAACCACCCACAGGACTTGCCACCCATGACCAGTCACGTCAGTTTTGTAGAAGCTCAGCCAAGCCCTGTGCCGCTGAGTATTGTAAAGTCTGCATCTCCTCAGCCGTGTTGACATCTAATTAAAGCTCTCTCTCCCCGTGGAGACAGCTGTGGTGTCCTCTGAGAGAAACCCACCCTGGACATCCCTCCTGTGCGCTACCTGGGAGATGCTCAGATAATGTTTGGAGATAAAGAGAGACACCCCTTTTGTCTAGCAGATTTTGCTTTTAATTTCCCCTTTGCAATCAGCCTGGGGGCTGGAGAGAGCTTAATGATTGTTTGTGCTGTAAACCACTAACACTTCCTGTACTGCAACACAACAATGGTTTTACCAAGCCCCTGTCCCTTTGGCAGCTCAAAAACCAGACTGTCAGTCAAGCATATTTTGATCCTCTGACCTTTTGCCTCTTGACACTCTGCGGGAAGACATCATGGGAACAAAATTTGCTTTACTGACAATTTTGAATAAACCATGTAAAACTGCATCATTTAACGCCCGTTCACACCAGGATCAAGAACTATAACTATAATTATAAGTGCACACTGCTGTTATGTCATCTGACACTTTAAATGCTTAAAGGGATAGTTCACCCAAAAATTAATTATTTATTCACCCTCAAGTTGTTCCAAACCTGTATGAATTTCTTACTTCTGCTGAACACAAAAGAAGATATTTTGAAGAATGTCTGTAACCAAACAGTTAAAGGGACCCATCGACTTCCATATTATTATTATTTTTCCATGGGAGTCAATGGGGCCTTTGGCTCGTTTGGTTACAGACATTCTTCAAAATATCATCTTTTGTGTTCAGCAAAATTAAGAAATTCATACAGGTTTGGAACAACTTGAGGTCAAGTAAATGATGACAGAATTTTCATTTTTAGGTGAACTATCCCTTTAAGACCTTTAAAGTAGAATGGATTTGGATTAGCTGTTAATGTTTTTATTGTTCATCAGCTGGAAAAAAAGTGTTGATTTGTTGACATTTAGAACAATTTCTAAAACCATATCTTTATTGTTATCGTTATCGATATCATTATAGGTATTGTCTTTTGGTGTGAATGGGCCTTTAGTCCGTAAATATACCAGTAGGGTGGATTTGGTTGCATTCTTTTATTTCATTGCAATGGAGAGGAAATCTGAGATAGAGACAGGTGTGCTGTCACCTATGCAAGGGCCTCTCACTGACAAGAGGGAGAATATTACTTAATATAATGATCTTTAAAGTTTGTTTAACAACTAATAAAGGGAGGATTTAGAGGAAATGTTCTCAGAGAGTTCACTACAGCTGCAGTTTTCAGTAAATATGAGGAGAGATCATAAAATCATGTGGTTTTTATGAGGCTCAGGTGTCCCTAGGATTGTTTTTTTACGGGTAGGTTGAGATTAAAAGATAAGGGAACTGAAGCCCTACTAAGTAGGGTCTAGAATCACCATTGGAATGGAGAGTAGAAATCTTCCCTCAGTCCTCCATACAGAAGTGGATAATGGATCACTATTGAATGATGAACGCTATAATGTTGTTTGAGAGAAAATGGGTCTACAAAGAGGTTCTTGTTATTCAGTACTTAAATCTGTAACTTAAAATAGTAGTAAAAAACTGCTTATTTCTGATTTGTTTCTGTAAATGCATATGCCAAACTAATTTCAAGCACAAGCATTTCATTCATTAAAATGGAAAGAAAAGGATAAGTCATCTTTTAAAATGTTAATATCTCAAAGATTGCTGTAATTTTTAAACAGGATGGATTGTATTAAAGTTAGAGAAACATCATGGATTTCTTAAAATGTATTATTTTTTAATGCCTGTGTTGTTTTTTTCCCCATAGAAAGAAAAACAAGAAAAACATTGGTTACCAATTTAAAGAATATTCCTAAAAAAAAAAAAAAAAAAAAAAAAAAAAAACATCAAAACCGAAGAAACATTTCTAATCATTATTATTATTTCTTAAGGAAATGACAGATGTCATCTTAGAAATGCACAGTATGGGGGCATGGCAAAAAAAGACATATCTGCCAAAGTAGTGGAATTATTTAAAAATGATGTGTTGGAGTTTAATATATGTATCCAATATATTAAGTTATGAAAATGAACTATAGGAAAATTGAATGGTAGGAATGGCCCAAAACATTCCATATTATGGTCCATGAGAGACCTATTGTAACTGAATTTATAAGGTGAAAGTGAAAATAAATGGTGAGAGAAAGCACAGCTTTGTACTATTGAAATAATTGATTTATTTCCTTAATGGAGATGCTTTTTGCCATTTTGAAATCTCATATTTTGTTAGCCTAGCCGTTTATGTGTCACCGCATACATAAACGTATAGATGGATGGTGTATCTCGCCCTCTCTATTGCCATGGAATTGAGATGAATTCTGGGCATTTAGCCATAGTGTTATTTGGTGGAATTTTACTGTTTTAATTCCTTATTTTGTGTAGAATTGATGTCACATGGGGACCTAAAGCAGCAAATTGACTAAGATTTTTTCTTCCAGTCCCCGATGGCTGCTGTCATCAGTCTTGGCAAAGCAGTGAAAATGGCTATAGAGGAAGACTCGCTTGCTTCATCTCACTGTTATTATCGGGTGATACGTTAGCACCTCTAGATATTTGTGGAGGATTATTTATCAAATGTGTAAAAACTATATCTTTTGTTACAATGGAGTGAACAACATGATCGAGACAAAAGAGCTGAAAGTGATTTTAATTTCACATTAAAGTCTTGCAGTTGGCTGATGCTCTTGAGACCAAATGTTCTCTTAAATGACTCTATTTCATTTGCTCTTTATGCAGTCTGAGAAAGGTGTGGTGATGTGTTCTTTCCCATCACTTCCCCTGATACGAACCAGTTGCCCTAAGGCATCCACTGACCACTCGGGCAAATCTTCAAGGAGAAAGGCTTTACTATGAGATCAGCTGAATGTGTGTCCATTTTCTGTGATGTGCATGGATAAATCATTTATAAAAATTCTGGAAATATTCCATAAAAAAAATATTTCATGGTGACTTTTGTTACTTTTTAAATATAAATTTATAATAAATGTCATTCATCATGTAAAATATTAAAATATTCCATAATTCTTTCAGTCAGACTAATTCAAATGAGGTTTGTGAGTCTTTTTGAATGATTCATCAAAACGACTGGCTCAAAAGAGTCATTTGTTTGTGAACAGCACTGGTTGCGCTGTATGTTTTTCGTATGTTCGTATTTCGTATGTACGAAATGGCGTGCATTTTTCGAAGACAAATCAATAGAAAGAATTGTTTCCCGGTAGGTTTTTACCTAATCAGATTACATTCGGACCTCAAACTCTGCCATTAGTTTGGTGGCAAAAAAACAAAGCTTTGCAAAGCACCAAAGTCTTCCTCACAACTGTATCATAACTCTAAGCTTTTTAACATGGTGGCAATCTAGTGGTCAAATCTACGAATAAGCACCTTCCAAACTGCTGTCTGGCTTTACATTGGGTCCAGCAACTGATTCTTCATGAAGATTTGGTTTTGTTTAAAAATCACAAAGCAAATGCAATTTATTATCAAATATTAATATTTTTACCCAGCCCTGAAGTAAATTTTTCTAAACAATTATGGTGATGGTCACCACTTGATCTCCAATGTAAAATCTCGATCCTGATAAAATCATTTGAGAAGCTCTGTTATATTAGTTGGCCCATTAGCGTTGTATTTACTTTTGCAGTGAATTAATATGCATTCCTAAAACATCAACACTTCCATGTATGCATATCTTCATATAAAAAGCTTCTGATGTGACGGTATGTTTGCAGCAGCTAAGTACAAAAAAATAAAATAAATAAATAAATAAGGCCACTCTGGGGAGGGCTGCGCTTTAAAAGAGATGGTGTAAGAAGAATCTTTTAGGTGTTTGCCTTTTGTTCTTTCATCATGGCCTCCACTGTCACTTTGTAATGGCAGTCATTCACTGTGCCACCATTCTCCTTTATCCATCAAAGAGACAGCATTCAGCACGTTATGGCTGAATATTAAATGTCTGGGTTTAATAGCCACATGACAGCTGAGCCCTTTGAGATAGCATTGAGATATTAGACAGTATATGATATATGACAGATCATCTGTGACAAAATACATTTTGATGCGCAAGGCTATTTACAGATATTGTGTCCCCAGCATATTGACATTTTCTTAAAAACTTCAAAATCTATAGTATCTTTTTATTTGCCTTCTAAATAATGGCTTTATTTATAGAACAGTGGATTAATAGTGACAGGCAATGATAATGCAGCTATTTAGCAGTTTTTCTTGTTTTCTTGTTTATTTGTGACTAATAGTCCAGGTCATCGTGTCACTCGTCTTGCATCGTAAGCCACCTGTTAAAAATGTGAAGATACATTGTGATTTTCCTGCTCATATTTTACTGTTGATGGTTTATTGTGAGGAATATTGCATATACAGTGTGTGTTGGCACATGGAGTTCTGGAGGAATTTAAACTTTAGACATCCTAAATATAATCTGAAGGTACATTTCTAGATTGAGTCAATGAGGCACAATTTGATTTCTTTAAAATCAAATGTTGTTTATATGTTTATTATTAAGTGAGATCCAACTGGTGATACAACTTCTTTACCAGTCTTAATTACTCACATTTGGTGGTTTGCGAGTGTTCATTTTGGTTTATTGCTTGCAAGGTTTTCCAATTGTCTCTGTTTTGCTCATTTCCCAGTTTGTGCTCATAAACTGTAACAGTTTGTGGCCTTGAATGTCCAAAGAAAATGAAGAAATGTGCTGAGTGAAAATAAGGGACAATCTTAGAGGAACGACAGAGATTGGTACAACAAACACAAGGCCAGTTCACATTCAGCATATGATACAGACAAACATGCTGAACCCTTTACCATTATAGTCCATTAAAGCCTTAGCAACAACACTGAAATTGCATTGATTTGTTTTCTTTCTTTTTTAATCTTTCTTTTTTAATCTTTCTTTTCGTCTTCTTCCCTCAGCCACAGTCTATACATTGCCTGATTGCCTAATATGTCATGGACCTGATCATACAACACCACATTCGGTTAGTGAATGGGGGAAAAACAATCAATCAAAACAATTGTAGCTGATTTGACATTATCCAATGTCACATGTTTTAATATAGACTACTTTGGTAGTTCTCAATGCATGTAATTGTAATGACACATTTTTGAAAGGTGTTTGCTTGATAGATTTCCCAAAAGAGCAAACACCTTTCACATAAAATCATTAGAGTTACATAATTCAACACAATAATAATTCCACAGCCTAATTGCTACATTGTGATCATACCATGTGAATTCACAATGGATGTGATGAGTGAATCCAATTATTCAGTTTTGTCAAATGCAAATGTTCAATCAATCTACTTGAATGCAACGTTTTATTGTAAAATATTTATTGTAAAAGGACCCTTCTTGAAATCTATTGGACTTACATGGAGCTGTGTCATGTTTACAGTGGCCTTTACAAAGTGCTGTCTGCTCTTGTCGTCTATTCTTCGCCTCCTGTCATAAATCAATGTTCACCAGGTCTGCAGAATCTGCAGGCATTCTGATAGCCTCTCTCCTCTAGTCCCGCTGCTCTAGCCTTCCCCCCCCCCCCCTTTTTTTGGGCCAGACTATGTACATTTTATCAATGTCTTTGTTGTACTATCTAAAAATTAGGCATTGCCTATTGTGTTTTACTACCGTCACTTTGTGTTAGCCTACTGTTTTTTCCCCCACACTTGTTCGCTTTTTTTCTGTTGATCTAATCACTTATCTTCTTTCCGGAACTGCCTGGTTGTCCTGCACCATGTCACTGCAGAAGCACCGTCTCACTCTCAGGACGAGCATATTTTAGCTTATATTTTTCTCATGTGTTTTTGTGTGGCCCCTCTGACATCTGCAGTATTTTGTGACGTGTGTCCTGAAAACTAAAGGCTGTAAAGGAGAATTTTTATTCTTTATTGTTTATTGTGTGGAAATTAGGGAATAAAAGCAAATGGCATTCAAGCCTATGTGGAAGACATATTGCTCACCTCTGGATTCTGGACAGGAATAATAAGATACTGTTTATTGTCATTGTCACCTCCTCTGGTCTGGAGAGAAGCCATGTTCTCATCTAATGAGCTCCACCAAGCTGCATCAAAGTCTGATAAAGTGAGGAACTTTAGATAAGGAGACTTGAGATAAGTAAATAAAAAAAATTGTGACAAGTGGAGAAAACGTCCAGAACTCAAATTAGAGGTGCTGCAAGAGCAGTGAGATTACAGGAGCGGGTGAATGCCAAGGGAACTGCATTCGTTATGGAAGAGGAGACCGTGTCTGCTAATAATGAGAGCATTCTGGTTTTGTCATGTTGTTCATGTGCAGTGATCATGTTGGAATGCTAATAATTCTAAAGAATAGCTTTCCTCAGGTAGTACACTTTCTAACACTGATTGTTATTTATGGAAACAGAATAGTCTCAATTATAATTCACGCAAAAAAAATTATTCACACATGCGTAGACAATTTCACATGCATGAAAACAGATGCTAACTTCTTTAACTTCAGTAAACACAGAAATGAACGATTATGGCGAAAAATCAATGACAATATTCACGGAACTCGCGAGCTCATTCAAACCCTGCTCGCGAGCATTGGCATCTCCTCTGCACACAATACAAGCTCTCTCGCGCGCGCATGTTCATTCCCCACGCTCTCGCGCTTGATCTCCTCTGGCCTGCTGCTTTTGCTCGCTCAAACAATTTTATTTTTGGCAGTCGAGGGGCGGGACTTTAATAACCTCAAATGTCATTGGTTACAATGTCATTGGACGCCTGTCCTTGACTTCAGACATGAGACATCACTTAATTTGTTTTATTTATTTATATTAATGTGTGATGTGATTTAATGCATTGTTAATATAGAATAGATTCTTACCAGATACTTTATTAACAAGAAGTCTTACTAGTGATTGCATTGTGTTGTTAAGAGATATTTACAGACTGTAATGACACATTTACATGGTTATTAGCATTGTAAATCTACCAAAATTATTATACATTTTTACATAATATAAATGGTTCATTATATTTTCTATTAAATGTAAAAGGGGTTCTGGCTTCTAAAGTTAAGATTCAGTACACAGCATTAATTATAGCTCACAAATGCCTTTTCAGAATTTGCTACAGAATACAGAGGAACAAAATTAAACCCAGCAAATTTTTAAACCCAGCTTAAACCCAGCAAAGTAGATATTACAACATTATATAGTGATATTAATCATCTAACTTTTTGTAAGCGAATAACCAAATAAGAGAAAGTATGAGGCAAGTACAGTACACAGCATGAATGATTACATCCCATCTGAACATAAAATATCTAAAAAAAAAAAAAAATAAATAAAAAAAAATTCATGCTGCCAGAACCCCTTTTACATTTAATAGAAAATATAATGAACCACTCAAAATTGACATAATAGTAATACACAGGATGATAACAAAAAGCTTACACAAAAACTCTTGCTTATTGATATAAACAAGTAATTTATCTTTCATCCAAAGCCCTTGTTATATTTTAAAACTATTTAATGGACACTTTTTACATTTCTGAGGTTCTCAGATCCAATATAATTTTGGTTGGGTAAATGTTAATAGTGGTGAATGGGGGTATAGTGGTAGTAGTGTAGTGGTGAACTACAGCAAATATGACTTTGCATTCCCATTTTTCTCCAATTTCTTTTAGATATTTTAATGCCAATAACACAAATCATAGTGTTATAAATATAAAATGTAAAAATGTATAAGAATTTTGGTAGATTTACAATGCTAATAACCATGGAAATGTGTCATTACAGTCTGTAAATATCTCTAAACAACACAATGCAATCACTAGAACGACTTTCTGTTAATAAAGTATCTGGTAAGAATCTATTCTATATTACCAATGTATTAAATCACATTACACATTAATATAAATAAATAAAACAAATATCATGTCTGAAGTCAAGTGAATTACGGGTCATTGGACAGGTGTCCAATCACAACTGACTTCCGGAAAAGGGGAAGTAACCAATGACATTTGAGGTTATTAAAACAGTAAGTCCCGCCCCTTGACTGCTAAAAATAAAAGTGTTAGAGTGAGCAAAAGCAGCAGGCCAGAGGAGATCAAGCGTGAGAGCGTGGGGAATGATCATACGCGCGCGAGGACTTGTATTGCGTGCAGAGGAGATGTCATGCGCGCAGGGCAGGGTTTGAATGAGCTCGCGAGTTCCCATTTCCTCGCGTGTAGATCTGTTATCCTCTCGCGAATGTCATTTACTGCGCGCACCAGCATCAGTTGTGCGCTCCGTGAATATTGTCATTGATTTGCCGCCATAAAGGATCAACTGCACATACCTCTGCTCAGCCATGAACTCTGGTCGAAAGCTGATGACGTAACATGCAGGTAGGCCCGCCCTCACATGATGCTGATTGGTCGATTGATAAGCTTAAATCTGATTGGCTAAAGAGTACGACTGATCTGTGTAGGAGGAGAGCGCTGCCAGGCAGGGCTGGACTGGGACCAAAAATCGGCCCGGGCATTTTTGCCCAGACCGGCCCACTATATGATCATAAACACCACCCATCTTTGCACGCCCTTAATTATATGCATACCAACTCCTATTCATTAAAACCACTAATGCCATGTAATGAGTGAGTATAGGAACGAGTGAGAGTTAACAGATGAAATAAGTCAAAATTTGATATTTATTAATACAGTTGAACTATACTCCACAGTGGTGAATCCTAAAACAAGCTATAAGCGGCTCTGGCATAGCAATACAAGTGTTTCTTACAGGATTTTTGTTAAAACTATGGTGGTGTGACCTCAGTTCTTCTAGGGGGTTCGGGGGCATGCCCCCCCCTGAGAAAATTTTGTGCATTTTAATGTTAAATTCATCAATCTGGTGCACTTTGAGAGTTCACAATTAAAAGCTCCAAACTATATTCAGTGTGCAAATTAAACAAAGAAAAATTCAAACCTCTTTTAGTTACAGTATCTACATTACACCTACTACATAATAATAGTTATAATATTAATCCAATGACAGTAATAGCCATATTTTGTAAAACAAATGCACTAAAAAATAAAGGAAACTTTCATAATTAGTGTTGTACCAATTTCTATACTTGAAAGAGATAAGCACATGATCTTTTATTTTGACGCAAACTGCATCAAGCTTTTATTTTGGCGGAAAACATGGTTTACAAACGCCTCTCATTAAATTTCTAGTGAATTGCGGTAATCGTCAACTATGCAGATGTGGAAATAATCTACACTCATGACATGGCCTAAGTGTTTTGAAAGTAGTTCTGCTTACCGCGGACTCTACACTCTCTCATCTCTCTCCTGATCCTCCGTCCTCACTATCATCATCTGCCGCTGGAGCTGATGAAGGGCAGAAAACATATATTTTGACACATAAAGCGTCTGCTTTAAGGGCCTGGTTCTATTTTTTCACGCTATTTATCTGCACATTCCTTGCGTTTCTTCTCCATCTATTTTTGACAGATACACTGACACTGCTGCACGCTCGCTCACTCGTTTAAAGTTGTGATTGGGCCAGCCCAGTGTCAATCAAGAAAAGAGCCAATGGGCCGCTGATCTAGGCTACGTGTTTCATGGGCTGGTCTGTCAAAAAAAAAAACTAACACTGACTTTGACCAATGCATTACACCGGCACAAACCCAGCGCCGCCAATTAAACAAAACAAAACAAAACGAATGGGCCGCCGATGTACAAATTTTATGGGCCGTTAAAAAAAAAAAAAAAAAAAAGTATGAGTATGAGATATATCGGCCCAAAAAGCACGTCGGCCCACCGGGCAAATGCCCGGTATGCCCAATGGCCAGTCCAGCCATGCTGCCAGGAAAGTCTCAAACACACACACACACACACACACACACACACACACACACACACACACACACACACACACACACACACACACACACACACACACACACACATCCAAGGAGATTCACACGTGAATGACGATTTGCACATTCACATTCAAGGATGAACTCATACATTTTAAACATTCAAAAGTTTTTGTGTACAGTTGTATATCTACGAATTGTGTTTTGCATTTGTGAAATGTATTTTATGAATATATAATTTTATTTTGCGCATGTGAATTGCTTTTTGTGAATATATATGTATATTTTTTTCACACATGTGATTTTTTTGTGTGTGTGTATGTGAATTAGGTTTCATGCATGTGAAATTGTCTGCATGTGTGAATCATGTTTTTTGCGTGAATTATAATTGACACTATTCTGCTTCCATAGTCATATGCAATGAAAGACTAGTGACCTTGTGTTAGAGGCTTTATTGTGTGATTGTGATTGTGCTTGTGTGTGTGTGTGTGTGTGTGTGTGTGTGTGTGTGTGTGTGTGTGTGTGTGTGTGTGTGTGTGTGTGTTTGTGTGTGTGTGTGTGTGTGTGTGTGTGTGTGTGTTTAGGAACTGCTGTCATGTAGCTTAGAATAAAACTGTGAAGTAAGCTGATGTGGGCTTGCAGATGGGGAGGAATTTGATATCAAGGGATATTACTGGCATCCTTCCTGTTTGGAGCATATTATATTAATTACATAAGTGAGTGGCCTTCTCCAAGCAGACAAAGATCAAGCTTCTGTTGCATTCTTTTTGGCTTACTGAATGTGTTAATGTGTTTGTGATGGCTCATGTAACAGTATAAGATGAGGAGGATCTTGATTTAATGTGTCTAATTTGCAGACACATTTTTTTTTTTTTTTGCCAATCACATGTTTCAATACAGTCAAAACTGTGCAGGGACACATACATTGTAGTTTTCAATCTGGATCTATTTTTTTCTGTTTTATTTTGTGTCCCTGTAGTTGTTTTCATGCTATCTGTCTGCAGAGTCTCCTCACCTGCTAGAATCCAAAGATGTGGGAGGTTGGATTTTAAGCACCACACAATAAATGTCAAGTTAATCAAGTCAGTAAAATCACTAAATAAATGCAGGCAAATCATGCACCCACACTTCTTGTTTACTGAAAGTTAGTCTAATGACATAGGGCTTGAACTCTGGTCTCTATGATCACTCTGAGAGATTATGTCTTGATCATCGATTAGCATTAGGGATGTACAAAACTGTATCATTACCATTTTACCATAGTATTTTTTTATTTATTATTATTATTATTGGCCAATTTCCCTTGTTTTTACATTAAGATTCCTTTGCCATCATCTAACTTTCACCTAAAGTTAATCTTAAATTTATTAACACTGTCAAATGTAGTCTTTGGCCAAAAAAAACCCCATACATTTTCTGTTGGTTTTTATGCTTAATTCACTTGTAGCATTTAAATGATTACGGGTGCAATAGGTGATTCTCTACAGAAAAATGTTTTGTTATGCTGGTTGAAAGTCTCCTCATATCCTGATAGCAATCACTATGTTAAATGGTCTAAATTTATTTTTATAAATATACTGTATATCATCTGTGGAAGGTGTAGGACCATAAAATGTTCGTTCAATCATTGCATTCGGTCCGAATGAAATGAAAGCACGTGTTCCCTGTCAGTCAACGTGTGTTTGCATACCAGTGCGCAGCCTGTTCACACACACATAATACGTGATCAGCGCATTCATGTACACTGTGCAGATAGAGCGAGAATGGCAGACAAACAGTTGTTTACGTTCATTATAGTACTGTTACTCACTATGGGTACTGTAAAGTTTTCTCACCTGTGAATGACACATGATGTAATCCAATAACGTTGTCTCTGGTCGTCTCGCTCCTGGTCTGTGTGTGTTCGTGTGTTTTGGAGGAGGCGTGTCTTTGGACGGCGATTTGCAGGGAGAATGAGATCGTATGCTTTCAATGCTTGCAGGCTAAAATTAGCATTTCGTTTTTAGTTATGTATTTTTTAGAATTTAGCATTTTATTATCTTACTGTATATTAACATTTTTAAATTAATGGAAAAGATTACATTTAAAAAAAGAAAAACTTCAGAGAAACCTTAATAAAATGAGTAACATCATATATCTATTAGTGCATATGGGGATTTCATCCTCTGTGGGTTGTGATGGGGTGTTGTAGGTCCCGGGCTAACCAGTACCAGTCACTCCCTGTCACTATATACTGCCCACAGAATTTAAATCACCGCCTGCAAGCTTGTACGTCCCACCGAATCCTTTCTAAGCAACATGATGACAGGATTCACTTCAGGACAGCCAACCTACAGCACGGGTCAATAAAAGACAAGCACATGTGTCCTCTCTGAGTGGCATTCTTATGCAGGAACAGACCCCAGGGTGAGGCAGGGCTCTAGTTGAACATGGGCTGAGTGGCATGATTATTAGGGCTGCTTCATCTCCTGCATGTTTATTGAGATGGGAGAGAGGTGAGATACTTGTTCACAGTTCTTTCATGAAGCATGAGACTAAACGGCTTCAAATGCATTTAATATCAGCTTATATTAATGCAAATTTACTCTTAAAAGGATACAATCATTGAACAGAGCATCTGAGCTGTTTCAGACTTATTTTGAAGTAGTAGATGAGCAATGGGTGGCTTACCTTGATAGAGACTGTAGGACGATATGAAGCACTTCTCATTTGACTTTACGCTGTTTTTGTGTATTACTTTCATGAATGTAAATCCAAGTAAATCCCTCTACTTCAAAACAGCATATATCCGCTTATCCCACTGGATTTAAAGATGAATTGAGTCATTTCTGCCCTACTAGCATCACCAAACTGAACTGTTATTGTACTGTCCTTGCAGTTTTTACATTCGAAGGCAGTACAAACATTGTATAATATAATATAATAACATAGATATTTATTACTTAATTTAATTTAATTTCAATTCAAATTATTATTATTATTATTTATTTTTTTTAAAGTTCCTGTAGAGTACTTGTTCCTGTACTTGTTCTGTACCTGTTCCTGTACTTGTTTAAACTAGTAGAGAATGGCACCAGTGACTGCATGAACTGATAAAAAAAAAAAAGAGTATCTTTTTGCTTTGGATAAATGCATAAATGTAAATAAAAATCGCCTGTCTGCCATTGTTCTGAAAATATTTAGTCTCGTAAAACTCGTTTTGTTGGGCTTGTCGCAATTGTGTTTACACTTTTTGGGGAAATCTACCTACAGATGTCTGTCTCTGTGCATATTAAGCTGGAAGAAAGAGTTTTAACATTGAAAATAATTACCCCTTTCAGATTTAAGGTCAGCTCTTGACATGACTGACAGCACAATATTGAGCCAGATTAAGTCTTTCTGGGAATGTTGAGAATTAGTTTAATGTATACAGCAGAGTGACAATCTGAGCTCTACTGATCCCAATAAAAATGTATTGAGTATGACATGCACAGTTTTTTTTTTTTTTACAGGGCACAATTTGATGTTTTTTTGTCGACATTTATTAACTTTAAAGTCTATTTAATCTTTCTTTATAGTGGTACCTTTCTATATAAAGGTGCTGTAATTTTCCTATTTTGCTAACTTTAACTTAACCTTCATCCATACGCCCTCATCAGAAAACCGGTATGTGCAAAATGTTTTACATGCATTTCTGATTGCCTTGGTGTTTTTTTTTTCCTGTTTACAGACACGGTTGTCTCAGAGACAGGTGTGATTTCTCAGGACATCTATTTCACTGATGTCTGTCAGGTAGTAAGGACATTTTATGTATGGTATTAAAAAATGCTTACAGTACCTTTAAAAAGATTATGCACTACTGCATTTCTCTACCGAGTCTGGTGATCTTACTGCAGTGAATCTGATGTTACGTCCCTCTGCCATAACTGAGTAGTTTGAAAGGAATTTTCTTAAACTTTAATGCTGAAAAGGCTTCTTTTCTTTTCTTTTCTTAAATGGAGCTCAGCAAAATGAAGGACCACAAGTTAACTGAGTTTTTGGCCACAGTGATTAAAACAATGAAATATGGGCATAGATTCTATGATGTAAATTAGGATTGTATAGTTAATTGCATTAACGTTTCCAATCAGAAAAGGCCTCTAGCAAGAATGAGACTTTATTCCCTGACCACCTTTTTAAATATTTCACTTTTCATAAGATCAGCAAAGAGGGCTTCATTTGAAAGACCACATGTAATTAAAAATGCTCTGTCTTTTAGAACCGTCCATTTATTTGCCTTTGAAGTTCTCAGTGGTTTAGCATTTGCATATATTGTTGATGGTCTAGTCTTTTACACCCCGGGGAGAGCTCTTAGATCATCAAATGCCAACATTTTAAATACTCCCAGCGGGAAACATTTAAATACGAATGCGTCCAAAATATATAAAGAGAGATCTGCTTTCAGAATCAATCCCCTTCATTGAATTGGTTTGTCTGTTTATTGTGATTTATTTATTTGTCATGATAGACAAATATGAATCACTCTGCAATATAATTTCTGTTCCATAAGTCCATTGTTTGTGTAGACTGTTTTTATGTTAGCTGTATGCACTTTGTCGTTTTATAACGTTAATTATCATTATAATTAACTAGTTTGCTGATTGAAATATAAATTATGATACCACATTTTTTAATGGCCACTAGTTCATAATAGAACAAAAATCGTTAATAAAACCATAAACTGTGGTTTCCATAAAGCTAAGTCATTACTTATATGTGCCTCTGGAGCTGCAGTGCCACAAGAAAGGGCAACTTCAATGATCTTCGGTTTTTACATACTATTCAGTTGAAGTTTTGCTGAAAATATGACATCAGTTTTCCATCTATTACTGAAGTAGGGATAACAGTTGATTCCTAGTGCACACAAACACACTCAGTGTTGACAACACTGACCTTCATCTCCCATGGGCAATGTAGACAGATATTTATCTTTTATTCATTCTGCCATTTCTGAGTGCGGCAGCTTTTCTGCCATTGTGGCTATTCAAAGAAGGGGCCATTTTGTGATGTGGGAAACTCTGTTGCTTAATGCATACAAACTTGCCTCATATACACATTGTATACACATACAAAACTGTAGATGTAAAAAAATAAATAATAATAATAATATATATATATGAAGAGTTCAGATGCAAAAGCCTCTAAGTGCCATCTGAAATTTTCTTTTAGAATGATCATTTTTATAAAGCTTGTATATTTAAGTTCAGTAATTTGCATTGCCATTTAAGTGAAATTACTGAACTTAAAGCTACACTGTGTGATATTTTCCCCCATCTAGCGGTGAAATTGTATATGACTACCCAGTGAATATTAGTTTCTGTTCCTTTCAATTCCGAGGTGTTTTAACTCCTACGGTGGCCGTATTATTCCAAGATTAACATGGCTTCCAGTTCGACTTCGTCCATGAGTGTTCCTTCAAATGATGAGGTTAGAGCTATTCATCACCTGTGATCCGTCACAGCACAGATTTATGTTACAAGGTAAACAAAACTTTTTCACCATTGACGCGAGGAAAAGTAACGCAAGTTATACCAGAGGTCGTTCTGGCGTTATGCACAACCATGCTATGGTTAGACAAGCTATAAAACTTAAAATTTACACAAGGATGAATTACCTGTCGAGAAGAAAGCAGGCAACTTCGGCGGCTGTTTTAAAATCTTTGCTCCTCATGAGCTCTTTCCATCTGGGAAAAGTTACTCCAATATTGACTTTGGTCTTGCTGATTTGCCTGTCGCGTTGACGTTTTAATTCTCTCTTTCGCTTCCTTGCATGTCCTCGAAAATAGGCGTGATCCTCCATCTTCAGCAATCTTTCAAATCTGCCGGCAGTCGCGAGTAATCTCTCCCTCGCATTCGTCACGGTGTAAAACGTGAAAGGTGAAGCTTGAATTTCCAGGTATGTCCCTCTTTGGCGAATGTATTTTCAAGATGGAGGCGCAACATGGCTGCCGCCATTCGAGCGACTCGCTCGTATGTATTATAAATGTCAGATTTTACGCTTACGAGAATAATTTATTAGTTGGTGGAAGTAATTACACATGAATGAGCACATATACCTTTGATAGAACAAAGTGTATTTTGCTAAGAATCAACTTAAAAAGTTACACAGTGTAGCTTTAAATATACAAGCTTGATAAAAATGATCATTCTAGAAGAAAATTTCAGATAGCACTTTGAGGCTTTTGCATCTGAACTCTTCATACATATATACTGTATATATATATATATATATATATATATATATATATATATATATATATATGCATATATATATATATATATATGCATATGCATATGCATGCACAAATACACAGTCGTACTGGATGCGATGTCTGTCAATAAAACCACTCAGACATGCCATAGAAACCAGCTGCTTCTTTTCAGTCTTTTCTGTCATTTACACTGCATTTCTAGAGCTTCTCTTCTTTATGACATACAGACAGAGTAGTAAGTATGAAATGACACCAGCCAGTATCCCCCTCCCACCCCCTGCAAGACATTGTACTACGCCAACTGACAAAATCATTGCTTTTGAAGCAGGCTTGACAAGTTGTTCCAATCGTTATTTTTGGCAGGCATAAGGATTGTTTCAAGTCCTGAACACTTTCATGTGTTCTCTCTGACATGATTACTCGAATAATCCTTCCCTGTTTCCCTGACACCGTGCAATGCTTTTGCTCAGCAGCGTTGCTGAGTTAACTCTGATGTGTGTTTTTGTTATTCTGTGATATGCATTATGATTCATCTTTGTTTACATTAGTGGAAAGAAACCTGTCGAAAGAAACTCAGTGAATCATGTCTCAATGTTTTATCTACAGCAACATAGTTCCAGAATGATAAGAAGCAGTTATTAACCACATGTTATTGAGCTGAATTGTTCACAATTTGACAGCTTGCTGCACACATTGACTATTAGCATAATAATATGTGTAAATATAGTACATTTTTGTTATTTATTTTATGGCAATTGCTTTTCAAGCATTTTCACAGATAAGGATCAAGATTCAAAGATCCAGAAGTCAAACATATACATGCACAAACATTGTACACATTGACTGAGAAACAAAACTTAAAATCCCTTTACACTCTTAAAAATAAAGGTTTCAAAAGAGTTTTTTTGGCAGCGATGTCATAGAAGCATTATTTTGGGTTCCCCAGAGAACCTTTCAGTGAACAGTTCTTAAAAGAGCATTTTGGTTACACTTTATTTTAATGTTCCCCTTTAATAAGAGTTAATTGACATGTATGTGCAACATTACTTATAGTCAACAGAATGTCTAGAGTATTTGTTGAGTTTTAGTTGACTTTTAGGGTAGGGTTAGAATAATGAGTTGACATGTACTTGCAAAGTTACTTATAGTCGGTGGAATGTCGGTTGGGGGACCATCAAATTAAAGTGTTAGCAGATATTAAGCAGACAGTCTACTAATACTGTAATGAGTTGACACAGTTGTAAAGTTACTTAGTCAACAGAATGTTCAAAAGGAACCATTAAAATAAAGTGGTACCACTTTTTCCACTATAAAGAAAGTTTCGTGCAATAGAAATGGTCCATGGATGTTAAAGGTTCTTCATAGAACCATAGAATCCAATAACGAAGTTTGTGGTAACAATGCAATAGATTTGGACACATTAAGGAAGCATTGCATCATTTGAAATTGCCAAGCATTAATCTACCCTGCATTTTCTTTAATTGATTTGAATGACAGAACGAGCCTGTTCAGGTTTTTAATGGCCCTCACTTAAACTGGTCTCTGCACAGATTCATCATTTGCTGAGTAATTCTGTCTGTTCATCTTTGAAATCATGTTTTAATAAGACTGATGCTCAATTTTGCAGAAAATTTGGCTTCGGTCTTTTCAAATAGTCCACTCATTATATGCTGAACATCGTAGATGGACCATTTCAGACTTTAGATTTCTAAATACAGAAGCTTGGCTTTAATGTGAAGCTACAGCAGGCAAAAAGGTGACTGAGAACAAGGGAATAGCCATTGGTTTCATAAAGCAATTAAAGTGGATTGTTATTCCATCTCAGTGGGGCTTTTAGCGAATGATTTCCAAGGATTAAGGCTGCAGACATTTTTCCAGCTTCTCTTGGATTACTGATTGATATATGGAAGAGAGGCAGGCCTTCACAATTAGATTTTGCTGTTTTGGTTGAATGGCGTGCAATATCCGTATTTTGTGGGAGTTTGAATTTTCAATTTATACCGCATCTCTTCAGGTGTGTCATTAAGTCTTTAGAGGCTAATGTGACAGTAATGAAGATTTATTGCCTCTTCTTGAACCTAGGATTACTTATTGTAGAAGCAAAATAAAAACCATTGATCACACATTAATCTGATTTGCAATAAATCCAAATGAAACCTATTGCAATTAGTTATAATTATTAAATCATTATTTTGTCTAAATATGCACTGTGTACTAATAATCTTGTTATTTTTGTGTTTTGTTCTTTGAAAAGTTTTTGGAAGAATTTACACCAGTGTCTTACCATTTTTCTAATTTAATATTACAATTTCAATTAAACATTGGTATCATCAGCATAACAATATGAGTAAAAAGTTTAACTGAAAATAAAAATATATAATGACAAACATACATGAACTTTAAAAAGTTTGTGCAAAACCTGGAAATCATGTTCTCCAGCATGATTTGATCATTCAAAGAGCATCTTGTGCTGGAAGCAACTGACTGTCTATACAAAGGAGTTCACATGATCAATGTCAGAAATTTAATTACTGACCTAGGAATAGTCGTAAATATTTTTATGCAATAACATTTAGTCAAAATCCTCAAACACTATATTATTTCCAGGTTTAAATAAAATTTTAAATTCCAAATTTTGGTTGCCTTGTTGTCAGCGGGTTGCTACTTACTGTTTTCTTATGTTTGTAAAACAACACCTGAATGTGAATATTTTACACTCATATTTCTTAAGCAAACGTCTCTGTGAGCCTTTTCCCCCAGTGTGCCAGAGAAACAGAAGTGGGAAGAAAATCACAATAACAGAGACCAAACTGCACATTATGCTTGTATGCGTTTAATCCAGCATCTGAGTTTCAACTTGGCTGCCATAATAATGTTTACACTCAACATCCGTGAGTCAACACATAAAAACAACGGAAACATTCACAAAATATGCTCAGATGCATATACTCAGAGTTTTAGCTCTACAAAGTGAACTATGAACTGAAGTGATTTGTTTTATTCACGAGTCATTTGTTTCTGTGAGAAATTAAAGACCTAAAAGATGTCCATATTTTGTGGGTAATATGATTAAAGCTTGAAGTTTCATTTACTGGGAGGATTCAGTGAGTCCAGTGAAGCTTAACATGTAATGGAGATGCAGCAGTAAATATGTAATGAGTCATTGAAATAAAGTTAGTGGTCTTTTATGCAGACAGGCCCTCAAGACCTTGCAGACACTTTAAAGGTGAACCAAGTTTAATTAAGATTTAATTGAAGTCTGAAGTAATATCTCCTAAAAGATCAATGACAGCCTAAAGAATTCTGCTTATCACATGCTCATTAGGGGTTGTAGACAAAGACAAGGTGCATTAATTAATGTTATGGTCTAAGATCAAGATCTATATCTGCTGGATTTTTTTAAGCACCATATGAGATATTTCAATGCAGAAGTAGAATGAATGTGAAGAAATGCACATTATTGACTAAAAATGTAGACTTCTTGTTACTGATTAAATAGATTGCAACATAAAACCTGGTCCTTATTGCAGCTTATTCTTGGCAAGATCCTCCACTTAGACAGGAAAGACTCTGATTGATGGAATGTGACCAACTACAGTTTTTGTAATTTCTGAAATTGATTATTTTACAATTTTAGTTTGAGTAGTAATTCGAGAGCCATCTTTCAAAGATTTAGCGCTGCTAACTTTGCAAACTTTCAAATCTGGTGAATAGTTCTTCCTAGTCATTGGTTTAGTTCTAAACAATTACTTTCTGAACACGACTTCCAGACTCCTGGAAACTGCGTAATTCCAGCCTGATAAGAGTTGGCCAGATTAGCTATGTTTCCATCCACCTTTTTTTATGTGCATTTTGGGATATCACAAAAAAAAAAAAAAAATGCTAGATGGAAACTCCAAATTGTGCATAAAAAAACTTGTGAGCTCAACTGAGTTGGAATTATCCGATAAGAAAACATGCTCATAAACTATGATGGAAACACGTTCACCCAAAATTCCTTAATGCGCATCAAAAAAAGACGTGACTTTGCAATGGGAAGGCATAACTGGACAAAACCAGTGGACCGATCTCGTTGCACAGCATCTGAAATGCTGTTTTGGTCATTCTGAAATGCCTCAAATGAGTCAAAGTGGTTCGGTATAATTACAGTACCTCCCAGAACTGTCTTACACGACTGCGTTCCCAAACAGCAGGCATCCGCCTCAGAAAGCAAGATTGCATTTATTGTGTTTCATCTGCATGCTCTGAGGAGTAATATATTTTATATTAAAATTATTATGATCACACTTTAGATTAGGGTACAACTCTCTCTATTAACTAACTAATAACAATGACTTTTGCCTCAAACTTCTAATTGCGGCTTATTTTTAAGGTAGTTGTTAAGTTTAGGAATTGGATAGGATTAAGGGAGCAAGAATATGCAGGATAAGGCATTAATATGTGCTTCATAAGTACTAAAACAGACAATATCATAGTAATATGCAACATGTTAAAGGGGTGGTATAATGGCCTTTTCACAAGATGTAAAATAAGTCTCTGATGTCCCCAGTGTGTGTGTGTGAAGTTTCAGCTCAAAATACCCCACAGATATTTTTTTATAGCATGTTAAAATTGTCACTTTTTGAGGGTGAGCAAAAACGCACCGTTTTATGTCTGTTCCTTTAAATGCAAATGAGCTGCTGCTCCCAGCACAGGGGGCGGAGCTTCAAGAGCTTGCACTCACACAGACATGCACTGAAAATTGAAAAAACTTTTAGCCTTTTATGTTCAAACCGGAATCAGTCAATGATGGAGAGACTCAAGAAGAAGTGACAACAAGTAGAAGCAACAGGACATTTCTGAACGTTTAGTTGATGAATTTCTGTAGCTTTAGCTTATGTGTAGTTATCTTCAAGTCATTGATTAGCATATTTTGTCATGATAATGTATAAATCGTGTTCCGGGGGCGGGGTTTATGTAAATTGTAGGGTTGGTGATGTCACTAACCCGGGAGGAAGCTCGTGTAGTCTCTACCAGCTGTTTGTTGTAGTCCTTAAAAAGCGATTTCTGTAAAAGCAAATATCTCCCTTTGCTTGGAACTTTGAGCGTCGTAAGTTTGCAGATGCTGTTTCTGCTCAAACGGCAACATTACACACTAACTAAAGTTAGAAAAGTGAAATCATAATCAACCACCCCTTTAATAGTGAGGATTGGACCCTAAACTAAATTGTTACCATAATTATATACAGTGGTTTCTCCTACTTAATCAACTTCCATTTTTCTTAGTGATATGCCAGTTAATCAGGAAGTGATGATTTTGTTTATTTTCAACTCACTGGGTGGAAACGGTTCTTTATCAGCAAAAAGTTAAAGGACAAGTTTGGTATTTTATAGGGCTGGTCCGAATACCATTTTTTGAGCTTCGAAGCTTCGATAGGAATTAACATCGAATATTCGAAGCTTCGGAGGGAGGGGGCTGAACATATTCTTCTCTCTAATAAAGGCAGGAATCTCAATGCGTCTGTCTGTTTGCATTTAGATTATTTATCTTGCATTTAGAACCGTTCATCCAATCGACTTCACGAGTGCAGTGTCACATTTGGTGCAATATAGACACGCGAGACGTGACACGTTCAGAATTAATAAACTTTTAATACAGAACAGCGCGAGCGGGAAGCGCGCGCGCGCCTCACGCGCAGGGCTCCGAGAACGGACACTGCACTAGTGATACAAAACAAAGCCTAATATTTTTCTGAGTAACAAATAACTCTCAAATCAGAAATCAGCAGCACAGTAATTACTGACACAGAGTAAAGGGTAGGCTAATATATTGTTTCTATTCTATTTCCACAATGTCAAAGCAACGCAGCTTATAGCCTACAAGCTCAGGCATGCACTTCTGCCCATACAAACTCCGCTGTTCTGCGCTCTAAAATAAGAGTATTGTATTTCGCCCAAAAATGCTAAAAAAATAACCGTGTGAGAGCGTGTTTTAGGCTATATCATGTTATAGCCAGATATGACGACGCTTATAGCACGCGTCACCGCAGATCAGCATCTATTCATCAAGCCAACGTGCAAACTATCGCAAATCAAAGTGAAAGTGGGTCGCAGATGCTTTAACCCCCTGAGGTCGGCTATCGCGCCGGCGCGATAGGCTCGTTTTTTTTCGTATGAGTGCAAAAAAAAAATAAAAAAAAAATATTAATTTTTATCTTATATGCTTGTGTTATACATCAATCGATCCTGTTTAGTGTGTATTTTTTTGTGTATGCTCATAATAAAAACAAAGTGTTGTGCTTTTCGCCAAATAAAGAAAAATTAACATGATGCGAGTTCTGCCTACTCTCCGTCAGTGAAGTCAATTCTGAAACGCGTCCGAAAATGAACTGTAACTCAGCGAATACTCAGTCAAACAGGCATACAGTCACACAGGCATGAAGCTTGAATTATCTTCTTTCAAATGAAGTAATTTTTATAAAAAACAAATATTCACAGTTTATATAATATGTATGTAAAGAGAGAGATGTCAGTCGTTCTCATCTCAGCTAATTAAGTTTTAATGTGACTCCGCCTACGGAGACCGCGCTATTCAAACGCAAATGTGAGGCGATCCATACAAACCTGTGAAACGCCCACATCCGCTGGATAAGGCCGGTGAAACACTGGATGCGTGGCGTAAGCGTCTCAGCTGCGTGGCGTGTCCGTTTTTATTTCGGCTCCCATGTTAACAGTTTAGAGTTTGCATACTGCCTGTGTGAGACGCGCGTCTCAGACGCGGCACGAGCCGCGTGGAAAACGCGTGCATTCTAGAAATAGAACCGACGCCTATTTTTCACGCGACACGCAAGCGTCTTGGAAGCGTTTCCATGCAAAATTGAATAGGAAAATCTGTTTATTTGTCATTTTGACACGAATACATATTAATAAATGTCCTTTTGATGTTTAAAAGTGTCTAGGTTTTGACATAAATGCAAATATAAATGTAATTTTACAAAATATGATCGATTTTCAAATACTGCTGTATTGAATGAACAGCTTTTAGCAAACTCTATTGCTATACTGAGATGAGGAATAGGCTATATACTGTATGTGTTTTGTCAAAAATAAAGTCATCAACTAACTAATGAATCCTTTACTTTGAAATACGTATGATAAAATGTATACTTTAGTTTTGAAAGACGTTGACTAGTTTTGAAAAGATTATAAAGTATGTATGTGCATGCATATATATATGTGTGTGTGTATGAAGAGTTCAGATGCAAAAGCCTCTAAATGCCATCTGAAATTTTCTCCTAGAATGATCATTTTTATGAAGCTTGTATATTTAAGTTAGCTATAGGTGACACGTCACCTGAATGAATGGCTCATTAAGTATGCAGGGACGTAGTCTCACCAGGTGTGAACTACTACATATGCATGATGCTGTTGGAGCGTTTACGCCCCATCCGCATATTGGCTTTCCAAACTAAAAGTGTTTCACAAAACTAAAATCAATGTATCGTTTTTTTGTGGATGATTAGGCAGGATGATTTTCATATCATTTTGAAGAAAAAACACTAGGCGATGAAATCCATTAGTCAAAAGTCTTATTGCCACATATTTAGTATGTGTTTTGTGGCCTTATTTCAGAAACTTTAGTTTTTAGTTTTTTCAATAACCACGCATAAACATTATTCTCTCAAAAATGCAGACATGTACATTCTTGTTGCTCACATATTATGGTAGCCCTGTTTGTGCTAAATAGTGTGTAATTTTTTTTTGCCATTAATATGTTTATAAGCAACTGAAAAAAGCACAAATGTCAGGGCATGTCAGAACATCTCAAGGACCCCAAAAACACCCCAGACCCCAGAGGGTTAACACACAATCAACTTCATTAAAAGTAAAGAACCGAAATGATCTTACCAGGGCTGTTGCCGCTCTCTTATTGCGGTCTTTGATTTAGAAATTTTAGCTGACGATCAGTAAAATGCAGCTTATCTGTTGCTATACGTGCACTCCATTACATCTGCCTATAGTGCGGGATTTGAAGTTCGGATTCATATCCGTTTTGCAAAAACACATTTATGTGTTCATTGTTCATATTGATAAATCAGAGAGAACTATCCGATCTTAGAAAACGCATGACAGCCCCATTCAAGCGCGAATGGGAACCGTTTCTAGGGGGATGCCAGGTGTGAAAAAAAAAATTAAAAAAATTTAAAACGAATATTCGAATGTCAAATTTGAAAATCGAATACCAACCCACCGAACGAATATTCGAATACTCGAATATTCTGGTACAGCCCTAGTATTTTACACTTAAAGCCCTGTTTACAGATCGTTTCTGATGAAATAGAACGGTTAAGATTAAAATTTTGACACATGCTGCTGTCCCGAGAATTTTAGGTTTATTTCGCCGAGTGGTCATGATATGCTCGAGTGATATGCTCATACAAAAATCGCTGCAAAAGATGCTTTCCAACAGGTTTTATCGTAGTTTTTGTCCAACTCCATTGACTTGTATTGGGTGAGCTGTGTGAGGTACGGTATTACTCCGCCGCTTCTTCTTCTGCTTCTTCTGTGTATTCAATGAAATGCCAGTGGTTTGCTTGCAATTGGCAAAGGTGCATTATCGCCACCAACTGGGCTGGAGTGTCTATTATTCAAGCTCTCGACGGAAGAATCTACGGGTGTGAGACGTTTGGAAAAATAGATCCACAGTTTTACAACGAATGGTAAAACACCTGTTGGAAAGCATATTTTGCAGCGATTTTTGTATGAGCATATCAGTGAACACCCCTGACTACTCGGTGAGTTTCATCTCTTTGTAAACGAAAGTTTAATGCGTTTTAGGAAGGATATGTTCGAGTGCACCTATGCAGCCATTCTGTAGGTGGGGGGGAAAGCGAAATAAACCTAAAATTCTCGGGACAGCAGCATGTGTCCACATTTTTATCTTAACCGTTCTATTTCATCAGAAACGATCTGTAAACAGGGCTTTAAGTGTAAAATACCGAACTTGTCCTTTAAATTCGCAACTGTGGAATGAAAACATTTGCATATTGCACATGAAAGTGGCAGGCAATTTAGTTCAAGTTAATACCATGCAATGGTATCAAAAATTCACAATATTTATGTTTCATCACTTGTTCTGCACTAATGCTGCCTATAATGCCAACTCTTCTTGCATTTTCTTTCATGAGCTTTAACGTGCTCTGACATTTCAGATCCGCTCAGTTTCCACTGACATTCAGCAAGATGCATTGTAATTTTTCAAAGGTCTTCAGCAGGAGAAAATAACAACAACAACAAAAAATCCATAATTAAGCAAAAGCACTCTTCCTGAATTTGTGAGTTTCTCTGTTGCTCATCTGTTGTCGTGTGGAAAAAATCGATTTTTTTTGGGAGAAAAAGATGACATTTGAGGAGCGCTTTACAGCCCAAATCTTCCTTCTCATGTCTGCTTTCTCATAGAAGGAGAGTAGGGGCCCTGTCAACATATCACTGCAAATATGACGAAGCTGAACGCGACTTCTCCATTAGGAGTTGGTGCTCTCATGTTATGCTTTATTCCTTGTCTTTGTGTATTCCCTCACTTCTTTTCTTGTTGTTAGCCTATCTTATTGAATAATAATAGCTTCCTATGAAGCTGTATTCAGAATTCTGACTTGTGAAAGAAAACAAGCCTGTGGTAAAGCTTGAATCTTTTTGTATGGACTTCACAAAGACATGTTAAGCTATATTTTCAAAAAGAACCAACCTGCTTTGCGCAATGCTTTCCCTTGAATAATTCAGTTTGATGCAATAATAAGCCAAATATGACATTTTGATTTTGGGGCTGTCAAAACTGTCTTTATGTCCAGTAGCCATTCTAAAAGCCTGTTCACACCAAGAACGATAATTAAAAGCTAACTATAACAATAAATATACAAGTGTCCAGACCAACGCACAATATTGTTCTGTTTATTCTTCTGCGGTTCTGTCGTCTGCTGCTTTAAATGCTCGAGCTCTTTAAAGCAAGATGGATTCTGATTGGCTGTCTTTTTTTTTTTGTATCGTTCATCTTCTAAAAAAAAAAAATGTTCTGAAAGATATTCCGACAATATGCTGTTATCGTTATAGTTGTGGACTCTGCTTTTCTTTTATATTTAGAAAGATTTTTACAATTTAACATTATCATCATTTATGTGATCAGGACTTTATGCAGCCTCCTAAAAAAATGAAAATTGATTCCAATAGAGGTTGTTGTTGTTTTTGCTAAGCTAACAACTTATAGTAACACTAGTTTTTTATGATTGTCATTATTCCCCATGCATACTTTCATTAAAAATGCAGGCTCACAGCATTGTTTGCTATTATTCAAATAACACACTGTGCCAATGAATTATTCATTCTTGCTACTGTTCTAACTCTCTCTCTCGCTCTCTGTCAATAAGAAAAACACTCTGTGGATTGGCGATTTAATTATATACTGTCACTTACATGAGTGAGGCCATAAAATAGTAATAATTTATCAAATTGACATCTGACAGTATCAGAAAACACTAACTGCTCATATAATCTCAGTGCTTATGAGGTCACAAACAGGCCTGTTTCTGAAGGTTTTTAGTGCACTATGATCTTATGGAGGTTAACACGCCAAACTGATGGAGTTTAAGACTCTCTGGCTGTAAAAAGTCAACAGAGGTTGTCAATACTGGCTGTCACTGCTCAAACTGTACCGCTCTGCCAGTATATGAGCACTCCATGTGTACATCTGATGGGGGGTGGCAGACCATGAGAGCATGAAATACATGCAGTTTTGTTTTGCAAAGGCTCCCGAGAGCTTTGGGAAAGAGGCAGGGTTGAGGTCTTGCATGAAAATCAAATAGAAAGAGGAACATTGCAAGGCACCTTATGCTTTCTTTAGCTAACAGTGCAATAAATATATTTTCTGCATCTTTTTTTATGCAGTCTTATGAGAAGCTTTTGAGACATGCTAAATCTGTTTATTTATATTCTGGTACTGGTCTGTGGCTTTAGAGACCATTTTTTGTTTCTCCTCAGGGGTTAGAGTAGCTCTTATTTTCTTATTTTTAAGGCTTGATTGCCGTAAAGTGTTGCTCGTTTATCCATAGATGTGCGGTGACAATTTGTGTGTGTGTGTGTTTTTTAATCAGGCTCAGCTCCTGTTGTGCGTGAGCCTTGCTAGCTTTAGGGAGCCCTTGGAAAAATGGACTAGTAATGCTCTACATATTCTTTAGCATCAGTTTAGTAATTTTCTGAATCTGCACTTCAATTAAAGGGAGATTTTCACAGGTTCCCTGGTGATTGCGAAAATAGGAAAGTGCTTTTGCACTGCAGATGCTTATATTAGTTATTTGTTGAGTCATATTGTGTCTACAGAATAATGCCATATAAAACTCTTTTTTCGCAGGTTTTAATCTAGTTTATCTGCAATAAATTTAGAGTGGTTGTACAAGGACAACTGAAATTGCTTTTTGTATGAAAAGTGAAAGATAAACACTTTAAATGTGTGTAATCAATAATTAGTTTAAAAAAGCCAAAAAAAAGATAACTTTTTTTTTTTTTTATGGGCACAAAATAAACTTAGAAATTAGAAACTACACCTACACAAATAAACATAGATGGTGTGTAACATCATTGTTTCTCGCAGAGTGTGTGGAAAGAAGCATAGATATGCACTGCAGGCTGTTTAAGATTTGCACAGCAGTTTATAAATCTCAATCAAGAGAGTTATTCCATAATTAATCCAATTACACTAAGCTAGCATGCTAATATGTGCATGTCACTTGGGTCCAGGCTGACAAATGCCATGATTACTCTCCATGGAGGTCTGTAATACCTAGAGAGAGCTATCCTTTAGCATTCCCATTTATCTCAATGGCAGTTGGTGCTAAAGGTACATAAAAATGCACCACATTTGCTCCTAGCTTGCGACACTGAGATCTACGGTTCATTTCATGTATTTATTACAAGTTATGTAATGTGGGAATATTTCAAGTAAAGTCAGGGTACATGAAAGGGACAAGAATAAAAGGAAGAGATGGAAAGGTTTTTAAAACAAACTGGTTTTTAGGTATTTTTTTCATTATTTATTTTCTGTTTACTCAATATAAAAGTTCAATCTAAATTTTAGTCATGAATTGACAGATGTTTTTTGAGTCAAGATGCAGCTACAATGTATGACATTAACCAGCAGGTCCCAGGCTAACTGGGTCATGTTAACCAAATTTTGGCCCCTGTTACTCTCAAAGAAATCAGCATTTGCACAGCTTGAATTATTGCCATATCTCATCTTAACTGAGTCACAGTAAGGAGTTTGTTTTTCCAAACCGGTCCATTGTGCACTGCACATAATATCCAGCTTGATTAGTCTCCATCAAGTCAGATAGACACAGATGCAATCTGTTTCCTGTTAGGAATCATAGAGCAGTAGGTCAATCAAATGACCAGAAATAATATTGCAAGAGCACATAAAGACAGTCTTGCTTATACCATCTCTCCACTAAGTTTGATTTAGCTCCTCTTGCAGTAGAAGCATCACTACTCTGTAATGGGAAAGAGTGTGAACTAAATCAAAACTGCACTCATGCACTTCAGTTTTAATTCCACACTGCTTCTGTAAGAGATGGCCGAGCCCTGAGGGAGAGTCTACTCATCTCCTACACATGCTCTAAATGAGGGGGCAAAACCTCCACTCACTGTACTGTCATTAATCACAAACGTTGTATCAGGATTAAAAGTCTTGACAGCTCCCGCCATGTCATATATTTCTCCATTTTTATTAGATCATCACTTTTGCAAGATCCGCATGTGTAACTGTTTGTCTCACACTTTTATGTAAGAAATACATTTGGGAATTTGACAGCTTGGCCATTTTATTAGGTCATATTCATTGAGAGACTATATGGAATGTTATCATTTCAATCACGACAACTCTCGGAATAGTTTTAGAATGTTATTGAATATGGCAATGTTAATGTGTTTGACCTTGGCATACTAGGGCTATGTTCAGACTCGATTTTTCTGCATATCCGATTAAAATCCGATCAGATTTAGCAAGCGTGAACATCCCAAAAAAATGTTCAAGTCTGGTTTGAGGTACATTCATATATGGTTTGAAATCCTATTCAAATTGCATTTTTGGATATCCGTTTCAGTCGGATGTTGTGTGGTTTGTGACTTTCTCATGCCACATAAACATCAGACATTGTAAATTGGAACCATGCTGTAAGTCGCTGCAGAAACAAGGCTGTGTTGTTGCTAAGTGCGGGACGAGCAGAAAATGACAATATAATGGAGACATGCTTTGAAACCGGCGGAGACGACAACATGGAATAAAGCCCCGCATAACAGCCATTTCTGCCGCTGACTCATAAGACGCAGTAGTCCAGCACAACAGCTACACATTTTTGTCATGTTGTAAATAAGACAACATCTGTATTGCAAACCTCTCCATGTTGCGGTTGTTTTTGGCATATGCCCACCAACGCAACCTCATTGCCATATAAACCAATGCAGATATTCTGGAAAACAAAAGAGCGGCATGGGACACACAAATCAGATCTGAACAGTTGCGATTAACAATGTGGACGTCAATAATTTTAGATCAGATTCCTATCTGATAAACAAATAATTTGCTTTGGACTGACAGTGTGAATGTAGCCTAGATCTGCTACGCTGCTGCTGCAGAGCAAGCATGGACTTGCTACTGCTAATAGATACACAGACAAGCTGCTGCAAGCATGTAAGAAATGCTGCTGCTGCATAAATAGACATACAAAAATCCTGTAGCAGGTGGAGCTGGGGGAGGTGGAGGGTTGCAGATTGCATGTAAAGGACCTATCAGCCTTCGTCCTCTAGAGTTTCATGAATGAACTAGATATTTTAACAACTGATTTGTCATATCCCTGGACTTTTTACAATCAAATATTGACAGCAAAAGGCTGTGTAAAATGGCGAAACATGTAAATGAAAATTGACACATTAAAAAATGTATACATCCATGTAATTTCTAATCTAAAATCTTGATGTTGATTTTAAAAAAAGTCCACATTGTGTGTTAGCTATATCTCTATTTCCCTCTCTCTTCCTTTTGTTCTTGTCCCTTTAACGTCCCCTTGCTTTACTTGAGATATACTGTCTTTCAATATTAATGAACTGGTTTGCTCTAAGGATATTCCAAAGCCTATTTAAATACAAAGAAGAGTAATTTAATGGTCAGGGAGGATATTATTAAATGAATCAGATCCGTATAATCTACTGTCACACATTCTGTTTTGCTAACACTCAGTAATATTAGGCTAGTTAATAATTTATCAGTCTCTACTTATTAGATGCTGTTTCAATCCCATCACAAAAGCCCAACAAAGCAATGTCACAGACATTAATCATCTCTGAAGGTTTTTGTTCGTAATATAGAACATAATACTGTCCAAAGAAGTTTATAATACCTTGAGAGAGCTGTCACTTAGCACTTCCATTCGTCTCAATGGGCAAAGAGCCCTCAAAAAATGTGGTGTTTAGAGAATGAGGCATATATATATATATATATATATATATATGTATGAAACTTCCTTTCCAGCTCTTGTCTAATGTTATAGTGTGTGGTCTTATATCAGTATGTATTAGATGAAGAGATGTCTTGTTGCCTTCATTTAACGGTCTATGAAACAACAGAACAGGAAAGTCATGGCCAAAGTCTCTAATGTTCTCAGATCTAGTGGTCCATGTGATTCAAATACTCTAGTTAATAGTTGTTTCCTGACAACATATAAAGTTAATCTACAAAAACAGAAAATATTAACACAATGATTTCAGTCTAAATGTTCCAGGCCATTTGTGTCCAGTTCTGGGAATCTCACCGTGCACCAGAATCAATTCAGAGAGAACAGTGGAGATGAGTGAAGTTCACAGAGGTAATCTCTGTTAACTGATGTGTTTTTTGCAGCATGTTTTCTTCTAGTCTGTTGTTTACGCATTGCACTTGACAGTATGCATTCATTATCTGCTGTTATGAATCTTTCACAATAACACAATTCTAGAGCAGATGTGTCTCTGCAATTTGACAATGATGAATTGTTGAATGTGTTTTTAAGATGAAACCTGAAGATAGAAACGCTATATAATAATAAAAAAAAATTCATTTTAAAATACAATTCTTATACTGAATAGGTGCAAAAACAGCACAGATGCAAATAACACTAGAGCTGCACGTTCCTGGATAAATTGAGAATCACTGTTTTGTTGTTGTTGTTGTTGTTGTTGTTGTTGTTGTTGTTGTTGTTGTTGTTGTTGTTGTTTAAAATAGAGATCAGATCACGATTATCCCATGATTCTGAATTGACGACTAAACAAAAACACATGCAATTTACTAAGGGTTCTGAGCAAATGTTAATTACTGCAGTCCATTTAAAAATAATTTTAATTGATTTTTTTTTTAAAGGGTACATAACATGCACAGTTTCACCTAATCTCATGTTAATCTTGAGTACCTATAGAGTAGTAGTGCATCCTTAATATCTCAAAAAAGTGTTTAGTTTTATTATATTTAGAAAAGAAAAATACAGCTTTCCGATTCTCTCCGGAAAAAGCCGAGGTCCTGGAGGCGGAGCTAGTCAAGCGGTAGTTCTTGATTTCCAGCAAAAGACAGAAATCTGATCCAGTTGTACTTACATGAATGGGGTCTTTTATCACTGGGATAAAACACGTTTATCCACGTTTTAATAGCAAACGATTTGCAAATCCAGCGTCGACCTGAGCCTTGTTAATAAAACATTCGTCACTGAAACGACCAGAACACACAACCGCACTTCCTACACTCCGTTGCTGCCCCGGAAAAACAAACTGCATCCACTGTTCCTGTAACACTGGGTTCTTTGGAAAGCTGAACACGGTAAGCTTTCCCTCACATCCAAAAACACACTTTTTTGGAGACATTCTTGAACAAATCCTATGCAGCGCTGCCGATGATTTCCTGTTGAAGCGCGTTGATGTGCGCGGTCTCGCTCTCCTCTAGTCGACGTGCTCGCGGGCGAGCTTTTCCGAGAGAAATGCTCATATAAGGAGTTGCACTCTGATCTACGTCATTAGATCCACGATCTAAAAAAAACCAGCCGAAACTTGTACCAACCCGGAAGTAAGATTTTCGGCACAGAAATTCTCCGTTATTCGTCCAAAATATTTTTTTAAAACTTTGCCCATGTTTAGCATGAGAATCTATCTCTTTAACACTGTAAACAACTCTGAATACATGAAACACCATTGTACCCCCCCTTTAATCAGTTAGAATGAATGATTCAATGACTCAAATGAATCATAGCCTTCACTTGACTGTGCTTTTGAATGAATCTCTTGAATGAATGATTCTATGACAAATACATATTTAACAATCACTTGTCTCCACCTACTGGTGTAATTATGTAATTGATTAAATTTTTATTTGAAGCATCAAGTTACTTTTAAAAGTTGATTTACTCAGTGTTTATATCAGAACTTAGATTTTATCCCAGTACTTCTATGATCATTTTAATACAGAAATTATAATTCTTTGTGGTTGAAAATACTGTTTGTAACTGTTTCATACCTATACATGACAACTGCTCTCTCTGGGTCAGCGGCAGCTAGGGTTGCCAACTGTCCTGTATTAGCTGGGACGTCCCTTAGTGGGCCTAATTTATTTGTCCCGTACGTGACCTCCCTTGTCCCGTTTATTGATTGCTACGCTGATCTAACCACTGACTGATATAACAGCAACACGACACTTGAGAATGATCACGACACCGGGCATCATCCAATCACAGCCCACCCTCATGCGCATCAGACCATACGAATAACAAAATCTAAATTGAGAATGAATCATTCTTTTGGGACAAATCATTGTTTGATTTGCGAACAGAATCCTCTGCTGTCTGGTCTCTCCCGGTTCGATCCGGACTCACGCTAACGCAAATCCCTTTCACTGTCCGGGTTTTGATTTCGGCAAATCAGTTTAGGCGAATTCAAACAACATGATTATTGTTCATGAGTCCAACATCCATCCAGCCACACAAGAAAACATGAAATCTTCCTGAGGGAATAATATGCTGATGTGATTTGCAGCTCAAGAAACATTTATGATTATTATTAATGTTAAAAAAAATGTCAGGATTCTTTGATGAATAGAAAGTTCAAAGGAGATTTATCTGAAAACTTTTGCAACATTATAATGTCTTTACTGTCACTTTTGATTATTTGAATGCGTCCTTGCTGAATAAAAGTAGGCTACTTTCTTTAATTTCTTTCAAATAAATTCTGTATAATGTTAGAAAAAGCTTTCTATTTCAGATAAATGCTATTATTTTGAACTATGGTTTGTGTGTAATGTGAATTTTTTTTTGTATGACCTTAAAATTCGTTTTAGAATTAAATTGTACATAAATAGGTTAAGCAAAACAAATGTGTTTATGTCTGAGAACCTTTTAAACATATACGAACCTGAAATGACATATACTGTGTGATACAGTAGCCTACAAATATTTTGAGTGTCCCTTATTTTCCTGTAAAGAACCACAATTGTCCCGTATTTTTCTTTTCTGAAGTTGGCAACCCTAGCGGCAGCGCGAACACAGATTTGAAAATTCGCTGTGATCGTACTTATCAAGTGTCTCATTGACATAGCCGAATAGTTGTCATTTAGGAATAAGATCGCAAGGGTGTTTGAATCAAAGATCGCGATCTTTTAACGATGCGAGTGTTTGCAAAGATATCAGCAGTAAATGTAAATCATTAGACTTTGATGGTCTCTCACAGTTTTACCAGTACAGTTTAACAAAAGTTAAAACAACATTAACTTTAAAAAAAAAACTTTTTATGCCTTCATACAACATGAACAATAATTATAAAGCATTGTTGGCTTTCTCAGGCTGTTTAAAAAAATCTCTTGAGCATGACCTTTGGTGTTGACAGCACTTTAAATATCCTTTTTGAAAAGGCCACACAAACAAACAGAGCTGACACAAAGGCCACATACACTCACTGCAGCTAAATATGGCCGTCACTTCTCTTTTGAGTGCTTGAGCCGATCTGTACACAGATTGGTTACATAATTTACCCCTGAAATATTTAGGTATAGCAACCAAATTGTAATTAAATTCAGGTACCGTTTATACAACCCGAACTGAACCAGTTCATGCAGTTCATCACTCTCTTTTGGAAACTGACAGCATGTTTGAGCTTGTTGGCATGTAATATGCCACAAAAGAATCCCTAAATCTGTGTCTATTTTTTTTTTAACCCGTTCATTAAAACAACATGATTCACAGAAATCATAAAACCACTTATTTGTTGAACGCTGACAAATGTCAAATACAGTACATCTGTATATTAACAGATTGACTGGCTATGACATTTATTTGTAAAAAAAATGGCAGTGGGGTAACTTAGCATGAAAGGAGTCAGTAAACAAAGTTATCAAACGTCCTTTGGAAACATTCATTCATCTTACCCATGTCCTGAACTGTTTTCCATGTTTGCTACATTTGCCAGGTAGGTTGAACTTTTCATTATGGCTGTTCTTATTGTACAATTGATGTTTTTAGTGGCATCTATGCTGTGAGCCTGTGCTCTCAGAAGGTTCTCGGTTAGCATTTATTGTCTTTGGTAGGTTACACATTTTTATTACAGAGCCCTATGTCATGAGTGTAATGAATGAGTTTAGAACACTGCTATAATAAGCCATGCTATATGGCCATATTAGTCCCTCTAGACAATTTATTTTGCAGTTGGTTTACTGTGCATTTAGTTTGGAATGGGCTTTGCATAACGGTCGTGGACCATAATTTAGGAGTTAATAGTGTTATGCTTTACTATATTTGCATTTTTGCAATGAGTTTGCAGTCATGCTGCTAAATGATTTTGATCACTGCACTCTTCAGTGTCTGTAATTTAATTAAATTGGCATCATGGAGGTTAATTATGAGGCATTTATTAGCATGTTAAAAAGTGATATAGCATGTATAAATGTAAGGAGTTTTGTATAAATGTTTAGTAATCCAATTGAAATATATATTTGTATGTGAAGTCAAACTCAAAGATTGTGTTTTGTAATATTTGGCATGTCATTTAGTTATCCATTTCTGTTTGTTTGGTTTGCATTTGAACAGAACATTGCTGTTCTCTCTGTATATGCTTCCTCTAAGCTCTGTTTTTAGGAAGAATAGTATTGAATACCACTGTTATGCCGACGATCTCCAGTTTTATCTTCCTGTAAGCTTAGATAAAACCTGTCATAAAATTCAGCAAATATTGTTGTACTTAGGAGCATTTTCAGATAACAAATTCACCCATCTATTTAGACTAACAAGCATTAGCTGACATTGTCCACAAAACAAGCCTCTCTGAGACAACCTGCACATGCTCAGTGATGTGCGATATGATGTTAATCTTAATTCAAATACATGTTAGACCAACAATATTTACCTAAATGATGTCCCATCTAGCCTGAATGAATGAACACTTTTATACTGAACAATGGTTGGCATCAATTTTTTTTAAAGCTTCATCTGTGTGAGTAGTACCCTGCATGCACTGCGGCATGAATAAATTATATAATGTTAGAGTATAAGAAATTGTTTACTGATTGCAGTTTTTAATTCATGCTGTCATTCCTTTCTCATTGTGTGATGATGTTCACAGATCATCTTCATTTTTTATACTATTTTATACTTATTTTGATCATTTTTGTTCTTTTTATAGTGCAAAGTTGAACAATTTACTTCTCTGAGGTCCTTTTGTTGAAATCTGAGAAGTCAAAAGGCTTTTCATCTTTGACGTTCGGTTTCGTGGTTTTGGAGAACCTCTCAACATGCACTGTGAACCAATTTAAAATGCAAGCTGACTGCCCTATGGCAACCGCTGTCTAAATAAACTGCAACAATATTCTGAAAGGATTTTATGGTTTAAACTGTCTTTGGGTGTTGCAGTGAAACTCTTGCTCTGCTGAACACTGAAATTCAACAGTACATCACAGTTCAGTTAAAACATCCATATGAAATAGAATGAGGTGCTTCAGAAGAGCAGGACTGCTTGTGAGATGGCTGAGGGTTATACAAACATCACAGAGAAGAGAAATGAGAAAATGAAACTAAGCACTTTTCCTTAGATAGGGTGAGATAACATGTTGACGGCAATAGCACCCATTCGTCTTCTCACGTGTGTGTTTTGAGAATTTAGTTGTGTGATTTTGATTTACGTTACTGTGAGGGTAATTGTGTTTCAGAGCATGAGGCCTCATGCCAGTTGATCTGTTTGTGTTTGCCAAGCTGAAAACCTGACTCACTCTGGGCTCTCCGTAATTGAGTCAACACAAGTCCGTGATAACACTAGCCTCAGTCCTACCCTGATACATTAAATGTTTATGAGCTTTTAAAGTGTGTAAGGCGCTTAGGGCTGCCAAGATCCTCTTCTAGAACCATCACCATGGGCTCCCTCAAAGGCTTCCTAGCCTCTGTTCCTTGTCCACAGTGGCCACACTGATACCACAGACTCATGTACATTCACTTGCAATGTATTTCTACTATATTAAGCTGTGTTCCTCAAACACCATGTCCCATTAGTTACAAAAAAAAGAGAGGCTGGTGAATTGACTGGCTGTACCATTAAATTGAGGAGCAGCTTGATTTAGAAGTTGTCTTCTCAGACAAACTGTGCCGTTATATCCCAGCGGTATTGTGACTTCCCAGAGCACTTAACGTCATCATGCAAGCTTTATAGATCCCACGACTCAGGCATGAAGCTCTTGTACTCTGTGACTGCAGATTGTTTGATTTTTCTCTCTTTTCAGTAAATTCTCTGACAAGACCAATGCATGTTGTAGGAACAGACAACCAAATGTTACTTGTAAACAGCGACATTCTTTTTCAGATGGTTTTAAAGATAAAATAAAAAATAAGAATGTATTGAAATGTGAGTTATTTCAGACTCTTTAGGTGGAAACACTGGAATTCTGTGGAATGGATTTTAATATGGTAAAATATTGTTAAATGTAATACTGCAGTCATATTGTTAAATTATTAAATTTGCTAAAATATTTCATAAATTAACATGTAAGGGCCGGATGATGTGTTGTAGAACTATGTACAACTCCTAATTATGTTTAGCTTTCTGCATGGCCTGTTTATTATTAAAATACTTTGTTATAACTTGGAAGTCAATAATTACAGTAGACGGTGGGCGCTGCCACGACAACTCCCTATTTCCATTCTGCTTCGGATCTCAATACTTGTTTGATTAAAGGGGACCTATTATGCAAAATTCACTTTTGTATGGTGTTTGGACATAAATGTGTGTTGGCAGTGTGTGTACACAACCACCCTACAGTGATAAAAATCCACTCACTCCTTTTTTTTTTATCTCCATAAATCAAAAGCAGTCTCTCCAAACGACCCGTTTTCAGAATGTGGCTTTAGTGACATCACTAAAGCCACAGGCCCCGCCCCCGAGTGTTGACTGACATACCGTTATAACTTAGACCCGCCCTAATCGAGTTCACTGCGAGTTGTACACATCAGCCATTGCTGCAGCAATGCACTCACGAGAAGCGTCGAAGCATCTCCCAATCGTTGAAGGTATGGTAGCTGGATGTATTCATTCACATAGCTCTCTCTATTTACTCTTGAAATCTGCCAGCCACTGAAGACGAGGTGGATTCATTTTGTTTTCAAAGAAAATCCTCCCTCAACTCAACAGAAATTTATGTAAGTTACTTATGCACTTCTTATACTGTTTACTCAGCTCTAACAGTGATTTTCTGAAGAAAAACTGATGCTTCATCTTTTGTGTGACATACAGTAAACTTTATTAAACTCATCAGTATATTTTGTCATCATTCAGACAATTCAGATCGTCAGACGGGTAACAGCAGGCTTGCATTAATAGTGTATAAGCAATGCCAAATAGGTTATAATCGTAATTAAACTAAACTATACCTTTTCCAACTCCATACAGCATATATTCTCTGACTTTGTAGGCATTTTTATGGTCGAAATGAACACCATTACTGTGACTGTCTGTTTTATTATTATTATCTTTACTGTTCTCTGGCTCTGATCGCGGCTGCTTAGGCTCCGCCCCCTGTGCCGTGAACCAGCAGCTCATTAGCATTTAAAGGAGAAGCACTAAAACAGTGCGTTTTTCACAGACCCAAAAAATGATGATTTAAACGTGCTGTAAATAAAATTCTGTTGGGTATTTTGAGCTAAAACTTCACATACACACTCTGGGGACATCAGATAATTATTTTACATCTTGTGAAAAGGGGCATAATAGGTCCCCTTTAAGCTTTGTCAGATATTGCTTTTATACCATAGTTTTACAAATTATTAATATGGAATCACCTACATTTTATACAGCATATTGCTATACTTGTCTATTTTTGTAGACGAAAAAAGTTCCAAGTGAAGTCAACCACAGAGAAATAACTATTTCTTGTTTCCGAGCAACACACAGTACTGGTGTTTCGTTCTTGAACGTATAGCTTGTTTGCATATGACGTCACGTCACTGCGTTGCCATGGCGCGAAATGCAGATGGAGGGCAGGAAGTGATGTGCTACATTTAGGAAGCGATGTGCTACATTTAGGAAGCACTATAACAAACACAAAATGCCTATGTTTTGCGTCGTTTATGGTTGCTCAAATTGATCAAACCGAGAAACCACGAGGAGTTTTTATTGTGTACCAAAAGTTGTTGTTCATAAGGGGGGAAAATGCAAGAAATTGACCGAAAAACGCCGGAAAAAATGGCTTGCAAACCAAGTCTGCGGTCGGGAGGAGCCGAATCGGAAAATGCCCGTGTGTGCAGTGATCACTTCGTCAAAGGTGAGTTAATACAACTTATGTGGCTATGTTTGTGTAACGTACCAGTTTCCGAACTTTGTAAAGTCAAAGTAATTGTTTCTTCTTTTCTTTGAGTTTGTAAGTTACCCCTGTAACTGAAGACAAACGTAACGTTACAGGCAAATCTTTCAGTTCTATACTATATTGTCAGTTGTTTAAGCAGAAGTTGAACTTTATAAAGGTGTCAAAGTCTTTCCTCAATTCAGTGATCAGATATTCTGTGCGGTTTCCAGTATTTTTCTGTGTTTATGCCCTCTACCCTTCCACCATCTGTTTGATGTTTCTATCCTACAGAGGATCTCTGCTCCTGGATTCCCAAACGTTAGGTCATCTTTTTAAAAGTAAACAGCATGTCTACAAAGACTGGACAGACGCTGTATGTCAAACATTCTGTAACAATGTTTTTTTGTTTTTTTTTAATTGGCTATTCTGAGCTGTAAATCCCAGATGATCAAAAGCTTGTAAGAGTATCAACGGACCCAGTCTACATTTAAAGAAAGTAGCTTATGCGTATTAATGTGCTGAAAATGAGGACGCTTGCTGAACGTTGCATCACATTGTGTAGCTGGACACATTTAAACTCTCTCAGGGAGAATTAATACAGAGTATTCACGGAATGTAGGGAAATTAACATGAGAATTATATCTGTATTTTCTTGGGATGGCACGTAGGCTTTAATAGCCATAAGTTGGAAGCAAAATGGAAACTATTAATATTCTCTTGATATCCTGTTTACTTGGAATAATAAACGCAGCACACAAGAGGCTTACAAATGTAATTTTTTAAAAGAAATTAGATTTTTCATAAAATTTTTAGTTACTTATTTTAAGATATGAGTTAAATATATGACCCAATGCATTAGCACATTTAGTGAATATAATATTATTGAATTTATATATATATATATATATATATATATATATATATATATATATATATATATATATATACAGTGAGGAAAATAAGTATTTGAACACCCTGCTATTTTGCAAGTTCTCCCACTTAGAAATCACGGAGGGGTCTGAAATTGTCATCGTAGGTGCATGTCCACTGTGAGAGACATAATCTAAAAAAAAAAATCCAGAAATCACAATGTATGATTTTTTTAACTATTTATTTGTATGATACAGCTGCAAATAAGTATTTGAACACCTGAGAAAATCAATGTTAATATTTGGTACAGTAGCCTTTGTTTGCAATTACAGAGGTCAAACGTTTCCTGTAGTTTTTCACCAGGTTTGCACACACTGCAGGAGGGATTTTGGCCCACTCCTCCACAAAGATCTTCTCTAGATCAGTCAGGTTCCTGGGCTGTCGCTGAGAAACACGGAGTTTGAGCTCCCTCCAAAGATTATCTATTGGGTTTAGGTCTGGAGACTGGCTAGGCCACGCCAGAACCTTGATATGCTTCTTACAGAGCCACTCCTTGGTTATCCTGGCTGTGTGCTTCGGGTCATTGTCATGTTGGAAGACCCAGCTTCGACCCATCTTCAATGCTCTAACTGAGGGAAGGAGGTTGTTCCCCAAAATCTCGCAATACATGGCCCCGGTCATCCTCTCCTTAATACAGTGCAGTCGCCCTGTCCCATGTGCAGAAAAACACCCCCAAAGCATGATGCTACCACCCCCATGCTTCACAGTAGGGATGGTGTTCTTGGGATGGTACTCATCATTCTTCTTCCTCCAAACACGTTTAGTGGAATTATGACCAAAAAGTTCTATTTTGGTCTCATCTGACCACATGACTTTCTCCCATGATTCCTCTGGATCATCCAAATGGTCATTGGCAAACTTAAGACGGGCCTTGACATGTGCTGGTTTAAGCAGGGGAACCTTCCGTGCCATGCATGATTTCAAACCATGACGTCTTAGTGTATTACCAACAGTAACCTTGGAAACGGTGGTCCCAGCTCTTTTCAGGTCATTGACCAGCTCCTCCCGTGTAGTTCTGGGCTGATTTCTCACCTTTCTTAGGATCATTGAGACCCCACGAGGTGAGATCTTGCATGGAGCCCCAGTCCGAGGGAGATTGACAGTCATGTTTAGCTTCTTCCATTTTCTAATGATTGCTCCAACAGTGGACCTTTTTTCACCAAGCTGCTTGGCAATTTCCCCGTAGCCCTTTCCAGCCTTGTGGAGGTGTACAATTTTGTCTCTAGTGTCTTTGGACAGCTCTTTGGTCTTGGCCATGTTAGTAGTTGGATTCTTACTGATTGTATGGGGTGGACAGGTGTCTTTATGCAGCTAACGACCTCAAACAGGTGCATCTAATTTAGGATAATAAATGGAGTGGAGGTGGACATTTTAAAGGCAGACTAACAGGTCTTTGAGGGTCAGAATTCTAGCTGATAGACAGGTGTTCAAATACTTATTTGCAGCTGTATCATACAAATAAATAGTTAAAAAATCATATATTGTGATTTCTGGATTTTTTTTTTTAGATTATGTCTCTCACAGTGGACATGCACCTACGATGACAATTTCAGACCCCTCCATTTTTTCCAAGTGGGAGAACTTGCAAAATAGCAGGGTGTTCAAATACTTATTTTCCTCACTGTATATATTATTAGGTAATATGAGACACTATTTTTATACTTTTATATTTTTGTAATACTGTTATGCAAAATTGTGTTGCTTTTTACATTATCAAACACAGCAGAACAATTTGCATTCTAATTTCAAGCACATTTACAGGCCATTTTCCCAAAACGCATTCTGAGAAAAGTGCTCTTAACTGCCATACAACTGTCAAAAAAATCATGTGGAACTGTCTTAAATCACCTGAGGTTTTAACCAGTTTCCTCTGCACAGATCACCTCCAGACCCCAAGACCTGCATGCATTTGACCCTCCACCATTGAGATTGCTGAAGCTAATGAGCTCTGACTCAGTTTGTGACTCACAAATGTAGAAGATTAGGGGGTAGGCCGCTGTGTTCATGTCGATGCCTTTGTCCTTCTCTTCCCCTCTGCTTGTGTCTGTTCTCTGGAGCTTAATGACCAGCCATGCAGCACACAGGTAGATTTGAGAGTTGAGGAGGTTAGACAGAGGAGAGTGGTTAGAGAGGAAGGCCAGAGGGCACACTGACTCTCCAGTGGATATCTATTAATATTCAGTTAACTTTTCTATTTCGAGTTCTTCTCCCTTTTTACTGTAGGGTGTAGGAGGGTGTAGGAGAAGGTAGGAGTGGACAGGGGTTAGTAGCCTCCAATGCCTCCTTTTCCAATCACTGAGATTCATTTTTCCTACTCGTTTTTATTGAAAATGTGAAAATGTTTTATTTTAATGTTGAATATTCTGAGTAGATGATTGAACCTTGCAGGCCCCCTATATGGAACAACTCACGATTGTGTGTATGTGTGTGTGTATATATATATATATATATATATATATACACTCACCTAAAGGATTATTAGGAACACCATACTAATACTGTGTTTGACCCCCTTTCGCCTTCAGAACTGCCTTAATTCTACATGGCATTGATTCAACAAGGTGCTGAAAGCATTCTTTAGAAATGTTGGCCCATATTGATAGGATAGCATCTTGCAGTTGATGGAGATTTGTGGGATGCACATCCAGGGCACGAAGCTCCCATTCCACCACATCCCAAAGATGCTCTATTGGGTTGAGATCTGGTGACTGTGGGGGCCACTTTAGTACAGTGAACTCTATGAAGGACTAAAAATGACAGAACGAAAAATAAATAAATAAATAAATAAATAAAAGTAGAAATAAATAAATAAATGCAGAAATAATAGTAAAAATAAATACATTTTGGTAATATAAATGGCTATTTCTGTATTTTTACATGTATTTATTTATTTATTTATTTATTTATGCATTTCTATATGTATTTATTTATGTATTTATACATTTATTTATATATTTATGTATTTATATATTTATTTATTTATATATTTATATATGTATTTATTTATACATTTATTTATACCTACATTTATTTATTTATGTATTTCCACATTTCTACATTTATTTATTTCTGTATTTCCACATTTCTACATTTATTTTTCCCTGTGCATGTATGCTAATTGACCAATGGCTAAGCCACGCCCCCAAACGTGATGAGCCAATCACAGTACGCATAGCTAACCCAATACACTTGGACATTCTCTGCTTCCTCGTCCATTGCAATGCATTGCGGTTATCAGTTTTCATTCGTTTTTATGTTTTTTCTTGTCATTTTGGCTTTTAAACAGCGTGTGTGTGTGTGATTTTGGTTGGGTGACAGTTGTAGGTTACAGTTTGACAAGAGTTTACAGTTTGACAAAAGCACAATGTTGTGTTTTACACAAATATAAGTAGGCTAACCACTTTGCAGTTTTAATTATGTCCTGTATGAACAAAATGGAGTATGTTTTTATGTTTCCACTGTTCGATCGCGCCCCGGCGCCCGCTCTGACACACACACACACACACACACACACACACACACACACACACACACACACATTCCAGCAATGCAATCTTGACATCGCAGCCTGTTCATTATTCTGCGCTCCAACCAAACGCGAATAGAGCGTCAAATTCCCGCGTATCCGCGTCTAGTTCGACGCTTGAACATTTTGAATCCAAAGCGAATAGGACGCTCGTATAAAGTGAGCGTTTGAAGCGAAATAGCACCAAACTATAACGTTTACACTGTGAACTGTAAATCTTTGTTCTGGAGCTGAAGCTTATCGACCTTCTCAAAAATAAAATTATTAATATAACCCTCCAATGCATATTTAAGGCCCTTTTGGTGACATCGAGATGATATATAATCTTTCTGTCTCCAAAAAATCATCAATTGCCTCCTGTGAAATGTCTGTGACAGCTGCCAAAGCGCCTGTTATCGAATGTTGACTGAGTGAGTGGAGGGGGCGTGGTTAGCCATTGGTCAATTAGCATACATGCGCAGGGAAAAATAAATGTAGAAATGTGGAAATACAGAAATAAATAAATGTAGAAATGTGGAAATACAGAAATAAATAAATGTAGGAATAAATAAATGTATAAATAAATACATATATAAATATATAAATAAATATTTAAATACATAAATATATAAATAAATGTATAAATACATAAATAAATACATATAGAAATGCATAAATAAATAAATAAATACATGTAAAAATACAAAAATAGCCATTTATATTACCAAAATGTATTTATTTTTACTATTATTTCTGCATTTATTTATTTATTTCTACTTTTGTTTATTTATTTATTTATTTTTCGTTCTGTCATTTTTAGTCCTTCATAGAACTCATTGTCATGTTCAAGAAACCAATTTGAAATGATTCGAGCTTTGTGACATGGTGCATTATCCTGCTGGAAGTAGCCATCAGAGGATGGGTACATGGTGGTCATAAAGGGATGGACATGGTCAGAAACAATGCTCAGGTAGGCCGTGGCATTTAAACGATGCCCAATTGGCACTAAGAGGCCTAAAGTGTGCCAAGAAAACATCCCCCACACCATTACACCACCACCACCAGCCAGCACAGTGGTAACAAGGCATGATGGATCCATGTTCTCATTCTGTTTACGCCAAATTCTGACTCATCTGAATGTCTCAACCGAAATCGAGACTCATCAGACCAGGCAACATTTTTCCAGTCTTCAACTGTCCAATTTTGGTTAGCTCATGCAAATTGTAGCCTCTTTTTCCTATTTGTAGTGGAGATGAGTGGTACCCGGTGGGGTCTTCTGCTGTTGTAGCCCACCCGCCTCAAGGTTGTGCGTGTTGTGGCTTCACAAATGCTTTGCTGCATACCTCGGTTGTAACGAGTGGTTATTTCAGTCAAAGTTGCTCTTCTATCAGCTTGAATCAGTCGGCTCATTCTCCTCTGACCTCTAGCATCAACAAGGCATTTTCGCCCACAGGACTGCCGCATACTGGATGTTTTTCCCTTTTCACACCATTCTTTGTAAACCCTAGAAATGGTTGTGCGTGAAAATCCCAGTAACTGAGCAGATTGTGAAATACTCAGACCGGCCCGTCTGGCACCAACAACCATGCCACGCTCAAAATTGCTTAAATCACCTTTCTTTCCCATTCTGATATTCAGTTTGGAGTTCAGGAGATTGTCTTGACCAGGACCACACCCCTAAATGCATTGAAGCAACTGCCATGTGATTGGTTGATTAGATAATTGCATTAATGAGAAATTGAACAAGTGTTCCTAATAATCCTTTAGGTGAGTGTGTATATATATATATATATATATATATAGTCTTGTGTTATAGCCTGCCTTGTTCTATTGTTCTAAACTCTTGTTCACAATGTGACGATCCAAGGGGCTGTGGTACTTTATTTTGTCCAGCAGGTGTCTCTGGGTAACACTTTTTGTGTCTTCAGGTTAATTGCTGTGTCGCAGGTGTGGAGAATTGGTTGTGATTAACCATGCTGCTTATAAGATGCTGGCTTTCTCACCCTCGGGAGGTTGAAAAGATTGAGGTTTGGTCTTTGCAGGTCTCGCTGCTTGGTGGACATGCTGACTTTCTCACACTCTCCAGTCCAAGGCTTGATGTTGTTGTTTTTGTATTTTTAGATTTTGTCTTTTACTTTAATGTAGTTATGTCTGTTTTCTAATTAAAATATACATTTTGTGCAAATTTGATTGTTGTATGGACTCTCCATTCATGTTGCTACTCCTTGAGCCAAGGGGTTGTAACAACAAGGTAGTTTTAAATTAAAACATGACCCATCTTACTGACCCAAACTTTTGAATGGTACTGGACACTCTACAGTGACTTGAAAGAACTTTACATTAGAAGGGAACAGTCAAAAATTACTTTATCCAACCTGTGATTCAAAAAGAGAAGGAAATGAATGGCAGTTTGTTTGTCATTTTATTTCTATATGTTCAGTTTTTGTTTGTTCCAGTAAACACATTTTGGCTCCATTTAGTCAGTTTACAGAAAAATATATCTTACTTCACCAGAATTATGTTGTAATGCTAATTTTGCTCTTGATCTGTGCAGTTATCACTGCAACCAAACACTCTTCTGCTTGTGTTTACTCAAAGGATGCTGCTGGTTAATGGATTTATTCCTATGAGCTTGTGAGTTTATGGCTTGAAGTGGATTAAATTTTGCCCCTTCATTTGATTCATAAAAGTACTTCGGCAAGGAGCTTAGCTCTCAAATCTGAGAACTGCCATCCATTTGCTTTCATCACAGACTTATCGGCTGAAATCATATGGACATTTATGTGTAAATATTTGTTCTCCTCACTCCCACATAAACAGTGTTTTGCTTTATTAGCAGACGAGAAAGATGGATTTATAAGATATTGGCCTGTTACTTGAAGAGAACAGCACTTTTTGTTATTTGGTTTGAGAGATTGTGCCCTCTCTTTATCATACTCTTCTACTGCAGAATTTACATTTATTCATTCGAAATGGTCCTCCAGAACCTTAACTATACCTTTAAGATTCTACTTTATTCAGTTGCACATTGTTCAGGACAGTGTCAAGGCCTGGTGGCCAACAGTGTTTGTAATACATGCAATGAGTGATTTATTTATTTATTTATTTGTTATTATTTTATTTATTTATTTAACTTTAAGTTAATACTGTATGTAAGCAAAAAATTGTCAATGTGGCAGTTTATTAGTAAATGCCACTCAAACACTGCACACATACCATGATATTAAAGTAGCAATGGGTTTCTGAAAAAGTAGCTTTTTGGGAGCAGGAGTCCATCCTAAGACTCGATGGATTTTTTCTGACCCCTAGAAGATATACAATTATAAAAACGCAGGATTTTGAATCATCCTGTATGTTAACTGCTATGAAACAATCAATAAAAAGATGTGCTTACAACTTAATAATAACGCTTTAGTCACCTGCCCCTGACCTGCTAGATTTACATGAGGGAGTTAGTCACAAAGAACTCAGTGATTTGAACCTGCAGCTCATAATAACAGATTACTAAATTATACTTTGTTTTCTTCTTCTTTTTTCATTTAGCAGCAATACTGCGTTCATGCACTTATTTATTTTAAAACACAGGACTTTCTTTTTAGAAATAAGAGGTTTTCTAAGGTTAAAGTGAGTTCTTTATTTATTCATAGATAGGGTTTTTTTTTTTAACCATTAGCCTATACTGCAAAACGATAGGCTATCTTGGCCTGTAAGAGCAAACATGTGCCTCTGATCTGCAATGTCATGGTGCAAAACTAAACTGGAAATTGGTAACCTCTGTGTTAACTTTTATTGAAGTCAAAAATATTAAGTATCACTGAATAAACCAAAACACATTAATTTATACCATCAAACTAATTTTAAAAACTTGTTATGGTAAAAATCTTGGGAGAACAGTATAGATGTGAAAAGCTCTCCAATCGCATCTCTCTCATCTGTGTGGGTGCATTAAAACACGCACATGCTCCTAAACACGTCCCTTTGAGGATGGAGAGAGGGAGAGGAAACAGATGGTGTAGGATGTAGCCCACTGTTTCTGTCTTCTACACACAGACACGCATTCTCCTCCAAACGTCCCTTCCTTCAGTCATCACTGCACCTGACTTTCACTTTATCCAGACGTGTGTCTAGTGCCAACTCTACTGTATATCATCACTGTATCTTCAGTTTGAACTGCTTGAAATCTTCCTATATCAGCTAAGATGTAAATATATATTTCTGCAGTTTTTGTAGTTGAGCACCTCGCGGCATGCACAAATAATAATTAGCAAGATTGTAGGTTTGTTTTTAACATTGTTAGAGACATTTAAAATCAGTTAAACACAGATGCATCATGTTTCCTCAGTGAAATTGCAGGTTACAGCAGATCAGTTGTTCTTGAAAGAGATTTAGACTTAAGAGTATTTTATCACAAGTTGAATGACATTAAATTGTAAGTTCATTGTTGCTTACAGTGGGTGAGGTCAATGCAATAGTCTGTTTCCTGCTGTATTATCATATATATTTTCATACTGATTTTCATTTACTCTTGATATGTCTTAAATAGCTTTTTTTCACACTGGAAAGGCAGCACGCTTGAAAACAGTAAATAAAACATCAACAGTGTAAAACTGTTCAACCAGTTTTGGTGGTAAATCAACCAGTTTTGGTGGTAAAAAAGTTCACCTTTAGAATCACCTTAAATGCCCCCTGAAATTATTTTTTTTAGTTTTTTTTAGCTCTTAGGATGAATATGTTAGCCTTAATTGTATAAATAAGCTGGTGTGTTCCAAAACAATGACAAAATTCACATTTAGGAGACATAAGCATTCAAAACTTACAGTCTCTCACTTCCGCTAAAATGGATCACGGCTTTTTATGACGTCACCGCAGACTTCAGCTTCTCATCACATCTTCTGTCCAATCAAATGCTCTCTAGAATCTAAAGTGTCCCGCCCCCTATGCTATACCACCTGGCCAAAGCGACCGTGGCTGTACCTGACTGTACGTTCGGCTGTAAACGCATGCTCAGTGTCAGCTGTTCGTGCTCATCAGTTCCATCAGTTAACTGTCGGAGTCACTGGAGTAACAGATACTCCAAAATATTGTTTAGATCTCTCCTGCCACTGAAGCTAAATCCGTGTCTGTCAAGAAGAGATGCTTAAATGAGAACACCAGTGTACTATTTATGAAGGCTATATCCTTAACACCAAGTATATCTGCTGACTCTGTTGATTTTCTCCTTGATTCTTTTAACTCAAAAGTTAAAGGTATAATTTATGATATTGCTCCTGTTAAAGTCAGGAAGAAGAGTGGCAGACAAAAAGCACCTTGGAGAAACTCAACAGCAGTGCAAAATATGAAAAGACAATGCAGAAAAGTAGAGCGCATGTGGCGGAAGACTAAACTTGTAGTCCATTATAACATCTACAAAGACTGCATCCATGCTTTCAATATGGAACTAGGCAAAGCTAGACAGACTTTCTTCTCAAATATTATAAACAGCAATTTAAACAACACACGCACTCTTTTTGCTACTGTAGAGAGACTGACAAACCCTCCAAGCCAGATTCCCAGTGAAATGCTCTCAGTGAACAAGTGTAGTGAGTTTGCTTCGTTCTTCTCTGAGAAAATCAATAATCTTAGAAAGGTGATCAGCACATCCTTGAGTTGCTCTGGGGTCAGACAGATCAAACCACCTGAGAAAGTAGTTACTATGTCTGATTTCAAAGAAATTGATGGCAAAATTTTGGAAGAAACTGTACAGCACCTTAAAACATCAACATGCGCTCTTGACACACTTCCCACATCATTTTTCAAAAGTGTGTTAAACAGTTTAGAAGCGGATCTCCTAGAAGTGGTAAATGTCTCACTTCTCTCTGGGAGTTTTCCAAACTCCCTGAAAACTGCAGTTGTCAAGCCCCTCCTGAAAAAGAGCAATCTGGATAAGACCATATTAAGCAACTATAGACCGATCTCAAATCTTCCTTTCATAGGCAAGATCATTGAAAAAGTTGTCTTCAATCAGCTGAACAAATTCTTGAGCTTGAATGGATACTTTGACAATTTTCAATCTGGTTTCCGACCGCACCACAGCACAGAGACAGCGCTCATAAAGATAATAAATGATATTCGCTTAAATACTGATTCAGGCAAATTATCAGTGCTGGTACTACTCGACCTCAGTGCTGCATTTGACACTGTTGATCATAACATACTTCTTGACAGGCTGGAAAACTGGGTGGGGCTTTCTGGGATAGTCCTAAAATGGTTCAGGTCATACTTAGATGGGAGAGGTTATTATGTGAGTATAGGTGACCATAAGTCTGAGTGGACATCCATGTAAGAACAATGGGTCGTACATTAATATTAATATTAGCTCAAATGATCTATAGGGAATTTTAATAATTAATCATGAATATGATTAATATTTTGTATGTTACAGTTACATTAATTTATCGCAGCTGAACTAGATTGATATATGAACGATTACCGTAACGGGTTATGGTTCGTCATTAATACATCAATTGTTCTTATTTCAGCTCGAAGTTATGGGATAACTTTAATGGAATTAATTTAGTTATCAAACAATCTGTTTGTCCAGCGAACAGATTGTACGTAAGATTAAATTAACTCTCAAGGAAAATTATCCTTCTTACAAACACGAGAAAGAGTATCTTTTCCAGGCCTTGAAAAGACACTCTCGGTGTTTGTAGACTAAAATTAGGTTACTTAAATCGTAGCCTACCAAGATAAAGCATATAGCTAAGATCGAACATTTCAGGGACTAAGTAACATGGGCAATTAAATCAGAGTCAGTCAATGGCATATGGAATTTAATAATTGGACCAATACATCGAACTAAGGAATATATCAAACTACACAATACACACGGATTATATGTCTATGTACATCAAATACAGTTAAACAATACAAGATAACGAATAACGAAAATGAGAGAGAGAGAGATAGATAGATAGAGAGAGAGAGATCGGAAGATGCGAGAGATGGAGAGAAGGATGGGGGACGAGATCGGAAGTGAAAGCAAAAATCTGCGATCAGAGATCGCAGTTGGCTATGGCAAAATCACAGACAGTAACCCTTAAGACACAACAAAGAAATCACATCATAAGTTCAATTCAATAATCGATACTTGCATGGCATATGGTTCTCTTTGTATGAGGTGTGTAGGACCGCAGGGTTCTGCGTGTCTTTAAAAGCAGCGCGAGTCGTCTGAGGGGAGGCGTGCGCGTGCTGTCTTCCGGCGCGCGTGCGAGCGCGGGAGCTTCAAAGAGTTGCCGGGAATGATTCAGGCTAAGTTCATTCAGCTCATGAATGAACAGAGGCGAAGAGGAAAACGAAACTAGACTATAGAAAAACATAAAAGAAATAAATAAAAAGAAAAGAGAAGCAGGCCGAAGCCGGTCCGGACTTGGGTTTTGGAGGAGGAAGGAGAGGCGTAGGCATGAGAGAGAGAGAGGTTTTCTGAGTCGGTCTTTTATGGACAATATGGGTTGACGCCTCTGTTCGCGCGAACAACCAATGAACGTCCAAAGGTCTGAAGCGGGAAAAATGTCTTTGTCTTAGTTCCCAGTTTAATTTGCATGTTTTATGGCAGCGTTATTATGTGATCAGTTATACTCTAACGAGGGTAAAAATAGTATCATACATTTTACCAGATCCTGATGCATACATTTGGTTCCAGTACAAGGAGAGCTTTACGTGGATACCGAATTAGATATGTTTCGAAGGTACACGTCGAGATAGATTATTATTCTGTAAAAATAAGCTTAAAAGTTAAACTAACAACCTAGGAATAAAATGAACCCAACATGTGGTGTACATTGATAAGTGGGCATTGAAGATTGGACTTTAGAAAGATCCACATGGCATATCTATGATTGAAAAAGGGTGCACATCTGAAACATTATTCCTTTACGGTTTACAAGAATACAAAAACCCATCACAGAGAAGAACAATCATGAAAAAGAGAAATTACATTCAGGCTTACATATTTCTTCAATGGTTATACATATAAAATATCTAGGATGAACACCTAATTCTGCTCTTCTGGCTAACATTCCGTTAGGTAATAAAACACAGTTCCACACAGGGGGGAAGGGATTGCCAGAGAATGTTAGTGAACCCTCTCTAACTAAAACACTATTGATTAAAGAATACATTTCAAAACCACACCTCTAGAAAATCATAATTATATGGTCAAACGAATTAATAAAACATGCGTACAGGAAGATCAAACCCAAATCTGAGTTACATACATTAAAACTATATTTCTATAGGAGGATGTTTGTGTGTGTGTGTGTGTGTAGAAGGTTTCAAGTTTTGTTATCTCTCTGTGGTCCAGAGAGGGGAAAGGGGGGGTTTGGAATGTCTCTGAGGTGACATTAGTGTCGTAAAAGTCAACTGGTTCCAGTCTTTATGGAGCCAAAGCCTGATTTGCACTCACGAGTTCAAAGTGCACCAGCTTTTGTATTCAGGAAGAAATGTTTTTAGCAACACAGAGTATTTGAATTTGTTAATTCAAACCAACGACGAATGATTCGATAGCCAATGTTGTTACATCCATGACATGCGGAGTACCTCAAGGCTCAATTCTTGTGCCACTCCTGTTCAACCTGTATATGCGCCCAATGAGCCAAATAATGAGAAAGAACCAAATTGCTTACCACAGCTATGCAGACGACACACAGCTCTACTTAGCCCTATCGCCTAACGATTACAGCCCCATTGACTCCCTGTGCCAATGCATTGACGAAGTCAACAGTTGGATGTGTCAAAACTTTCTTCAGTTAAACAAAGACAAAACTGAAGTCATTGCGTTTGGAAACAAAGATGAAGTTCTCAAGGTGAACGCATACCTTCACTCTAGGGGTCAAACAACTAAAAATCAAGTCAGGAATCTCGGTGTGACACTAGAGTCAGACCTTAGTTTCAGTAGTCATGTCAAAGCAATAACTAAATCAGCATACTATCATCTGAAAAATATTGCAAGAATTAGATGCTTTGTTTCCAGACAAGACTTAGAGAAACTTGTGCATGCTTTCATCACCAGCAGGGTGGATTATTGTAATGGACTCCTCACTGGCCTTCCCAAAAAGACCATAAGACAGTTGCAGCTCATACAGAACGCTGCCGCCAGGATTCTGAGCAGAACCAGAAAATATGAACACATCACACCAGTCCTCAGGTCTTTACACTGGCTCCCAGTTAAATTTAGGATTGATTTTAAAGTATTATTACTGGTATATAAATCATTCAATGGCCTAGGACCTCAATACATTGCAGATATGCTTACTGAATATAAACCCAACAGATCACTCAGATCACTAGGATCATATCAGCTAGAAATACCAAGGGTTCACTCTAAGCATGGCGAGTCCGCTTTTAGCTATTATGCCAGCCGCAGCTGGAACCAGCTTCCAGAGGAGATCAGACGTGCTCCTACAGTAGTCACATTCAAATCCAGACTCAAAACACTTCTGTTTAGCTGTGCATTTACTGAATGAGCACTGTGCCAATGTTCGTCCGACTGTTTGTACTGTATTTTATTTTATTTTTCTAAACTGTTTTAATTATTCTTATTTCTTTTATTATTTTAATTTCTTCTATGTAAAGCACTTTGAATTGCCATTGTGTATGAAATGTGCTATATAAATAAACTTGCCTTGCCTTGCCTTGCCTAGTGATTGTTAGGCACGTCCGAAAGCGAGTAACTTTAGAAAACTGGATCAGCGCTGACTCTGTTTTGAACGATTCAGTTCGATTTGGTGAACTGGTTCGACTGGTTCACAAAAAAAGAACTGGTTCAAAAGATCGATTTGTTCACAAACCGGACATTACGTTTACACGTCACGGCGCAATATGGGTTGGAGATGTGTGTTCGGTTGCTCAAACGCTCGAGTTTTATTCCATTTTCAGAATGAAATGGCTAGAATTTATTCACATCAAACGTTACTATTGAATCCAACGCATCAGCACTCGGATTCATTTCCATGGTGCTGTCAAGTACGACTCTCAGTCTGTGAGGTAAACTAAGCGCTATTGGCTATTTGAAAAGGCGGAGGAGCCATTCAATATGTTCCGCCTTAGCTTCCTGTTTTAGTGGAAATTACGTCAATGCATCATACAAAGCTGCGCGTTTCAAGGCACTTCAGTGGGCCTTTAAGAAATTACTGAGACTTCAGTTGTGTAGTCCTCCAGAATATGAGTTATCTAGCAGGGATGGATTGTGTTTATTTAATAATTTTACTTACTTGATTAACTTGACCGGTATTGTGCATTTTTAGCATCCAAAGCTCACAGTTTCTTTGTCTGCCTGTTTGTTCCTTCACACTCACACAGCCCATCACATGACCCAATTACTGATCACCTGCACCTGGCACCTGTTAGTAAACTCATCAAGAGCACTATAAGAGCACACACCTCTCACTCCTTCATTGTCTGGCCTCCCATGTGGATGAACACTCAATACTTTGAAGACTTTGACTCTCTTTCGGTCCATAATTACTGGCTCCACTTACCTTTCTCCACTCCTGGAATCCACTGATCTCCATTCAGGGAAGTGTGTGCTCGGCAATCAGTATATTCACTCCTGTGCTTTCTCAAGTAACCTGGATACTTGAGAAAAGAACCCATTATTCTTCTGCCATTACCTGCAAAAGTCTCTAAATCTGCATTTACTTACTTGTTCACTCAACTGTGCAATAAAATACCTGTCCTGTCCAGTTCACTAAACTCTCTGTCTCTGAGTCTGGTATCTGTTACACCATTCTTCTGCTTATTTTGCTTCTAGTTTGTGAGGAGACTCAGGGGCAGACAGTACAGTAGGAGAAGTGTAGCATAGTGAGCTGCTTGAAAAAAAGTTTTGACCTGTGTTATCACTGATGGAAAATGGCTGGGCCTGACAATAGTGGAACCTAAGTTTATTTTATTTTTTTATAAATTTAATTTAATTAATTTGTGTATTTACACTGCATGTACATTTTGGTTTTGACAGCCAACTGGCTCGTCATGAATAGTCTCTGTGCTCCATATGACCAATTTCATCCTTGAATCTAGATCTCTGTTTATTATTTCATGACGGCTAGTCTTTCTCTCTCATTATATTAAATTCGGACTTCAAGTTCACAAATAAGCGAAAATGTGAAATTGTTTTGCCAATGGGATATAAATTTAGCAGTGATACAGCCCTGTTGCTAAGTAATGATACAGAAATTACAGTATAAATTCAATGAAACTGATATGATTCAAACAGTTGATTTTCTCCTGTGATACTAAATGTTCACTGATTAGATTCCTATAAATTTATAAGCTGCTGGAGATCAGACTGACTATTAGAGTCTGCAGAATTTATGTATAGCATTACATTGTCAATTCAAGCTGCCTGTAGGGTGTTGTACACTGAGAGGCCTATCATTCAAATACCCATAATGCTAAACGCACTTGATTAAATAGAGGAAACGTGATTTATTGTTAGAAATTCTGCCATGTCTCTATATCTCACTTCCCGAGTGAGAGCACATGGAATCAATGGATCGCAATTTAGAAATCAATGGCAGCTCAGCAGCAGTCTTCTGTTTATCCAGATGATTTGCTTGGATGCAGCTGATGCATTAGGTTCACAAACTTGCTTTTTTCTATCTTTCTTTATCCCTCAAATCTGGGAAAAGATCAGTCGTAAATCCCATTGAGACTTATTGCAACCAAGGAGGTCTAGCATACCTGGAGAGAGCTTTTCATTCAGCCTTCCCATTCATCTCAATGTTAGTTGCAAGCTCTGCACTTAGTAGTATATCAGAAACTCTTGCTCCAGGCTTGTGCACAAGGGGCCCGGTTTCACAGAGAGTGCTCCAACTAAGCCAGGATAAGACCTTAGTTCAATTAGGACATTTAAGTAGCTTTTTTAAATATGCCTTAGAAATATATATATATTTTTTTTTTCTGGTGTGCATCTTGAGAAAAAACAATGGCATATATATATATATATATATATATATATATATATATATATATATATATATATATATATATATATATATATATATATATATATAATCACGGACGTCTGACTTCGACGGACTCATGAGGAGAAATTAACTGGAAAAGATTTCAGCGTGATTGAAGGCCTTAACACACACCTACCCATTATGGGTATATACAAAAGTATATACACTTTCTGGAAATATATAGTTACTTTTTTGAACTACTAGATCTTTTTAATTGGAGATAAGACAATAGCGTTCACACTGAGGATGCTGAGCACCTGCGTAACAAGGTTGGAGCTGACATCATCCTCTCTGTTTGCAGATGACTCTTGCAGAAAACACATATGTACTGCATTAGTCATGATGCGCAGCCCATCTATTCTTATGATAGAGCTGTTCTTCCCATTTTTAATGCATTATTCAATAAGCTGAACGTTAATAGTTTATAAACTTCAGATGTAATAATAGAATGAGCAGGGTTCAAATAATGGAAGCAAAGCCTCAGTGATCTCATATTCTCTTTTATGTGGCCTGAAGCAGAGCTGAGCAGGTGGAAATCACTGACAGCAGCTTGGTGAGGCTCTGGAAATATCAAAAGTTCAAATATGGAGAGCAAACTCAAATCTCAGATAAATCAACAAAACAAAAACTCACTTATTTACTAATCTAAATTCTACATGCACTGTGCAACACCCTTAGTAACGTAAATAATCAATATAATTTAATATAAGTCTCAGTTGTACCCAGAATGTGTTTGTGAAGTTTCGGCTCAAAATACCCCACAGATAATTGATTATACCATGTTGTAAACATTTTTAAACTTGAGTGTAAGGAAAAACATGCTGTCCTTAAAGGACAAGTTCGGTATTTTACACTTAAAGCCCTGTTTACAGATCGTTTCTGATGAAATAGAACGGTTAAGATTAAAATGTGGACACATGCTGCTGTCCCGAGAATTTTAGGTTTATTTCGCTTCTCCCCCCCACCTACACAATGGCAGCCTATGGGCACTGGAACAATCCTTCCTAAAACGCATTAAACTTTCGATTACAAAGACGTGAAACTCACCGAGTGGTCAGGGGTGTTCACTGATATGCTCACACAAAAATCGCTGCAAAAGATGCTTTTCAACAGGTTTTATCGTAGTTTTTGTCCAACTCCATTGACTTGAATTGGATGGGCTGTGTGCGGTACGGTATTACTCCGCCGCTTCTTCTTCTGCTTCTTCTGTGTATTCAATGAAATGCCAGTGGTTTGCTTGTAATTGGCAAAGGTGCATTATCGCCACCAACTGGGCTGGAGTGTCTATTATTCAAGCTCTCAACGGAAGAATCTACGGGTGTGAGACGTTTGGAAAAATAGGTCCACAGTTTTACAACGAATGGTAAAACACCTGTTGGAAAGCATCTTTTGCAGCGATTTTTTTGTGAGCATATCATTGAACACCCCTGACCACTCGGTGAGTTTCACGTCTTTGTAAACGAAAGTTTAATGCGTTTTATGAAGGATTGTTCCAGTGCCCATAAGCTGCCATTGTGTAGGTGGGGGGGAACGCGAAATAAACCTAAAATTCTCGGGACAGCAGCACGTGTCCACATTTTAATCTTAACCGTTCTATTTCATCAGAAACGATCTGTAAACAGGGCTTTAAGTGTAAAATACCGAACTTGTCCTTTAAATGCAAATGAGCCTCTGCTCCACACCCCACTTTCCAGAAGAGGGAGGAGCCTTTTATATTTTATATCTGCATGTGTTGTACAGCTGTATCAGTCTAAACTTCTGATTAGGGCTGTCAAACGATTAATCGCGATTAATCGCATCCAAAATAAAAGTTTGTGTTTACATAATTTATGTCTGTGTATGGAGTATAATTATTTTCTATATATAAATACACACACATGCATATATATATTTAAGAAAATGTGTTATTTATATATAAAATATTTATATATAATATAAATTACCGTATTTTCCGGACTATAAGTCGCTCCGGAGTATAAGTCGCATCAGTCAAAAAATGCGTCATGAAGAGGAAAAAAACATATATAAGTCGCACTGGACTATAAGTCGCATTATTTAGAAATTTATTTCACAAAATCCAAGACCAAGAACAGACATTTAATCTGGAAAGGCAAGTTATTCAACTACACAGAACAACAGGCTGAATAACGTTAGGTGTCCGGTATGTTAACGCAACACATTAACAGTTATTCAGCTAACATATACCTGGGAGGCTGAATAGGCTAAATTAACATAAGCCAGCGAGCCCAACAAGCAAGTTACCAATAAACAAGTTCACCAAGCTCCCGCGATCTCATTCCACATCATTTTCTTCATCCTTGGTGTCGCTTTTGAACAACTCCGCCAACTAGAGCGCCCTCTCACGGCTGTAGACGGTAATGTTTTCTCTTGGTTCATCTCAGTCTGAATTAATTTTGATATATAAGTCGCACCTGAATATAAGTCGCAGGACCAGCCAAACTGTGAAAAAAAGTGCGACTTATAGTCCGGAAAATACAGTATATATAATATAAATATACACAGTATATACAGGCAAATATTTCTTAAATATATACATGCATGTGTGTGTATTTATATATAGAAAACAATTATACACCGTACACACACATGTATTATGTAAAAACAAACTTTTATTTTGGATGCGATTAATCGTGATTAATCGTTTGACAGCCCTACTTCTGATATATGGTTTTCTGAGCGCACACATCCGAAGCACAGAAAGCTTGAAAATGTCAGATGGCGCGTCCTGTGAGTATTAAAAGTTCTCTTTCACGTCTTATTGTGCTCAAACTGTCAAATAATACACACAAGGTTATGTCAAACAAAGTTCACATAAAAGCAGTCGGTTATATCTGTGAACGTAAACAGCAAGTAAATAAATCGCATGTGTGCTGTGTGTATTAAAGTGAAAGCAGCATTATACAGTACCTTCTATATATGCTGTTAATATGAATCTAACAGAAAATCACTCACTGCTCTTGATTGAATTAACTTTAGTAGCTTTAAGAATATTTTTCTTGAATTCTCGCATGCTGTTGTTGTTTTTTTGGAGGAAGGATGGAATTGATGGATTTTACTCTTTCAAAAAAGTAACAAATTAATACATATATTTAGACTTTAATGTATTTGTCTTGTATGGTAACCGTTTTATAAAAGCAATAAGGTTCTCGAGGTGTGCTGTATTGTGAATACAGTTATGGCTGAAGGGGATGGAATCACACACAAACAGACACACACACACTCTCTCTCACACACAGTATACATATTTATATACAATATAAATATACATGGTTTGTCTTGGGTTAATTGGAAGGTTTTATTTTTTGTGCTCTCTATGGGATAGAAACACTACAACACTTTTACTTTTTAAAGCATCAAATACTTAGAGGAGGTCCGGTGGCATCTACCCTGTTGAAGCTTCTCACATGACCACCCAATGAGAAGTCGTTATGAATTTTTATTAGATTTGCAGCTCATTGGTATACAGCTTTCATCCCAAAGATGAGTACAGCAGTTTAGAGGATATGAGCCCATTAGTTCTTGTCAAAGACTGAAATATACTGATTCCATTTAGTAGAGATGGTTAAATGTTGAATATTATAGTAGTTATCTTCCATCTCACATAACCATTAGAGCAAAATTGAAGCGCAGCTTTATAAATAAATTTGCTAATAATATATCTGATCGCAAATAAAGTTCACTTATTGAACTAACACAGTCTCAACCCAAAACGTCACATACTGACGGGTCTTGACCATACGGCAACATACGACGAAAAGGGTACCCCTAAAACGTCCATATGTGACGATTCGGGTTATGGGTAGGTTTAGGTATGCGTTAGGGTACCGCTAGGAGGCGCTGCTGGTGCGCTTATGTCTTCGTCTCATATGGACGTTTTAGGGGTACCCTTTTCGTCGTATGTTGCCGTATGGTCAAGACCCGTCAGTACATGACGTTTTGGGGTGAGACCGGGCTGATTGAACAGGTCAATTTCTGAAACTAGATGCAATCATTGTTGTAATGTAAATACATTTAGGGGTCTAACAATGTTTTTTTGTGTTAGCTATAAAAATGTTGGCATGTTGAGGTGAAACTTTTCCATTATTTATTGGCAATATTTTGAAGCAAGAAATGTCTACAGTCCTTTTCATGGCTTTTAAAGGAAACATGCATATTAGTGACCAGAGATATCACATTGATTTTTACAAATAATGACTCTTGAGATACTGTTTAAAATGCTCGTTAACGAGGAGGGTTGAATCTGAACTTTATTATGACCATAACAAGGTTAATATTAACCAAGCCTTCAAAACATGTAACTGGTGTATGAATTATTCATGTAGAGTATAACAAGCAAATAATTTCACACTACTCAACAATAAGCTCCAAAAGGCCACAGATGGCAAGGAGCCAAATCTGGAGGATTTATATTCTGCATTCAAAACAACATGAAACATGGCATTAGCATAGATTTAGATAATGTTTATTCCCTTATTTTGACATTTCCTTAGTTGCAAAAAGAAAGGAAGATTCACACCTTAAATGCATGCCACCTCCACACAGTCGCATCAAAGTTTCTTTGGTTCACAAGTGATAGGATCTGTTGTTTCCACAGCAGTCTAAAATTATAGCTTACTTTTTCATGTACAGCAGTCCTTAGTGTCAGTTGCGCCAAAATATAGTGATTGAGCATGAGTCCTAGTGGTCGGATGGAAAATAACATTACAGGTTCACGCTACCCTACAATCACATGACACATTAATTGTTATCTGTCTGGCTGTTGGGAGAGGTAGTACACAGACAAAAAAAAAAAAAAGAGAGAGAGATATGGTTAGACATATGTGGATGTCAGGGTTTGGATGGTTAATACCTGCTGGTATGTTGCAACTACGCCATCTGGATGCAAAAAGCATTTTCCTCCATTAGCTGCTATCAGAAATAGTTGATATTGTGTATTCTTGTATATATATATACACACACACACACATCTGGGGCTGTATGCACCAGCTGAGCAACTGTCTTTGAAATGAATGCGAGTGCTAACAGATCGCTTTATCTTGGAACATTAGGAGTTCTTGGTCCAGACAGCAGGCCAAGGTTTCCTCATTCAACCTGAGCTAGTGTTTTCCCTGCATGCATAAAGGATGACAGTATTTTTTCAGATTCACTACAGCATGCCCACTGATCTGGAGTCAGTTCATCCAGACCCTTTGATCTCTGCTCTGTCAGATGAACTCCTCCAGCTGTCTGGATCAACACTCGCTCTAGACCATCTCATACACAGTTTGTTCAGTTCCTCGAGCAGACTGAAATGACCAATCTATATATAGAGATACCTAAAATACCCAGGGGAGAATTGACTAAGAACTAAATGCACTCACAGCTTATTTGCACCTGCTGTCTGCGTTGTGATATCTGCTAAGGTGCAATTCCTGGTTTTGTCAGTTTTGCTACGCTGTGAAGGATGCATACTAAAAAAGAAACTCGTTTTAACTAAAAAGAAAGGCATTGACTTAAATACTGCACAGTACAGTTCCAGTGCATTTATCATTGGTTATACTGGATTGTGGGTGATTAGTGAATTTACCCTACTTTGTTCTTATGTGTAAATAATGTAGAATATTTATTGAAATATTAGGCAACACTTTATAATAACTTTCATTAAACAAATCATAAACAAACATCATTAGTTAATATAGCATATTAGTTAACATATTAGTAAATATAAATATTCACATAGCTATAGAAATTAGATAATGTGCTTGTTAATGTTTACTAATTAAATTATTAAAATTAATTACCAGATCATTATTTAATGTAAATTGAAACGCTCACGTGACATTGCAGTTCTTCATCATCATGAAAGTTTATTATCTGCATGCGTTTTAAAGCCATATCAAATCTAATATATGGTTAGACTGATATATGGTTTTCTGAGCGCACACAAAATGCATTTGTAGATTTTCAAAAAGTGCATGATCATATAAATTAAGTTTATTGACATTTGTAAGCATTTTAATTTACATTATATAATTATATTTTAATCAAGCAACATGTAATGTTTAATAAGTGCCTTAGTAAACATTAAGAAGCACTTTATCTCATATTTATTACTAATGATCTGTTAAGGATTATATAATGTTTGTTAATGATTTATTAATGAAACTGAAAGTTATTATAAAGTGTTACCAAATTTAAAATATATTTCTAGTTGACTGCTACAAAGCAAAGATATACCCAAATGAGAAAATATATTTTGATTTAACAATACAATAATTATTATTTGTATTATTATTATTATTTATTAATTCTCTTATTTGGGTATATGAATGCCTTGTGATGTTCTTAAAATGTTAAGTTATGCACTTTTGATCAAAGTCTAAAGTCTTCCAAGCAAACTAACTACTAGTGTCGGATTGGGATATTAACTGGATTATTGTCAAAATGGATGTGAAGAACTCTGTCGACTGAGATTTTTTACATCTCAGTCCTTTAATGACAGATGTAAATGCATAATCCTGGGAAAATACATGGATTCCGTCAGACCATCTCAGCTTGCTACCTGAAGCCTTCAGAGACATTTTTGTCATACTCTATGATCTTTTTACATTCAAGCTGGTAGAGTGGTTTAGAATTCACATAAGGAAGATCTATGAGTGTGAGATGGCTTTCTGTCATCTTTGAACATTTTCTCTGTGGTTTTGTAAGTTCCTGGAAAAAAAATGTTTTTTAAAAAAAGTGCAGAGTATTCCGGGCCGAGAACAGTTTGTAATCGTGCCATGCCGTACCAGGCTCAAGTGGAAATACAACTGAAACCATTCTAAGGTCCTGTTTACACCTGGTATTAAGATCCGTTTGGTCGATCGGATCACAAGTAGAAGAGGGAGAGGACATTCCTGTTTATACCAGGTGTTTTATCATCTGTCTCTTTTGTCCACTTTCAACCACTTCTTCCTGATTTCTTCGAAGGTAGGGTCTATAGGCGGTTAAATGTATGGGCTTTTTCAGATCTTTCAGTCTAATGGACGAAGTGAGCTCCTGCAATTTACATGAACGCACCCAGATACAATGGAAAAACTCACGGAGAGCATCAGCTTTCGTTTCTGCTCTGATAGCCACCATGATCACGCCGAACACGGTGTGTGCGTGTTAGAAATCAGGAATTGCGAGCGAACATTGTGCTTGGTACATTTTTCATCTTCAAACCAAACTTTGGTCTCCAGCCGACAAAGTTTAAACCCTGTCTTGCTAGAGCACTTCCCATAATGTTTACACAGTCAGTAGGTGGAGATTAGGCTGTCTTTTGTGGCTGTTCGAACTCATTCGACCACATGAGCGTCTACACTACGAAAGCAGTCTGGTTGAATGCATTTTCGACTACCTCTGGAAGTGGTCGGAAGTGGACAAACTCAAAACGTTTTAGACCCCGTTTACACCTGTATTTAGCATTGTCCACTAATCCTATCAACCAAAATGCATCTTAATACCAGGAGTAAACAGGGCCTAAGAACCATTTGGGCCGACGGTGGAAAAGCGGCTTATATGAACACCTGTACACCATACACATGTTCTTACTGATTATTTAATTTCATTACAAAACTATAGGTCACACTTTAGATTAGGGTACAATTCTCACAATTAACTGACTTTTGCCTCAAAATTCTAATTACTGCTTATTAATAGTTAGTATGGTAGTTGCTAATTTTAGGTATTGAGTAGGATTAGGGATGTAAAAATATGGTCATGCAAAATAAGGTATTAATATGTGCTTTATAAATATTAATAAACAGCCAATATCTTAACATGCATACTAATAAGCAACTTGTTAAAGGGGTCATATAATGCCATTTTTGTACAAGTTAATATGATTCTTTAGGGTCTAAATGAAAAGTTTGTAATATACTTTAATTAAAATTCTCATTAGTATTGTAAAAAAACACTCATTTTACCTGGTCAAAAACAGCTCTGTTTTCAGCACGTCATTTAAGTGCATGTGTCTTTAAATAATAATGAGCTTTGCTCACCCCGCCCCTCTGTTTCTGTGGGGCGTTTTGACACAACACACGTGGAGTGTTGCCTTGACAACAGTTGAGGGTATATTTTGGAGAAAGAATGGCTGCGGGAGTCTCTGAGGACACATTTGTGCAACCGTATCAATTTGAACCGGAGTCGGACCCGGAAAAAGACGACGGCCCCGAAGAAGTTCGACAATTAAGGCTCGAACAGGACGTTTCTGAATGGTTGGTTAACGTAATGTCACTTTGATCTATCTTTGTATGTACTGGCAGGGTAAGTTAAGTTAGAGTAGTGAGATAAGAACGCTGTGTGTTTACTGATGTATACGTTAGTTCATTGACAGAATGATGTTACAGCTAATGGTCATGAAAAACTTTTTTCGGTAAATGTAGGCTTGTCAGTGATGCGTAACGTTATCTATGCAGTGTTAGGTACAACTGTCAGGGCTGAAGCACTAAAATTTTACTGATCTGTTTAAAAAATAACCAGTCTGTGAGACTATGACAATCATTAGGCACATAAACAACACATACTCAGACAAGAGTTAATACCTTTTTCAATGTTCTCGTTTATAAAGCAGTCTGGTGAGAAATGATTCGCGCAAACATGAAAGCATTGATGTTGATCGTGGGGGAATATTCCCTTCGAAAACAAAACTCAGCCACTGCGTCTTCAGCGGTTTGGATATAGGAACATCAAAATGACTGCTGTGTTCGTTATTACACCCAGAACACCACAATCGCGTAGACGCCATTCTGCTCCAGCGTATCACCAATGGCAGACTATGATGACATCTCGCTCAGGGCGGGTCTGTGTTGAAACGCTGCTGTCAATTACCAATCGTGGGAGGGGCATCCGACCGTGTGACGTCACACAGTCAGACGGCTCGATTTGAGACTGGGGAAAACATATAAGGAGATAAAAAAAACACTGGATGGATTTTTATCATTATATGATGGTTGTGTACAGGCACTGCCAACACACATATCAGTACAATCAACTTGTAAAAGTGCATGTACCATTATATGACCCCTTTAATAGTGAGAATTGGACCCTACACTAAAGTGTTACCCAAAATAATATAATCATAATAATACAAAATAATAATAATAATAATATAATCCTTAGTTAAAATTTGTGAGAGTACTTTACAAAAGTTTACTACAGTTCTTCTTTTGAGATAGTATTGCATGCTGTGTTGTCTTCTCTGAAATGACTGAAATAGCCAAATTTGTTCATTAGAAGAAGGCAGCCACATACATTTGGCCATGTATCTGTTAGGCATAAAAAAATGTTTGGTTTGGTTCCGACCCTGTCAATTTATGTGCGACCCAAATTTATTTTATGAGCTTGGGGAAGAAATAATACAAATTAAATAAATACACAAATAAAAAACTTTGAGGCGAACTATAATTTACGTTTTTGTACACGGTGCTGCCCTCCCTTGGTACGAGCTACCACGCATAGCATTGCATCCGTTAGGATAGCTTCAAGTTAGCGTAGATTTATCTGTATTTAGTACAGTGGTCAGGAGGGTTCGTAGGTGTAGTGTTGCTGGTTGCAACAGCACTGCTGGACGGCATAGCTTTCAAACTTGGAAATTAGGCGCCAGTGGAGCTCAAGTGTGCAACCTGAATTTTACGCAGGATTGCCTCTCCAACGCAATAGAGGTGGAAATGGGCTTCTCCACACAGTTCACGCTGAAAAGCGACGCAGTGCCAAACACTGCTCCTCCTGCATGGACTCCACCACTGCAGCGGCGTCTTGATGTGAGTGATCATATATATTTTAATCACAATTTATGGTTAGGCTAAAGTTAATCCTCTGGGGTCGACAAACGCGCCGGCGCATTTTGCTGGATTTTTTCCACATAGCGGCAAAATATGAATATGCCTATAGAGAGCGCGCATTATTGGCATCAACTTGATAAAATTCATCAGATGCATGTACTTTACGTCGTCCACGTAATGGAAATGGGCTAACATAAATAGGCTATGTTATGAAAAAATAGAGTATCCATCGCTACTGTAAAGTAAAATAAAAATAATAATTTCCTACCTATCCCTTGCTGCCATTGGGAGAAAAAAAATGGGTCACCCGACCCATGACCTCAACTGACAACCAACCGGAACCAAACTTTTTTTTTTTTTTATGCCTTAGCTTTGAAACTTTAGTTTGGATATGACATGGGATTTATGGAAGTAGTTGACCGAGTGTTTGTTGAAGATTACAGCTTTTGAAAGGTCATAGAGGGGGAGATAACAGCAATCACATCTGAGACAAAACTAGGAGAAGCTGGTGGTCGAACATCAGCAATTGTGGTCAGTGCTACACTGCGGGTAACCAAGGAAAAAAGGTGACTCTTTGAGGGACGATAATGATCTTGGTCTCCTGTCTCCCCTCCTCAAGTTTTAAAGGTCAGACATTATCCCATGGGTTGTGTTCTGGATCTCACAGGAATGGATGCTTAGTTTTGTATATCAGTGTGTTTGTTTTTTTACTGCAAGTTATTTAAAGTTTTAAGTATCGCTTGACATCTTAAAAACACCTGGGAAATCGTTTAGAGAGTTCCTAATGTAATCCAAGAGCAGAAATAAATTAGTCTTCAAAGTCATTTGTGCCTCTAATTAAATTTTAAAGTCCATTTGGTCCTCAAAGATACTTTTGCTACACCGTATGCTGAAAGTCTAGGATAATGTGAAGCACTCAAGCGTAGTCATGTTGATCAATTCAAGGTGGGAGAGACAGCTTATAGCTGTCATGTCTGGGGGATAAAATACACCAAAACTCTTTTAAGAGGTCAGATAAACAAGTCCTGCTCTGAACAAGTAAAAACTCATGTCACTGTTCTATTGATGTTTGCATCAGTCAGCTGTTTCATCGCATTTGAGCTTTAGTCCATACGTGCTCAATTCTCTGTGAGAAGTGGGTTAAAAACCAGACTGTGTTAGGACAAATTAATCTGAGTTGCACAGCATCATGTCCAGAGTATTCTTGTGGATCTTGGCACAAGGCGTTTTCCCGTATTGTCCTTTTTATCAGAACCATCTGCAACAGCCCTATGTGTTCAGTTTAAATATTTTCACTCTATTCTACAACTATCATTAAACTAGGCTTTATAAAGAATTTAGCCTAATTCTAGGCTGTAATACAACGAGAACTGTCACAGCAAATGTTTCTACAGCATTGTTACAGGATCACAATGCTGGTCCAAAACCCAAAAAAGTTTTGTGTTGTTGTTGAGATAGTTGTTGTCACAAACTGCTCTGACATGATCCCAATGCAGCTTTATTAGAGCAATCCAATCATAATCCATAAAACGGGCAATAGGTCAAAACACAGGGCAGATAATCCAAAAAGTCAACAGGGCAGAAAAACAGGCAAATCCGGGAAACCAGGCAGAAAGTCAATACCAAAACACGGGTAAACAGAGGGAGGGCGCTCAGAAATGCAGTGTGACACTTACAAGACTTCGCAAAAAATGAGTAAAAATACAGGGCTTAGGGGCTGTTTACACAACACAGTTTTCAACTAAAAACATAAAACTTTTTATGTGTTTTGGCCGTTCGTTTACACAAAAACAGCGTTTTGGGTGCCTGAAAACGCAAAGTTTTGAAAACGGGTTTCAAAGTGCAAGTTTTTGAAAATTCTCTCCGTGTAAACAACAAAAACGCAAAACTCTGAAGTGTTCAGTCTATGGTGTTTCATCGCCATCGAATGGCCTGGCAGCAGAATAAAGGGTTTTTAGTCGTTTTCGCAGATCCCTGTGAATGTGGATCATTGTGTCGTCTATACGAGGAAAACTCAAAGGAAAAACTTCTCTGTTTTAAGCATATCGTTGTCGTGTAAACGTACTTAGGCAGGCTTTAACAAGATAATGAGACACAGGTGTAAGTAATCAAACATAATAATAAGGATGTGACAGTTATCATCTGAAGATTTGAGATCCAGTTTGTCTTTCCACTGGTGCTGCTACTATCTGTTTTGTGTTCTGTCTGTCATCCAAATTAATTACATTTAAAAAGTAGAATTTCACAAAACAAAACAAAAAATGTAAGTAAGGCGCAATCCCACTAGATTGCACAGTATGTTGTGTTTTTGGAGGCTTAGTCAACTATTTTTGTATGTACTTGTCCTCCAGCTAGACCAGCATCAAACCATTCTGCTTTTAAACAGGACAATCACTCTCATTATTCTTATAGTTTACATATTAGAGATTACATGTCAAATGTTGTCTTAGTCATAAACATGTCAATCTGTAGTCTACTTGTAACTGAAAAAAATAAAATAATATAACTAACGCAAAAAAAAGTGAAGTTTTGTTGCCATTCCAAAGTTATCTGTGACTGGGTGGGAAGAAAGGTAGCAGAAACCTCTTTTAGAAAGCCATAATCCATAGTTCAACTAGCAATCACTGAAAATCGCTGAGAAGCATTGCTGTCTCAAACTGTTTATGTAGCTTTTTATGTTACTTTATGTGGTAAGCCCAGAAAACTGCAGTTTATCCTTAATTACACTGTATCTGACAGAAAGCTCTTTGTGGGCAAGTCCTCCAGCGGGATTCCAGCTCTTTGCGGGATATTGCTGCTCTGAGGCAGCAATTACTGGCACTTTTGAAAAGCTTAAGGATTTTTCTACTCCAATCTAAGCCTAAAGTCAGCTTGGTTTTCAGAAAAGTTTTCCAACTTTCAGCCTACAATAGGAATGGACATCTTCTGAAGTAGCCTATTTCAGCACCCGTCACTTTCTGGAGTGTTGCTCTATCTCTGAGGGCATTAAGCCAGCATCCAATACGGTTTAAGTCTGCTTTAAGCATTAGAATGAAATAACACTTCAAAACAAATTATGCTCTCATCCTTTATAAGTAGACCTACAATAATTGTTTTGCAAATATGTTGAAGAAACACCACTGACATACAGTATGTTCCTGTACCACTTTTTAGCAGCAGTGCCCCCCTGAGTTGTAAATTTGAGTTAGCAGTCTGTATTTAAATATGATGATGAAAGTAAAAAAAGACTGTGCCATGAAACAATGACGGAAAAAACGTCATTCTATTGAGTCGTTCACGCATGCTGCATGCAAAAACCGTATACTTTACAATGTGATCAGTGTAGTTCAATTCATGAACAAATTACTCTTATGTTAGAGATATATATAGACTTGGACTGCATAAATGAATTGATACATAAATAAGCCTTTCCTCAACATGACTATCCCCCTTTCCCCTTTATGAAATGGGTCATATTCTCACATGGGATGTCTTGCACGAGTAATTATAGTGGTCTTAATTAAATCATATCTACTCCCTTAATTATACGGCACCTCTGGGAAAATTTGCATAACGGCATATTGAGATGATTTCGGTATGTGTAACACGCTCATCCAGTGAACAGTTTAATGGTTTTGAAATGCTTTGATAGACATGCAATGCCTCACATCAGCCGCAGTTGTTCTGACTCTCTGAGGGCCCTGTAGTTACACTTTGTGCAACTAATCTTTTGCTTTACCAAAGATAACATGACCTGGTTCTGGTAAAACAGGAACACTAATATCCTTTGCTCTACATTAGCTCCAGCAAAACAGAGGACGATCTGACCTGTATACTACTGTATACAGTATCAACTGTTCTAACACAGTCCGTTGTCCACCATCTTTATCTCTGTAATGACCTGCCCTCAGGTTCTTCTGCAAGGACGGCTCCCCTGCTGGGCTGATGAAAGTTAATATTCATTCTCCTCTTCATCTTCTGTTTGCTAAATTCATGAAATAACCTTCAGAGAACCACCCCACACACAAGATTCCTTTGACATTCACAAGACACAAGACATTCCTATTTTTCGCCAAGTGACCTTTACTTTGGTTAAGTTTAAAACACATCTGCATGCAACTGTGTGTGAGATTCAGTAATTAGAAAAGAAGGACAGTCAATCCTATGAACCCAATATTAATACTGTCAGTAATGGTCTTCAGTCTTACATCCTGAACCTGATGAATGCTTTTGGAAAAGATAAAAGGCCACTACAGAAGGATGGGCACTTGTTGGCACTAATTTCTCTAGTTAGAGCCCTCTATCTGTTAGCATCACAATGGAGTTTTGTGTTGTTGTTGTTTTACACAGAGTTATGGTAGCTCTCAGACATAGAGATATAAGTTGCATCATCTGAAGTTTCTAGATCCAGTCTGTTTTGTGGTATATGTGTGCTCTGAATTTCAATTAACTTGAACAGACATTGTGTAACAAGTAGAATTTCACACACTAAAAAACAGGTTTTGTCCTTTTTAAAAAAAAAGTTAAGGCCCAGTCCACCTAATATAAAGATGCCACTAGTCTCTACATCTTATACCTTTTCAAGATTGTCTTCACTTCCATTGTTCATGTTCTTATAAAAAATTTCAATTTGCCTTCAGTGCAAAAAGAATGCATATGCAGGACATGAACAAGCACTTTCTAAAGATTAAATTTAAACCCGCACCTTTTCCCCCCGTTATTTATTGTTCCATCTTTAGCAGTACTGGAAGTGAGTGTGCGAGAGATGGAGACAGAGAGAGAAAAAGAGAATGGGAAGTTGAATGTGTGAGATTAGAATCGCAGGTGAATTGAGGGAGATTGCTTTGCAGACTGCTGTCAGATAGACACAGACAGAATTAGAAAGAATCAGATAAGTACGGAACACTTAGAGGTCATATCTTCACTGCAAATTCCAATGCTGAACAATCTAGAAATATTGGAAACTGAGAATTTGGTTATTATTGGTGTTAATGTAAAAGGCAGTTCTTGCTAATGAGATGTATTATCAATTAACCCTCTGTTGCATGCATTAAAAAAATGTTAAAACATGTTTCACTTTTATGATATAAAATGAAAATCATTAGTAAGATCAAAAACTAATAAAAAAAAAAAAATTAATTGGGGACCTTTAGGTGTGTTGCCTGGAGGCAACACTGTGTATCGATGGAAGGAAATTAATCAAACACAGGCTTTTACTTTTTATATTAAAAAATGTGATGCCTTAATACTAAAAAATTACTAGACTTTATAAAAAGGATTTTAATTAATCCTTTAAAAGGATTTTTTAATAAAAGGGTTTTATAAAAGTTAAATATTTAAAGACATGACTGCACTATATAGTATATTCATTGCTTCCAAATGAACACAGAAAGCAATTCCTCATAACATGCACAATTACATTTTTTTTTTTTTATTATATATAACTCTAAATGTTTTCAAAATAAGTTTACATAGAAAAATGGGTGAAAAATCTATTTTAAAAAATGCTTTTGTGTGGGTTGTTCTCAGGGTGAAAATGTGTGTGTTCCCCATGGTGCATGATGCCAGAAAAATATTCTAAAATAAGCAGCAGGAAGTGTTGTGACCAAGGGTAAACTAAAGGGTTAAACTCTGTGGTGCCAAACGTTTTATTCACAAATAACTATGCTAGCTTGATAATGGCATGTTAATGTCAGTGTTTAAACCATATGTCTGAGTGTTTCTGCAGGCTTAAAAAAAATTGTATTGATTATATGTGAGTAAATCATCAGGTTGATGACAAAAAAGTTCATCAGGTTGCAAAGCATAATCACGTTGGCCAAATGTTGTAATTTTTCATTGCAAACCACAAAAATAACAACCAGGAATTGGAAACACACTGCAAGAAAATCTGTAAGAGGTCTTCACCCATGTCAGAAGTGTACACAGACACACTGTCTCTCTGTCACACATGTATGTGTGTGTCTGTAATATGTTGAGATATTATGGGGTGTATTTTTACACTTTTTTTTTTAATAATAAGCGAGGCAGTATATTTCCATTTTAATATGTGATTCTATCTTCTAAGCATCTATAATTTATGTAAATGAACACTGGTTGTATTCAGAGAATCTGATAGGCACATAATTATAAGTCATTAACATTGTATATCCTTATGTCACCTTTTGTCCCCAGATTTGCAGTCTCATTCCATGTTTCTTCCACTAAACTGCTTCCAGTCTGGGGATTGGACATATATTTTACTGGCTTGTACAAGAACACCCCCAAAGTCATCCAGATAGTAACCTGTTCCATCCATAGACGCATCCAATTCATCTGGAGGTTGCTTGGCTCACATGGGCGCTGTCTCATAAATGAGACCTGTTAAATCTTTGGTCTACAAAATATAACGGGTTTCCTCCTCAATTGGCCTCCCTCCCCTTATAACAAATTCCTAAATTTGATGGGATCTGTTCATTTGACACTGCTTAATATTGTTGACTGAGCTCTGTCAGAAGACCTGGGAAAATATGATGACTAAATTTGTGGATGGATGTCCTAATAGGTACGAATGATCCCCAACTATAACTATATCTTTTAACATCATTATAATATTTCATATAATAATTGATTGAAATATGATTTCTGGAAAATGCATACTCTTATTGAAATATATGTGAATGCGGTCAACCTTTAGATTAGGGTACATTTCTCATAGGGGTGGGCAAAAAAATCGATTCACATATGAATCGCGATTCAAACTTTACCGATTTAAAATCGATTCATAGAATTCCAAAAATCGATTCTTGTTTTTTTTTTTTTTTTTTTTTTTTTTTTTTTTTTATATATATATTTTGGTATTGTCCTGAAATGAGTTTAGCTTGCCATTCCCATAGATGGCGCAGCATCGAATTCACACTTGCACTACGCCTGCACACTCTTGTCATAGCCAAAAGAAGAAGTGCAGCAGAAGCGGAGCAGAAGGAAGGCTGGCTGGCTGTGTGGCGTGTCTGTTTTTATTTCGGCTCCCATTAACAGGTTAGAGCTTGGCTTGCACACAGCCTGCTGACACGCGCGTCTCAGGTGTGGCCCGAGTCGTGCGGAAAACGCGTGCATGAAATAGAACCGACGCCTATTTTTCTCGCGACACGCAAGCGTGTTGGAAGCATTTCCAGGCAAAATAGAATGTTTATATATGTCATTTTGCCACGAATATTCATATTAATAAATGACATTTTGATGTTTGAAAGTCTAGGTTTTGACATAAATGCAGATATAATGTAGGCTTATTGTATTTTTTTTTAATCGATTTTCAAAAATTGCACCTGTCAATACAGAACGAAATATTCTGTAGCCTATTTTGCCGTCAATAGCCTACTCCTTAAACTACATTTAGCAGTATTGTTTGTTTGATCTGACTACAGCACTTTAAAGCTAAATGTAAAAAAAAAAAAAAAAATTAAGTTTTAATTTACACTTGAATTAAATGTATTTGAAAGCTGGCCAAAGCTTGGCACTTTGCACTGTTTAGTTGCAAAAGTTTTTATGAAGACAAAGTAATATCAAACTTCATTTAATTTGTTATTTCTTTTCTTTTAAATTGTATGTCTACTGCAATCACACAGGAAAAAGTCAACTACATACTGTGAATCGTTTTTTGAATCGAGAATCGTTTTTGAATCGAAAATCGATTTTGAATCGAATCTTGAGACTAAAAATCGGTATCGAATCGAATCGTGAAATTTTCTGAATCGTGCACCCCTAATTTCTCACTATTAACTAACTATTAACTACGACTTAACTGCCTCAATAAACTCCTAATCACTGCTAAGTAATAGTTTGTAAGGTAGTTGTTAAGTTTAGGTATTGGGTAGGGCTTTGATGTAGAATATGGTCATACAGAATAAGGCATTATTTTTGTACTAAAAACATTTATAAGTGTAAAAACAATATCCTACTAAAATGTATGCTAATAAGCAACTAGTGAGAACTGGTCCCTAAACTAAAGTGTTACTGTGGATGCCCTGAAATCATTAATAAAGAGCTCCAGTCTGTCTCTCACACCTCAGCTACTGCTGCAAGTGTATACAAAATAAATAAATAAACATCTCTTCCCATGATATGACCAATATTTCAACTCCATTTAATTAGTGTTGACATAAATGTTTACAGTAGGCACAGCAAGTCCCATGCGGCTGCAGTTTGCATTTTGATCTTCAATGCTTGTCATTGCTTGGACTCCTTCTCTTGACGTCTTTTGACATCGCTTTCATCCCTCCTTAAAGCAACATATCATTTGTGAGATCTCGCTGATAAACTGATGTTAGATTTACACATGTTCTTTAATGGACACTTCCCTCTTTCCCGCTGTTTCATCAGAGCCGTGTACACTGATGAGTTGACAGTGTTTATGCGGCTCTCTTGTGCCTTGAATGCAGAGCGTGAGCTCTCGGCCTCCGGAGAGGCAACAGGCCTCTATTAGGACATCAATCAAATGCCAGGCCATAACGGCAAGCCTCAATCCAAACGCTGTCTGGGAAAGAACGTTGAAAAAACGTTGCGTCTGTGTTTTTTCCTACATTCTGCTCATGGGATATGACTTTCACATTTCCCTCTGTCTAATTTAAATTCAGATGGGTATGGATTGATAGATTAATGTGATGATGAGACCGTTCATTATGGTTACAGTTAACACTAGTATAATGATAGAATGAAGAAGTAGGCTGCGTTTACACTGCAAGTCTTAATGCACAGATATGATCTTTTGATCATATCCGATATTTGTTTGTCCTGCCTATTTGTGTTCACTTTAGACACGACTTACTATGTGACATGGTTGACCCTCGTGTTTTGGATGGCCGTACTAAATTTATTTACGTAATTCATGTTGGTGGCCATGATTATTTGCCAGCATGTATAAGGTAGAAACGGTCATGGATGTAGCATAAAATCGGACTGAACGCCTATAGACCCGAAAATAACGGTAATTTTCATTTATTTGATCAATTCTGAAACAAAGTAGTGCTTAAGATTACATTTATTTGAATGAATTCTAATGAATTAAGGAAAGGGAGATAGAGAAAGAGAGAGGGATTGTGAGTGTGAATTATCTGTGTGTGTGTGTACAGCATCTTTATGTAATAGTGAAGCTTGTGAGTTTAATTACAAAAACAACAGTTATCTCCTTGCAGCTGAGAAATAATGTAGCTTTCCGTAGCAAACTTGTTTTATTTATAAAATACATCGGGAAGAGGCAGAAACCCAGTTTCTATGTAAAAAAAAAAAAACATAGAAGTTTTTGTGCGAGCGCATACAGTCACACCTGCTTCATAATATGACATTAAAAATCTATTTTTGTGGGCAAACGTGTCGCCCTTGCATTGTGGTGACTTGCAATTCCAAGGGGAATCGAATATACATGCCCATGTTTAGATGTCGGTCATGTCCTGATACCGGATATGTATCTGTAGTGAAAACACACACACCCGGAGCAGTGGGCATTTTTTCTGTGGCACCAAGGGATCGGATGGGGGTTAGGTGTCTTGCTCAAGGGCACCTCAGTCATTTCCTGCTTGTATTAAGAATTGAACACGCAACCTTTGGGTTACCAGTCTGACTCTCTAACCATTAGGCCATGACTGCCCCCTAAACACAGCCGTAGAGAGTCAGCTGACTGAGATTCTACCCAGCGAAACTACATTACCAGCCAATCAGGGCATTGCTTAAACTACTCCCAGTTGTCATAATTGTATTTAACTGCTGAATAGGATGTGTCCTATGATGACTTAAAATAATTTACACCCTATGTTCATCATGGGATCAGGTTTGCCTATGGTTGGCTTTCTGTCACTCACATAGAACTGTTGTTATTAACAATTCCTGTAAGGTTACTTTGCCGGTACTGCCTGTAAAAGTTATTTTTGTACTTTCAGTGAAATATAAATCTATTCGGGCATCTAGAGGTGTAGCTTCTTAAATATGCCTGGCATTTTCTCTCAAGTTATTCCCCTATTTGGGGAAGTGAGTAAATATTTGTGAAATGGGGATATTTTCAGGTCTAAGAAAGAGCCCTCAGCTGCCCCAAGGCTCAAGAAAAGACAAGAAAATCTACTTCAGCTTGTAAGAATATAGAGCTGAACATTACCCTGAGGGTATGGATTGTCCCTCTTTTATTTTCTGACAAATTACGGATTGCACATTTTAGAGTGGCCTTTTATAGTGGCCAGCCTAAGGCACACCTGTGCAATAATCATGCTGTCTAATCAGCATCTTGATATGCCACACCTGCGAGGTGGATGGATTATCTCGGCAAAGGAGAAGTGCTCACTAACAAAGATTTAGACAGATTTGTGAACAACATTTGAGAGAAATAGGCCTTTTGAGTACATAGAAAAAGTCTTTGAGTTCAGCTCATGAAAAATGGGGGCAAAAACAAAAGTGTTGCGTTTATTATTTTGTACAGTGTTTCTATCTACTGTATCTCTCTCTCTCTCTCTCTCTCTCTCTCTCTCTCTCTCTCTCTCTCTCAAATCACCTAAAATGCATCTATATTCCAAGTTTTCTGAAGTTATTTGCTAGCTTCCCTTTCAGAGTAATGTTGAAAGGATAACTGCTGTGACTGTATTGTTGAACTGATTGAACACATCATTTGGTAAAATTTGTGAACCCAATCAATCAGTTTATTGAAAAGAACCAACTCAAAAGAATGATTCTTTCACTGATCCAGTTTTCAAATTCAACTTTCTCAATGATCCAGTCACAGCAGTTCTTGAGTAGATGAATATTTGGTCTGACATGCACACAACATCATTTGGCTTTGAATAAAGAACACAAGTTGCATAGATTATTTATTTACTTACAGATGTGATGCCTATGAGCTGTTGTTTTACGGAAAAGATCTGGGTGTGTTTTTTTGTTTGTTTGTTTTTTAGTTTATATATATATAATAAAAAAAAAACTCCTATTGATACTTTTCCAGATGAAGAAATAAAACCGTTTATCTATGCTACTCTGTCACCACCAAACAAGGGTGAAAACTGCAGACATCTGATCCCAGATGGACATTCAGGTTAGCCAATAAACCGCAACTACTCTCCTCTAAACTATTAATTTACTATGCATCTGGATGCGTTTAAAATTAGCTAAAACTCTTAAATGATTGTAATTCATTGGCATCATAAACACATTTTCCATGTATAATCAAACAAACCACATAATATATGAGAAAACACTGCGTACACAAGTTGCTTTACATTAATCTGAATGACTCACACGTTATGACATCCTAATGAGCTTGATACAGCTGTGACTCCGTTCCTTACATCCAAAGAATTGAGTTCCCCCCACAGTCATGCTTTTCTGTGTTCACAATTGCTTTGCTCTGTCATGGCTTGTCTCTGTGCATTCCAAGCTCAAGTGCATTTAATGACCTGGCTGATGTGCTCGGTTGAGATTTCCATTTGTCTCCCACAGCGAACACCCTTTTGAGTGCCAGCTGGTGCCACTCATGCTGCCAGTCCTCACCTGGGCATTCTGGGATGCACAATGTTGCTCTGGCATGCATCACACATTCGTTTTTTGGTCAACTAGAGCTTTGGTTTCATTACCTCAAATTAGCAAGTGCTAATTAGTCACCTGATCCAGCTGTGACAAAGAGATACCGGCTTATACTACAACTTTCATCTCAGACATTACACACACCTCGTGATGACACATATTGCCTCTCGGGAGGCATTATGATCCCAATGAAATACTGGAAGTGAGGAAATTGCTATGCAGACAGTCACCACTTCTGATTCAGTAACATCATTGACATTTATATATATGTATATACATATATATATAAATATATATGTATATTTATATATACATACATACATTTTATCGTGTTTTTTACTTTTTTTTTTATCCATACATTTCAGCCAAGTTTTGAATCCCTTGATTTCCAATGTGTTCTCTGATGTTTGGACCCCATATAAGTTAAAAAAGTTAATAACTTGCTGAAGCATCGTTTTTGGTCCACCTTGAATATGTATTTTTAGAGAAGAGCCTCCTCAAGTCACTTATCTTAATCCTCTGATGGAGGGAAAGGTAGGAAGTAGGATAGAAATTCAGTATGCGCATCTGTTTCCCTAGATTACTTCACCTTTGGAGATTTGAGCTGGTGCCAACAAACTCTTCATTTGACAGAAAACATGAACAACAGTTGTGATTCTTCTAGCTTAATGCAGCTTAATTTGCATTTAAGATATACAACTGCTTGGGTAAATACAATACAGAAGTGCTTAAATTATACAAGATATTCTTAAAGAAGATTAGTGAAAATAACGTTATAATCATTCTTATGATGCCTTATGCAACAATTGGAGTTGTTTATTTCTACATGTATCTCCACTGAGTTATGAAACAAGAGTCTTTTCCTAGAAAGAATGAATGACTGTTCTCTTCTCTCAGTGAGGAACATCCACAGCCAAGTACCAGAAAGTGGGTATTGATAGAAAGCTATTATTCCAAACTTGCTGAACTACAGATGCTGTCATCAATCATTTTATAATTTTGACTTAATCAAGCTCAGAAAGACATTCTACCCTTCTTTACTGAAAAAAAGTGCTGTCATTATGTGAAGGCCAGTTGGGCTTCTAATCAGAATTATACTCAATGCCAGATTTAATTGTGATTGGGCCATGCACATTTTTTTCTGTATAAAAGACAGTATTTTAGCATATAAAAATTACAAAAACAAGATTTTAGTAAGAACTGGATAGATGGCCTGCTTTCTTGGTGGTTTCCTGTTTTCCAACAGCTATGTGAAAGGTTTTATAGCCAGGTGTGAAGTTTCAAGAAATCTCAAAAAACATCCCAAGTAATTTTAGCCAAATCACGCAGACTCCACACCAGCAGATAGGCTGCTCTTGAGCTTTTAATCAAACCCTGTAAAGAGAAAGAGACAGAAAATAAAAACAGTAGAGGAAAAACATCAGACTAACTATTGCTCTCAGTGTACTTTTTCATAAAAAGCAGATCTAGCTCAGTCTATCTGTCAATATTTTTTTTTATTTGAGTATGCCTGAGTAATAATGCAAGCAGTTAGCAGGCAGTCTCTATGGGAACACACTTCAAATGACTGGGATAAAGTGCAGCAGAGAAACACCTGTCCCCCTTAATAGGCTATACCAATTTTGACAGATTCAAA